>NW_024080635.1:9259665-9747071 GCF_003009895.1 Hyaena hyaena | reverse complement strand
GGGGGGGGGGGGGGGGGGGGGGGGGGGGGGGGGGGACAAGGATGGCACCGCGGGAGAGAACCGAGGTCAAGGGACAGCGTGATGGAGACGGAGACAGGACTAGGGGACAGGGACCCGAGGGCTTGAGGGTGAGGGACAGAGGCCCCAGGGTCTGGGGAACAGAGGGCTAGGATTGAGGGGTTTGGAGCTGGAGACAGAGAACTGAGGGTTGGACGTTGGGGATGATGGAACAGGACGGGGGGGACAGAAGACAAGAGAAGAGGGAGAGAGGAGAGAGGGGACAGGACCAGGGGACAGAGGACAGAAAACAGGGATACAGGATGAGGTTCGGGAGGCTGAAGAAGAGGGCAGGGGTGGCATTGAAAGGGGGCCAAGAACTGAGGAGGGGGGTGCAGAGCCGGACCAGGTTGCAGAAAGACAGGAGAGGGACAGGGAGTGAGAGTCCTAGGTGGGAGGGCTGGGGAGGTCACAGCTGGAGGGGAGGGGCAGCTCTGGTGGGCAGGAGGTGGCCCTGGGAGGGGGCACAGTGAGGAGCAGGCCAAGGGGCTGCAGAAGGGCTGAGGCAGCCAAGGCCTTCGAGAGCAGGGTCTTGTCCAGTCACCCAGGGCATAAGGGGCCCTGGGGGGTAGGGGGTGGGAGCGGGAGTGTGGGCTGAGCAGTCAGGACAAAAAAGGTTTGGGGGGTGACCTCCTGGCAGTGAGAGGGAACAAGGAAAGATGGAAGAGGCACCCATCAGCCTCCCCCAACACCCAAGGCCTCACACCTGTGTGTGTGCGCGCGCGCACACGCACACACACACACACACACACACAGTCCCACTGAACATTCCAGATCCAGCCCAAGATGCCACCCTGGGTTCTGTTCTGTACCCCAGCCCTTGTCCCCCAGGACCTCCTCTGCCTCTGCAGCTCTGCCTGGAGGGAGAAGCTGGTGCTCTGTGCAAGGTCCAGGGGCTGATGTCCTGGGTCCCAGAGCTGCGTTCTTACCCTGGCAGGATGAACTTCTCCCTTACACGAGGGAGCTCCGGAGCCAGTGTTCGTCATCAATGCTCAGATACACCAGAGACCCACCCCCTTGCACACAGAACAGCGCAGAGATACAGCTGTCCCTGAAAACCCGCATGCACACGGACTGGCATCGGGATTTGCACACACAGATCTGTAGAGACTCACATGCATGGGCAGCCCCCACCTCCAACATCACCCATGGTCAGATCCACAGAAGTGCAGCCAGTACACATGTGCACACACATACAGGGACAGATGCACACACATGAAAATATGCACATTCGTGGGCAGGTACCACATATGTAAGAAAACCCTGAAACTTGCATTCATGCGCACAGAAATGCACATGTACATATAAATGCACCCACAGATAAACTTAGTCTCCAGTGAAAAAGGGACCACATAGGGAGCAGGGACCATAGCAGAGGAGCTAAGAGGCGAGGTGGCAGGCAGAGTGGGGTGGCTAATGGTGAGCTGCAGGCTCCTGGGACACCGGACGAGAACTGAGGGTCAGGCCCGGTGAGCGGGGAAAAAGGGCAGGATTTGACCTGAGAAGACGGTTTTCCCAGGCTCGAGTTGGAGGGAGGGAGACAGTTTCTTATCAGCAGGATGCTGAGGGGTCCACATCTGGGCTCTGGGCTCTGGGCTTTGGGCAGTGTACCCTCAACTCGTCTCTGCCATTATCTTCTCCAGGAAGGAGGCAGCACCTTCCAGAATTGCAGGCTGGCAAACCCCAGAGCCCCCTGCAGAGGTGACTTTGAACAGATTCACCTGCAGAAGGCAGGCCATTGGCCTGAGAGAGGGGACATGTCCAGGGGAGGGGCAGCAGTTGGGGAAGAGGCAAGGTCCACAAAGAGAGGCAGGAGGGGAAGTCTCTGTCCAGGACGGAGCTAGGCATTGTCCAGGGGCCAGTGCGTGCCCGTCCGGTCGATGCAGTAGGGTCCCCACAGTGGGGCAGGGGGCAGCCATGCAGGTTGGACAGCCTGAGGCATAGCTTCCACGAAGGACAGTCCTTCCCCGGGAAGGACAGGAGTCCCTCCCAGGATCATCCCGGGGCTGGTGCAGTGCCTGCACTGGCAAGGGAGACTATTGGAGCTCAGGGAGGGGTATCTGTTCCCAGTTGGGCTCCTGCAAACGTGACAGTGCCCCAGCCTGGCCATGTGCCCCTACACCAGGTCCCTCCCAGGGGAGGGGAGAGCCCTGCACCTGCAGAGATGCCCTCCAAGCCCCACCAGGCTCACAGCCCCTTATCACTCTCTGGTGTGGATTATCCGCCACTTTGGGGTAATCGGCGAGGCGTTCACAGCCTGGCTGACATCCCCTGGCCACCCGAATTCTCCAGCCTCGCCATCATGCACTGCGTCCTCAGGGAATGTAAATCAATTTAAGTATTAGTCTCAGCGAAATGGAATGGGGGAAGGTGACGGTGCTGGAGAAAAAAAGAAATCGCATAATGCCTTCCACAGTGGAACAGGAAAGGCTTAGGAATTATCTGTGCTTCTCAGAGCAGGAGAGGGACCCGTTTGATCTCCCAGAACAGCCCGGGCGGGTAGGCCCACGAGGGATGCCTACAGACATCTTGCAGATGAGGAAACTGAGCACAGAGGGGTTAAGTGATTCAGTTCACTGAAGCCCCCGAGAGATCGAGAGATCGTGAGTTCAGTCCTCCCATTGGCAGATGGCGATACTGGGCCCAGCAAGGGGAGCTGACTTCACAGATGTCACTCAGACGCACAGGCCAGCAGGGCAAGAGGCAGGAGAGGACCCAGGCCTGGTGACCAGAAGGGTCTGGGTTTCCAAGGGGCCTCGTGCTGGAATTCTCTCCAGTCTGAAGAAACCTCCTGTGGGCCTGGAGCTTTCCTGGAGAGACATTCTGCACCCCTCCCCTCTCACCCCCCATAGGAGGGCATGCAAAGTAGAGGGGAGGGGGACGAAGGGAGAGGAGAGGAGGGCAGGGTCAGGGAAGCATCCGGAAGGAGTCACAACAAGCAGCCCTGGAATCCTATAGCTCTTCCTGAATCTGATAGAATCGACTTTTGACTTATCTTTGGATTATCTGACCCCCTGGCTGGCTGATTGAGCATCAGCTGCAAATGTGGTGAGGCTTCCTGGGGGAAGGGCCTGGAAAGCAGGGTCTGCAGACACCTGCCTGTCCTGAGCCGCAGGGTGCTCCAGTGAGGAGGAGTCTGAGTGGTGGACATTTATTCTGATTGCTCCCCCTCCTCCCCCCCCACCCGGGTAGGGGCAGGTCTGAGCTGCATTCAGGGGAAGCTGGAGAACGGGCCCTCGGGCTCCGAGACCCCGTCTGGAGTGTGGGTTGGAATGGGGGAGCCCATGGGTCCCCAGCCCTGTCGTCATCCCAGACTATGCTGGTCTGCCAGACTATGCTGGTCTGGGGGAAACTGCAGTGCGGCCCCCTCCCCCTCCCACCAGTCAGCAGGAGGAGAGAGCTTGCCTGACCCAGTTTTCTCTCCATTGCCTGAGAGGGAGGGAGGGAGGCGGGAAGGCTTCTCTCTGCCTGTGCCCCTGGCGTGGGGCTGGCTGCGGAGGGGAGATCCCTCTGTGGACCATGGCCTGATCCCACCTGACCCCCGGGGACCCAGGGAGGAGGGCAGAGGCCCGGCCTGCATTCTGCGAGCTCTCTCTGCAGCTGGCCTTCCCTCTGGGGCCTCTGACAATGGGGTGGGAGGGTAAGAGGAGGGAGATAATCAGCAAATAAGAACATCCTCACTCCAACGTTTCCTGAAGACACTTGTCTCCATCTTTGAGGGGCAGGCGCAGAGCTATGCAAATCACAGGAAGAAGGGCACCCAGCCTCCCTGCAGAAAAGTTCCAGAAGGGCCCTGGCTTTAACCCTCGGGGACTTGCCCCAGCCAGCCTAGTGGGAAGCCCATGATTGCAGGCTGGGAGAGGGGGTGCATGGGAAGAGAGGGTGAAATGGAAAGTCTTGGGAAGGTGGAGCCAAAAGCCCTCCATCCAGTCATCCCCAGATAGATCAAAGGAAGCAGGGGCCCAGAGAGGCGAAGAGACTTACCCAGGACACACAGCATTTGAGAGTCAAACCCTGATTTCTGAACAGGTTAGTGCACCTCCATCATCTTAAAGTGAATGGGTAGGTCTGCGGTACAAAGAAGAGAGGCAGGCGAGGCAGAACTTCGGGAAAGCGAATTAGCCTTAATAAGGCATTGACTCCAGGCTTTACAGTGTACCCTCCATCACCTCTAGGTATTATTATCCCTATTTTACAGATGAGGAAATTGAGGGTCAGAGAAGTGAAGGTCAGCTGCTACTATGTAGCTGGATTGAGAAATGAGCCCAGCGGTGTCTGGTTCCAAAGGAAAGCTCTTCACTGTTGTGTGATGGAGGCTTTGTGGGGTCCCCTTTGAGGATCCGGCTTAGAGCAGACTCGCCTTTCGCGCCAGCGCTCCTGTCCCAACCCCGGTGACTGGTCACGGGTAATGCCAGGGCTGGGGGCGCCGTCCTTGGTGGCCTCAGCAGGTGCTCTGAACGCCAGCCCTGCCGGCTCCACCTGTCGGGCTCCACGCATGTTCCTGAACTTCCCCGAGGCTCAGTGTTTTCATTGGTAAAGTGGGGGTAAGAACCAGCACCTCACAGGTCATGGAGGGGCATCTAAAGCACCCCTCGCAGAGCTCAGCACACAGCAGGTGCCGAGAAGCAGCTCGTACTCCCCCAGGTCTCTTCACGTCAGACGTGCACAGAGGACTTACTAGGTGTCGGGCACCTCCTGCGAGGCTGTGGTGACTGCCAAGTCGGGCATCTTCCTGCGGGACATACGATCTCAGAGTGGGAATGTCGGTGGGTGCTTTTGAAGGCACCACGAGCGAGACAGGGGTCAAGTTATCCTCACAACACCCTGTAGGACAGGGTCCACTGTCCCACCCATTTTTCACAGGAGGAAACTGGGGCTCAGGGCGGGGCAGGGACTTGTTCAGGGACACATAACTCGTGAAGTGGCAAGGCTGGGCTTCCGGCCCAGGCCTCCTGGACTCCCGAGCCCATCCCTTGGCCATCCCGCTGCGTCACCAACCAGGGAAACCCAGCACCTGGGGCGGCTTATTTGGGAGATCACATTTTGGCCACAGTGGTGGAAGGAGGCATCAGGCAAGAGGGACAACTCGAACCGAGCCCTGAAGGAGAAGGGAGGTGTGAAAGGCCACAGACACAGAGCTGGCGTGCTCCGGGCCTAGGGAGGACCAGTGTAGCCAGGTGGGGCTGCTCTGTGGGACCGCGGAAGGGAGTCCCAGGGTCTGATGCTTTCTCTTCTCCTGTTTTACAGTGAACTTACTGGACACCTCAACCATCCACGGCGACTGGGGCTGGCTCACGTATCCGGCTCACGGGGTAGGTGATAGGCAGAGGGGCCAGTGTCATCCTCTGTGAGCAGAGAAAGGCTGTGAGTCAGTCTTATCATCAGATCAAAAGGAAGCAGATACCCAGAGAGGTGAAGGGACTTATCCAAGGCCACTCAGCAGTTAGAAACAGAGCTGCTGATTCTTTCCTTCCTTCCTTCCTTCCTTCCTTCCTTCCTTCCTTCCTTCCTTCCTTCCTTCCTTCCTTCCTTCCTTCCTTCCTTCTTTCCTTCCTACCTTCCTTTCTTCCTACCTTCCTGCCTTCCTACCTTCCTATCTTCCTTCCTTTCCTTCATGCGGACCCTTGGGATTACAGAACCATCTGGTGCTGGGCTCCCAGTCCTTAAGTGTAAGGTCCCAAGTATGGGATCCGTATGTCTGGGCTCTGGGCCTACAGAGTTACATGTCATAACTGGGCCCAGGGTAGCTTGGGATGTGCCGATGGCCAGGAATGGCCAGGAAAGGGCCCCAGGCAGGCCTTTCAACCCTCAGGCCCCACCCTCACCAGGAGCCACCTAGACCCCAGAACCCCCACCTATCTCTCTCTGGTCAGAATCATCTGGGTGGCAGTGCGAGCACCCACTGTGGCCACGCCCCCAGGCACATCTGGCCTCTGTGGTGACCCTGGGCTGAGCCCATCAGGTCTCTGTGGGTTATGTGCTCTCAGGCAGGGCCCCTTCCATTCTCCTGGGGAGCTGGCTGGTACCCCAGGGCGTCTGGGGACAAGGCTGCCCTGTCCCTCCACGTCTCTTATCCCGATCCCAGGGGGCAAGGTTGTCAAACCAAAGTAAAACCCGCGAGCCTGACGGAGGCCCTATTCTGCCATCGAAAGCGGGGTGGCCCTGGTGGTCTCAATTCCCTGGCTGTAGAAAGGGATGCGCATGTGACGGCCTCATGGGGTTTGCTGCAAGGGTGAAGGGAGGTGACGCCTGGCCTCGGCACTGTGCCTGGCACATGGTGCGCCTCACTGGGCGTGTTGTCACCATCGTCGTTATCAGCGTGTGTCATGGTTGCGTGTCACATACATCTCCTGCAGGTGTGCAGAGACGCACACTCACAGCACCACCATAGACACTAGCACATCACGTACACATGACTTGTTTCATGAACAGTGGCGTCCGCGGCTCGGGAGCCGAGGGGAATAAAGCAGTAATGGTGGAGGTGACAATGGCACCTCCTGAGATCAAGGGTCGGACACTTACCCCACTGAGTCACACAGGTGCCCCAGGGGTAGTGTTTTCATCCAGGTCTTTTTTGGCCTGTGGCTGTGGTCAGGACAGAGTCCCTGGCTTCTCTCCCTCGAGGTTTGTGTCCAGGCAGCAGTAAGCTGGGTCCACGGTCCTCACCCTCCTCAGCACCGGGCTCCAGGGGGCTTCATAGGCAGGTTACATGGGCTTGAGGACCTGAGGAGGGAACTCATTTCTGCCTGAGAAGGTCAGCCCTGCCTAAGGGCAAAGGCTGGGCCTTTGAGGTATCTCTACCTCCCTGGGCCTCAGTCTCTGTTTGTGTGTGCCCCTGGATGGCTGTCTCCCAGGGGTGTGAAAGGGCTTGAGCCAGCTCTGCCAGTGGCTCGGGGTTGACCCTTGAGTGGGTGACTGCTTGGCTGATGGCTGGGTAAGCAATTCCCTTGAGACCCAGCAGCCAGGAAGGAGTGGGGTCTGGCCCCAGGTGGGCTCTGGGTATCTCTGTCCCTCTGTCCCACTCAGAGCTTAGGACTTGGTTTTTAGAGTAACAAGGAGTTGTAAAGGTTTTAAGCAGGTGGGGAGCATGACCGGATTTCTCAATGATGGTGCTGGAAATCTAAGGGTTTGTGTGCTCGCAGGGTGTTCTAAAGCAGGGCTCAGAGTTACCTTACTTGTTTAGGAGTTAGAATAAATAATGTATATTCATGTAGCTCTGAACAGTTCACAGACATTATCTCATAATCCCCACAGCCAATCCTGTAAGTACAGCCACCCCCATTTCACAGATGAGAAAGCTGAGGCCCAGAGCAGCAAGAAATAACTTGCCCACCATCAGGCAGTTTCCAAATGGTGGCCTCAAACTCCAGTCTCTCTGGCCTAGAGCCTGTGTTGAGTCCCTTGCATTCTCTTTGGTCTGTGGCCTCATTGGGAGGGGGTGGCAGGCAATGTGGCATTGTCTGCTCAGCCAGGGACCACCTTCCATCTTTATGGGACCTAGAGACTGGGCTTGTCCAGAGAATCAAGAAGGCTGGGTGAGATCCCTGATCCCCAAACTCTAGACCTTGAACCTGTCCCAGACTAGCAGGGGAGGCATACAGATCACTGTATCCAGGAGGTTGAGGGAGGTGCCTGGGAATCTTTTGCTTCATAAGCTTTCCAGGTGATTCTCCTGCCCAGTGGGCTAGGGAGTCTGTGGGCATGGTCCTTGGGTTCTAGATACCCCTCTGATTCTGAAGTCTCCTAAACAGTCTGGGAACAGGGGTCATCCAGGGCTGTCTCCACCATCGGCAGAATTATCAGATTGTCAGGCAGGGCTGCCCTGCCAAGAAGCCAAGCGTGCTGGGTCTGGATGGGCCGGTACACTGCTGCCTTAGGTCAGTGAGACTCAGGCAAGTCACTTACCTTGCTTCCACCTCCCCGTTTATAACACGGGGATGATCACAGATGCCACCAGTGACAATGCATGAAAGGGACATTTCCTAGTGGGAAATCGGAAGCCCTGAGAAGTTAAGCGACTCTGCTAAGGTTGGTGGGGGGGGGGGGGTCTGGCCGCAGGACCCAGACTCTTAATCAGGCTGCGCCCCTCCCTCCACATGCTGAGATGGGCTCCCCCTCTTCTGGTGAATTAATAGGCACTAATCAACTCTGCCTTAGGACGAGAGGCACGTTCTGTTGTCTCTCCTGATCTCCTGGAGTAGGTGGGAGGGGCAGGTATCAGCTCCCCTCCCCTTCACAGGAGCACAAGCTTCAGAGAGGGGAGGGGAGGTGCCCAGGGCTGCACAGCTGGCTCCGGGCATTCTTTTCCAGCAGAGGATGGAGTTGCAGAGCAGTGGTGGGGGTCGGAGGAGGAGTGCACCGGGCTTAGAAGGCAGCTGCGGGGGTCGGGGCGGTGCCTGGGTGGAGACAGGGCACATCCCATCCTCCCACCAGCCTCCAGGAATCCGTGCCTCTCTGGGCGTCTGCAGCAGCCCCTGGGGCTGGCAGGGCAAGGCCAGCCCGTTGGCACTGGCAGGGCGGCTGGAGCAGACTCAGATGGGGCTGATTAATTTATCCAGGTTCCTGGCAGGAAACAGACAGGGAGCAGCTGGCTGGCTCTTTGGTGCTCCATTAATTGTGACAATGACTTTAACCCCAGATGTGACACAGCGCTGCCCAGAGGCCCCGGCTGCAGAGTGGGGTGTGTGTGGGGGGGCCCTTTAGGGGCAGGGGGTGTAGGAGGCATGAGCTCTCAGGTGAGGCTGGCACACCAGGGACCTCTTCCCCAGGGCTCCCTGGAGGCAGGCGCTGGTCGGCCGGGAAGATGCCAGGTTGGCATTGTAGGAGTCCCGTTCCTCTGGTGCCGTGCTGGGCCGGGCCCTAGACAAAGCACTTGGCAGCCTCTCGAGCCTCATTGAAGTGGGCCTGTCTGACCCCCACTGTACAGGAGTGGGCACTGAGGGCAGAGGCCACATGGCTGGTCAGGCTGGTCAAGACAAGGTGACATGGAGGGGCTTTTGTCAGACTTGAGACCCCCATGGCCCCACTCCAGCTCTGTGGATCACTCAGAGCCCCACAGATTCTCAGAACATCACGAGGAATGGTTTAACCCCCCCCCCCCCCCCCCGCCCCTGAAGCAATAGGATCTCTCATTCAAGGGCAACTGCCCGTAGAGGCCCGAGAAAGAAAAGCAAGGCATTGCATCTCTGGCTGAGCCAAGGCAGGGACCCAGAGCCCATCTCTGCCACTTGCCCTCAGCCTCCGACCCCTCCCAGGGGCCATCAGGAGTCCACGGAACTCAGCCCACAATAACTGCTTCCGGCCAACCAGCATTCTGCATTCAAGGAAGCTAGGGCCCAGAGAGGAGTGGGAACTTGTCCAAGGTCACACAGCAGGTCAGAGACCATGAGGTCTTGACCTCTTGACTCCTGGCTCATTTCTTTTTTTTTTTTTTTTTTAATTTTTTATTTATTTCTAGGAGAGAGAGAGAGAGACAGCGTGAGCAGGGGAGGGTCAGAGAGAGAGGGAGTCACAGACCGAAACAGGCTCCAGGCTCCTAGCTGGCAGTCAGCACAGAGCCCGACGCGGGGCTCGAACCCACGAACCGCAAGATCATGACCTAAGCGAAAGTCGGACGCTTAACCGACTAAGCCACCCAGGCGCCCCAGCTCCTGGCTCATTTCTTGACACTGGGTCTTCGAGGTGAATCTTCTGTGTCCAAGCTGGGCTATTTGGTGCTCACTGAACATTGCTTCTACTTCCCAGCCTCTGGGGGGCTCTTCCCTCCCATCTCTGCAAGAACTTCCTGCTTCAGTCTGCAGGAAGTCCCACCCCCCTCTGGATGCCCATCCTCTTTGGCATATAGCCCTCTACCGCCTTGTCTGATACATTCAAGGGGACAGAGTATTTCTAGAATGTTGCTTTCCTTCTTTTTAAAAAAGTTGTGGTAGGGGTGCCTGGTTGAGCATCTGGTTGGTCAGCTGCTTGAGCATCTCACTCTTGATTTCAGCTCTGGTCATGATCCCAGGGCCATGAGATCGAGCCCCGCGTCTGCCTCTATGCTGTGTGTGGAGCCTGCTTGGGATTTTCTCTCTCTCTCTTTCTCTCTCTGCCCCTCTCCTCCCATTCACTCTTTCTCTCTCTAAAAAATTTTTAAATGCAGCCATTCAACTGGGTTTAAAAAAACAATTGTGAAATATACATAACATGAAACTTCCCATCCAAACTGCTTTTTAAGTGTACAGTTCAGTGGCATTAAGTACATTCACTGTGTTGTGTGACTGTCACCACCATCCATCTCCAGAACTGCTTTCATCTTCCCAAACTGAAACTCTGTCCCCATGAAACACCAAGCCCCCATTCCCCAGCCCCCCAGCCCCTGACAACCACCATTCCATTTTCTGTTTCTATGGATCTAAGTGCCTCATATAAGGGGGAGTCATAAAATATACGTTCTTTCACCACTGGCTTATTTCACTTTGTATAATGTCCTCAAGGTTTACCCATGTTGTAGCATGCATCTGAATTTCCTTCCTTTTCAAGGCTGAATAATGTCCCGTTGTTTGGATATACTGCATTTTGTTTATCCATTCATCCGATGATGGACACATTTGGGTTGTTTCTACCTTTTGCTAATCCTGCTGTGAACGTGAGTGTATAAGTATTTGTTTGAGACCGTGCTTCCAATTCTTTTGCATATATATTCCCAGAAGTAGAGTCGTTGGGTAATAGGGTAGTTCTACTTTTAACTTTCCGAGGAACCTCCGTACTGTTTTCCACAGTGGCTGCACCAGTTTACTTTCCCACCAACAGTTCACAGGGGCTCCAGTTTCTCCACAGCCTCACTAATGTTTGTGATTTTCTGTTGTGTTGCTAATCCTAGTGTGTGTGAAGTGGTATCTCATTGTGGTTTTGATTTGTATTTCCCTAATGATTAGTGATGGTGACTGTCCTACTAGGTACCGTTTGACCATCTGTATATATTCTTTGGAGAAATGTCTATTCAGGTCCTTCGCCCGTTTTTTACATTGGGCGATTTGTTGTTGGGTTGTAGGAGTTCTTTGTATATTCTGGATATTAATCCCTTATCAGACACGTGGTTTGCAGATATATTTTCCCATCCCGTGGGTTGATTGTGTCTGATTTATTTCTGAATCGCTGTAGCCTGGCCAGCATCTGGCACAGAAGCCCCCACGTTCAGCCTTCTCACATCCTCGTATTCCCCTTCTCAAGGGTCTGAGGCATAGTCAGCTTCATGCGTTAGAAAGATCCCTCTGGCAACTGACAGGGAAACTGGACATGTGGACTCCCTGAATCACTCAAGCAAAGTACCCTCCAAACTCCCACCCTGGGAGAGTTTGGAGTCGCCCTATAGAAACAAGGTTGGGTGTGGTAGGTTTGCCATCAATTCCAGTGCTGGCTCCACACTCACTAGCCCGGTGGCCTCACACGTCTGAGCCCCTGTTTGCTCATCTGTGAAATGCAGCAGATAACACTCCCCCAGAAGGATGTCGCGCTCTGTGAGATCACCTCTCTAGAGTGCCTGGCTGCTGGGACAGTCCAGCAGCAGGTCAGAACCCAAGGGCAGAGAGTGTTCCCTCATCTTCCCCGGATGCCCCCAGGGAGCATGTGGAGTGTGGCGGGGGTGGCTGGCGGGAGAGGGCGAGGCGCTGGCCCTCATTTCAGCTCTGTGCTCTCTCTGCCCGCAGTGGGACTCCATCAATGAGGTGGACGAGTCTTTCCAGCCCATCCACACGTACCAGGTGTGCAACGTCATGAGCCCCAACCAGAACAACTGGCTGCGCACCAGCTGGGTGCCCCGCGACGGCGCCCGGCGGGTCTATGCCGAGATCAAGTTCACCCTGCGCGACTGCAACAGCATGCCCGGCGTGCTGGGTACCTGCAAGGAGACCTTCAACCTCTACTACCTGGAGTCGGACCGTGACCTGGGCGCCAGCACCCAGGAGAGCCAGTTCCTCAAAATCGACACCATTGCAGCCGACGAGAGCTTCACGGGGGCCGACCTGGGCGTGCGGCGCCTCCGGCTCAACACGGAGGTGCGCGGGGTGGGCCCCCTCAGCAAGCGTGGCTTCTATCTGGCCTTCCAGGACATCGGTGCGTGCCTCGCCATCCTGTCCCTCCGCATCTACTACAAGAAGTGCCCCACGATGGTGCGCAACCTGGCGGCCTTCTCGGAGGCGGTGACGGGGGCCGACTCGTCCTCGCTGGTGGAGGTGCGGGGCCAGTGCGTGCGGCACTCTGAGGAGCGGGACACTCCCAAGATGTACTGCAGCGCCGAGGGCGAATGGCTGGTGCCCATTGGCAAGTGCGTGTGCAGCGCTGGCTACGAGGAGCGGCGGGATGCCTGTGTGGGTGAGCGCGCCGCCTGTGGGTGGCCGGCCCGCGGGCTCAGTCCGGGCAGGGCGTGGGAGGGACATGGCAGTCAGCAGGCGTCTGGGCGGCAGACACAGCACCTGGGAAGATGGGTGGCCCTCCAGGCTTTGTGTGTCAGCAAAAACACAAGGCCACCTGGGTGCTTGTGTGTGTGTGTGTGTGTGTGTGTGTGTGTGTGTGTGTGGGTGGAGCAGGGGGAGGTAGAACAGAGGGAGACACCCTGCAGCCGATGGTGCCCTCTGTGGGCGTGGTGGAAGGCACATCTAAGGACACCTCTGTGACTGGGCACACAGCTGAGTATGTACCTGTGTGAGGGAACAGTTCTAGAGCTAACATCATTTTGGGCACTTTTCACGTATTAATTCCTTTAGCCCCTCGAACCTCCCTGTGAAATAGAAGCTACTGTTATCCTGGTTTTATAGATGAGGAGACTGAGGCACAGAGAGGCAAAGGAACTTGCCCAGGGGCACACGGCGAGGAAGTGGCAGAGCTGTGATTTGAACCCAGAGGGCTGGGACCAGAGTCCGTGCTCAGAACCACCAAACTTGCATGGAGTGGGGGGCAGGGGAGCCAGTCTGTGGGTGAACGAGTGCAGTGTGGGGTGAAGGTATGCAGGTGGGGCACCCAGGGAGAACTTTCCAGGTTGGCTGTGTCACTGGGGGCCCTGCACCAGAGACCCGTGGGAGGGGACAGCCAAGGTCCTTGTGAAGGGGACGGCGGGGAACGTGGCAGCCTGGCGCCTGTCTTCCCACTAGCATGCTGCTCGTGTTCCACACCAGAGACCGGGAGCAGGGCCCAGGCCCCGAGCTGCGTGGCCTACGTCACGCTTGCACTGTGCCCATGTCACGAGGCGTCCCAAGCACCTGGTCACTGAGAGAGTTGGTTGGACAGACAGCTGGTGCCCCAGCTGCTCTCGGCCTGGTTGCCCTCTGCCCTCCCTTGGCCTCCCCGGGGGCAGGACACGTGGCAGCCCGGCCACTCAGCGCATAGTGACGCCTGCTGTAGCCGCTGGTTCTCCTGGGGAAGGAGGAGGTTCCTGTGCAGGGAGCAGAGAGACTAGGGCCTGGCCCCAGAGAAGAACTGGGACGGGGCCCATCCCTCGTTCCCAGCAGGCAGGCAGGGCCCCTCGGTGCCCACAGGACTGGGCAAGGCACAGGCTGACAATTTCAGGCGATGCTCATGGTAGATCTGTGGGATCAGGATCCCCCATCCAGCCACTAGGCCCTTTCCAGCCCCTCTCGGAGCTCTCTGGTTTCCTTAGGAAGTCCTTCTTCACACTCCCAACTGCTGAGTCTTCTCTCCAGGACCCTAACCCCCAAAGCACCTTCTGTGACATTTGTCTGTTTCTGGACTTGTTCTTTCACCTGTGCTCTAGTTGGCTTCCAGGCTCCCAGCCTCTCCTGGCTCTTCACAGTCATCCCTGTGCTTCTCAGCTTCCCACTGGGCAATTACAGTAACAAACATCCCTGTTGCTCTTACAGCTCACAAAGGGATGCTCACACATCAATTCATTTGCTCACTGTAGCCAGGCAGGCACTGCGATTCCATTTTACAGATGGGAAAACTGAAGCTTAAGAGGTAGTGTCGCTGCACAGACCTCACAGCTGGTGACAGGTGGAGCTGGGGCCAGAGTCAGGTCTGCCTTACTCAGAGCCACGTGTAGGCATGTAACCTATCCCTGGCCTGGCGCCACTGCTCTCCCTGCCTGAGCTGGCTTCCAACACCCCCTCCTCCTACTTCTTTTTTTTTTTTTTTTTAATGTTTTATTTATTTCTGAGAGACAAAGAGAGACAGCGTGAGTAGGGGAGGGTCAGAGAGAGAGGGAGACACAGAATCTGAAGATAGGCTCCAAGCTCTGAGCTGTCAGCACAGAGCTTGATGCGGGGCTCGAACCCACGAACCATGAGATCATGACCTGAGCCGAAGTCTGACGCCCAACCGACTGAGCCACCCAGGCGCCCCCAACACCCCCTCCTTCTGATGGGGATAATAAAGTCCCTTCACGACAATATTTTGAGTGTTTGCGACGTGCTAGACACGTGAATAAGCATTCTGTTGAGCATCTGGTGTGGCCCAGGCACGGGGATTGAGGCACAGGGTGTCCCTGCACCAGGGAGTTCACGCCCGTCCTCATGCTTATCAAAGGCCTCTGAGTGAGGTGGTGTATCCCCATCTTACAGATGCAACAAACTGAGCCCCTTCCACCTGAGTCGCAGAGCAGGGCTCTGACCCCAGGCTGGCTCCCCCCAGAGCCCTCAGCTGCTCCCTCTGTCCTCCGAGCCCGCGGCCAGACCCACTTCCCTCCTCTCGGGGGTTGTGTCAGAGCAGTTAGTAGCCGGCAGAGCCTAGGCCGTAATAATCAGGCCAGCTTCTCGGTGGGTACCTGCTCAAGGTCAGCCACTGGCCCCAACTCGGGATTAGCGAGCAAGTGCGAGGAGGCCGCTTGTCTGTCCAGCGCGTGGTGGGACACACTTGCTCATGGGAGGGAGACCCTGGGGGTCACAGGTCCTGCCCCAGCCCCCTCGTTTGAGAGGGGTGGGAAGTGGAGCCCAGAGAGGGAATGTGTCTTGCCCGAGGCCCCACAGCGAGTCAAGGGCAGGGCTTCTAGAAACCCTCAGGTCCCGAGCAGCAGGACCGTCCCAGGGCCGGGAGGCCAGTCGCATTTCCCGGCTGTGCTGGTGCATTAATAAAAAATAATAAAGAAATGTCAAAGTGGGGTTAGGAAACCGGCATATTTTGAATTCTACATTTAAATCACAATACAACATAATTATGCCATTTGCGAGATAATTACGGGTTTTATAAAAAATATTAATTCCTAATGCACGGCAGGCAGTGAGGGTTGGGGACCTGATGCCAGTTGTAGGTGGCTCGAGGGGAGACTTCGCTCGCTCCTGCCAGAAGTTTCTGTGATGGTCTGTGTAACCTCCTTTGAAGAAGCAGCGCGGGTATGAAACTGAGACCCCACAGATGCGAGGCCCTGCGTGTGGTCGCCATCCTCAGCCCTCCTTGGGTGGGTAGCCTGAGAGCGGGGAGGCTGGGGGCCAAGCAGGACCTGGGAGCAGACCGGGGGTGCCCTTCCGGGCTACTCGAGTCGTCCTCTCAAAGCTGCAGCTCCCTCCACTGCCGACCAACCCAAGTGGGACGCCCTGAGGACCCCGGGCCCCTGGCCTTCTCCCTCAGACAGTTGTCTCTGAGCAAACCGTTGAGGAGGAAGGGCTGGGCTCTGGGGTCCTGGCTTGCCCAGCCTGAACCCTCCACCCTCCTTCTAGCAGAAGGAGGGGGTTCGGAGCCTGAGGCCTGCAGCAGGAAGGGCCAGCCTGCGGCGATGGGCTCCCTTCCCCCCGGGTTCACCCTCACCGCTGTCCTCAGAGGTGGCCGGGAAGCACTCAGTTGTGCAGAGAAGACAGTGACAGCCCAGGAGAAGGGACCATTCCAGTCACAGGGCTCCTTGGGTCTTACTGAGACTGCCCCCAGGCCTCAGAGACCCACAGAAGAATGCCAGAGCAATCCCCAGCTGGTCCGCTCTGCCAGTGGGGAAATGGAAGCCCGGAGAGGTGACGTGACTGGCCCAAGGGCACACAGCTAGGTGTGTGATTGGATCCCAGAGCTCCCAACTCCCTGCGCAGAGCGCTCCCCTCACAACACAGTTCCAGACCCAGGGACCTCCCGCCACAGCTCTCTGCAGCCCCCTCCCTCCGGGAAGAGGATAGACCTCTCAGGACATCACCCAACTGAGCAGCAGCCCCGAGTCTGAAGTCCTGGTTGCCGTCCTTCCTGTCACCTGGACGCAGAATACAAACCACCCTCCGAGGCCCTAATCATTTTTCTATAAATATCAGAGCATCTCGTTTCGGAGGGGGAGCGTGAGCGACGGGCTCCTTTGCCTTCCTGACTGTGTTTAAAATCTGATTTCGAATTAATTTCCTTTGGTCATCCACCGGCAGACACCTTATTTGTCAAATCTCGGGCTCTTGGCAGGGGAGAGGGGAGAGGTGGTGGGGCCTCAGGCAGCTGCTGGCCTGACAGGCGTCCTGGGCAAGGTGCCCTCGGCAGGGGCAGCAGCACCGCCTGGCTCCCAGCCGACACGCCGGGCACGCAGACTCCGGAAGCGCCCTGGGTGGACGGGCGGGGCCGGGCCCTAGCCCACGGCCGCTCCATCTGTCTCAGCCATTAATTCCCGGCTCTGCCTCCAGGTCTCCAGGCTCCCCGAGGCCTGGTGATTAGTATTCTTATTAAAGATTATTTTATTTTCATTGCGCGGATTAATCTGGCTTTGACACGTTATAGCCATATGGGTATTAGTAGAGCGCGTGAGAACCGCCCACTGGTGAGCGGCAGAATGGCCAGGCCATCTCTAAGCCCTGGTCACATGTCAAGAGGCTGGTGGGGGAAAGGCCCGGGCCCCAGAGGCTCCTCCACCTGGGTTCGAATTCTGGCTCCTCAAGGAGCCTGGAGCAAGGCTCTCTGCCTGTTTCCTCCCTGCCAAACAGATGTGTTAATGGCAACCACACAGCGTTGTGATAAGTGCCATGCACTGTCCTTCATGAATTCACATGCGTTCACTCATATCATCCTCACAACGGCCCTAGGAGGTGGAGACTAGTATTATCCCCATTTTATGGATGAAGAAACTGAGGCCCAGCAACCTGCCTGGCGTCCCTTAGCCTAGGCAAAGGGGTTAGAGCAGAAAAGGAGCCCAGGCAGCCTGCTCCCAAGTGTCTGCTCTTAACAGACAGGAGCAAGATGAGCTCTGTGAACAGGCAGGGGCTCAGGAACCTTGGGCTATCCTGCTGAGGGTTATGCCATGAATCACCCCAGGGTGTCACCACACGCGTGCTCTGTGCCCCTCAGTGCTCTGACGGCGCACTGAGAGCAGAACTGGCTCTTCGTATCCTGGCTCCATAGTAGAATCTCAATAAATTAGGGTGAAGGAGTGAATGAGGGGTGGAATGAGCGAACGGTCCCTGAAGTGCTTGTTGACATGATCTGATAACTACGGGGAGGGTCACCGACATTCAGTTCAACAACGGGCTCCACAAATATTTGCTGATGAAGCACAGAACCTTCCTCTGCCCCATTCCTGGGCCAGGAGGGAGGCTCCTAGGCTGTGCCCCAGGACCTTTGTCTCCCGGAGGGCTGCTGGGGGGAGGAGGTGAGATCACAGAGTGTCAACTAGGAGCACCACAGCCCCGAACTCCCGGCCCCCCGCCCCTGTCAGGCCTGAGCCCTCATGGGGTCCCTTCAGGCTGGAGGAAAGAAGTCTCAAAACAGGCACGTGCTCGCCAACTCTCCAACCTGAGAGCGCCTTCTGGCTCCACCACCTCCGAGTCTGGGAAGCAAACTTCCGACAGTATCATTTCTCCCGATTCCAGACTTTCTCTCAAGCCTGTAGAATTTTACAAATTAACTTGATTTGAGCTATTATCATAAATAGATGCAATTGAAAAAAAAAAGATGACATGACATCTTTTCAGATGACGCCTCTCTCAAGCACTGAGCTTTCCGGAACGGGACTTTGGGGCCTAGAAACCCCCGTGAACTTCCTGGCGGTCCCTGTTGCAAAGGTCAGGCCCGTGGTGCAGCTGGGAACTGCCTGGCTGGGTGGCGTTTGGTCCTCCTTGAACTCCCAGGGTCTGTCCCTGCTGCAGGCAGATCATGGTGGGATTAGCTCACTTTGAAAGCGATTGGCACTTCTGCTCCGAGCTACCCACTAGGAAGTTTGAGGTGAATGGGGCAGCCCTGCCCTTATTCACAAGGAGCTGCCCACAAGCCCCTTCCGGTTGAGGAGGAGAGTCAGGCATATAAATAAACAAATACAGCCATAGTGCCAGCAGTGGCGATACTGAGCAGGGACTGCTGAAGTGGGGCAGGGAGTGGTTGTTTCTATGTACCTGCGTGTGTGCCTGAGTGCATGTGTACATGTGGAGGTGTGTGGAAAGGCTTCATTCCAAGGGACAGGAGCATGAATCTTGAGAGTTTGACAGATGGACAAAAAGGACAAGCCGTCCCAGGAAGAAGGCACAGCACGTGCAAAGGCCCTGAGGCAGGTGTGGGAAATGGCCAGCCCTTTAGTTTGGCCTATGGATGGGGAGTTGGAGGAGGCTGTGGGCGGGCTTTGCATGCCACGCTTCATTGTTAGGTCATGAGTGTTTGAACTGGCAGTGACCAAGTCAGGTGTCATTTTAGGGAGTTCCTTAATCTAAAAAAGCCCCACTCCCTGCATGGCTGACTTGTTCTTATTGCTTAGACACGATTCAGATATCATTTCAGTCTCTGGAAAGGTAGTTGCTCGCACCATTTACCCTTTGCCACATCACCCGCTTTATTTCCTTCCTGGGAATGATCACAGCCTTGTTTCCTGCATGACTCCCCCTCGAAGGTCCTGTCTTTGTGAGGGCAGTGACCGTGTGATCTTGTTCGGCGCTGTGTCTCTGGTGCCCAGAACAGAGCCGGTGCTTGTAAATACCGGTGGAATGAATGGCGGTCACACTGGCAGCTGGGACTGGGGAGGCAAGGCTGGACGTGGGGCCATCCAGGTGAGCGATGAAGCAGGTGTGGCGGAGGCCAGGGAGAAGGTCAGTCCCAGTTGTGGTGACAGGCTCTGGGAGGGGCGGGAGCCTGTGAGTCCCGGACAGTCAGCATTGCTTGGGGAGCTTGTAAAACAGATGCCCGGGCCCCACACCTGGCTCTTCTAACTGGAATCTGTATTTTTATAGGGGTCTTATCACCTGTGTCTCTTTTCCAGTCACATTCCCACCCGCCCCATTCCCTTCCCTTCCTACCCAAGTCCCAACCTCAGCCTTCCGGTGCTGAGCCTCCTGACCCCCCACATCCGAGGCAGTGTCCCCCTCAGGGCCCAGTGTCCTGTGATGGACACATTCAGGCTGGAGACGTGCGTGGGTGGGAAGGGCCGCAGCGGGAGACGTGACTTTGGTTTGAAGAGGCTCTTTCTGGTGCCGACTTTGGGGCTGGGACTCCGGTATCTGGGTCCCAGCCTCAGCTCTGCCCCTGACTAGCTGTGCAACCCTGTGTTAAGTCACAGGCCCTCTCTGTGCTTCAGTCCCTCCATCTGCAAATGAGGGTGGGACCGGGTGATGCTGAAGGTGTGTGTGCACCCGTGTCCCTCTGGAGATCATATTGGAAGCCTCGGGTCCCAGCGCGAGCTGCCCCGAAGCCTGCCATGGCGGCCCGGCTGGCTTGCCTGAAGCCACCTTGTCCTTCGCAGCCTGCGAGCTGGGCTTCTACAAGTCGGCCCCTGGGGACCAGCTCTGCGCCCGCTGCCCTCCGCACAGCCACTCTGCAGCCCCCGCCGCCCAGGCCTGCCGCTGCGACCTCAGCTACTACCGCGCGACCCTAGACCCACCATCCTCAGCCTGCACCCGTGAGTAGCGCCCCGAGCCCCAGAATCCTGCAGCCCGAGATGGGCCAGGACCCCGCCCTCCCAGGACTCCATGGGCCTAGTCAGTGCTCTGCGGGTGAGGCAGGGACAGGTGGCTCTCTTGGGCCAGGGGCCACTCGAGGGTGGCGGGGGTAACTCTGACTGACTCCTCAGCCCTAGCCTTGACCTCTCTGAGGTCCCTACCTCTTGTTGTATCTCACCTGTCATCTCTACAGGGAAATCCTTCCTTCCTTCTTTCCTCAGTCTTTGCTCTTTGCCTCGAAGAGCACTCGGGAGCCAGACCCGTGCCTGCCCAGTACCAGGTGTCTTTGGCCATCTTGGGATCCAGCAGTGACACTGCCGTCCTGGGAGCCGGGGTGGGCAAGCCAGGGGGTTCCCATGAAGCAGGGGAGGTTCAGAGGAGCCCCCAGTCGCCGCCATCCTTGACGGACTGTCGGAGCCGCCGTAGTGTGCGTGGGGTGCGGGCATGAGTGTGTACAGGGAAGCCGTGTGGCTGCCTGCGGGGACATGGCATGCGCATGTCCGGTCCCGGCTGGGCCCAGAGACGCCTACAGTGTTCGGATGCCTGAGTGTGAGCATGGGAGTCTTGTGCTCCTCTGGGGGTGTGTGTGCATGTGGGTCCCGGTAGGGGACTCCCAAGTCCCCGCAGAGCTCGAATGACTGCGCCTTGTGAGCTTGGCAGGTGCACATGTGGCGCAGCAGGGGAGGCGTGTGTGTCCGGAGAGGGTGTGGTTGCGTGTGCTCCTGCCCCAGGTACCTGAGGGGACTGCGAGGGACTCTGACGCTGCATGTGCAGGGCTGCGTGGCTGCCTTGGCTTCTGCGTGCTGCTCACGGGCCGCCTTCACTGCCCCTCTCCTGGCCGCAAGGGGCCTCTCACGCGCCCAGCCCGGCTGGGAGGGTCTTGCCAGCAGTGGTGGAGTGGGGGGCACTTCACACAGTTCAGACTGGTTTTGTGTCCCCCCCCCAATCTATCCCAGCCTCTGTCTCCAATCTCCCCCTCCCCCACCTCCATCACACCCAGCTCCCAGGCTCCCTGTACATGGCGTGTGCGCACGCGCGTGCGCACACACACGCACACACTCCCTCCCTCCGCCGTCCTGCCCAGACCCATGCGTTTTCCCCACATGGGACCTGCTGGGACAGAAAGGATGGCCAAGCAACACCATGGGCTTTGCAGGCAAGGGCAGCCCAGCTCCAGGTCATGGACGCTTGTTCTCACCTAGCCGGACTCCAGGTTTTCTCCGAATCCACAATTCAGAGCCCTTGGGTTCTAGAAATCTTAAGACTGTAAAAGACTAGGATTTTAGTATTCCGTGCCCTTCAGATTCTACTCTTCTCTATGATTGTGAGATTCTACTATTCCATTTTCTTGAGATCTAAGAGTCCCTGCCTGGAATGCTGAGAATTGAAATTCTGAGCCCCCGGGTCCCCACAGCCTCCCAGTCCCTCCAGACTCAAATCTCCGCCCCCAGGAGCCTACCCCAGCCTCCAGCCACAGCTTTCTCTCCAAAATCTCTGCGTTTCCCCGACTGGGGCTCCCGTGGGAGTAGGGGTGGGCACACCCTTGGGCAGAGACACCCACCGGGCTTCCCGGAGCCCCCATTTTACTGCACAGCAGTGCTCAGTGGTCTGTGCTCTAGAGCCAGCACAGGGGCTAAGGAGGGATGCGTGGAACACAAACGGCAGAGGCATTTTGCTCCCAGGGTGGCTGCCCTGGGCACGCCCTGCCCAGGGTTGTCAGTCTGTCCACCTGCTCTGGATGAAAACTTTGGGAGACACAAACCTGGGATCCGCGTGGTCCTGCAGTGGGACAGGGCGGCATGTGACACTGCCCGTGCCATCAGGGAGTTTCCGGAGGCTGGAGTGGGGGTGACCTTACCCATGGGGAGCCCCACCTATCGTGGGAGAGTCCCAGCCCTTCCCTGGCCTGATGAGAGGGAGGCTGGAGCAGCCCAGATGAATGCCCACCACAGCCACCTGTCATTCCCTCCTCCACAGGGCCACCCTCGGCGCCAGTGAACCTGATCTCCAGTGTGAATGGGACTTCTGTGACCCTAGAGTGGGCCCCTCCCCTGGATCCCGGAGGCCGCAACGACATCACCTACAATGCGGTGTGCCGCCGCTGCCCCTGGGCGCTGGGCCACTGCGAGACGTGTGGGAGTGGTACCCGCTTCGTGCCCCAACAGACAAGCCTGGTGCGGGCCAGCCTGCTGGTGGCCAACCTGCTGGCCCACATGAACTACTCCTTCTGGATCGAGGCCGTCAACGGCGTGTCAGACCTGAGCCCTGAGCCCCGCCGGGCCGCCGTCGTCAACATCACCACGAACCAGGCAGGTAGGCGGAGATGCTCCGACCCCCAGCTTCCACTGCCCCGGCCCTCGCAGGGTCAGAGCACGGTGGTGCTTCCGGCAGGTGCCTGCCTCTCCTGGCCCTGCCTTCCTCCCCAGGACTGGGATCTCCAGGTTCTCCACGCCCTTAGAAGAGTAGATCCTGCCCTGTAGACAGGAGGAATCCAACAAGGTCAGAGACAGGCCGTCACGGCCAACATAGGCCTGGGTTCCAGAGTTTTCTCTCTGCCTCTGTTTCTTCCTTGGTGCACTGGGAATAATTGTACTTGCCTCAGGTACTATTTGGGGGCTTAAGTGAGAGAAATGAAAATTCTTAGCCCAGTGCCTGGCCCAAGGTACCTGCTCAATAAATGTCATCAAAAAACAAGATCACTCTGATTATCATTTTCCAGACACCTGCCACTGGTGCCCTGGGAGAGATCTGGTCACACTGGTTTGGACAACAGCCATTTATCTCTGTGTCTAGACAGCTGTTGGCCTGAATTTAGCCCCCGGAGCCCCTCCCTTTCCAAATTCTGGTGGATCCTGCCTACCAAGCGACAGCCCAGCCCAAGAGCCCACCACGGTAGCGTCTCCACTAACAGCCATGCCGGCACACACCTGTCTAGGCCCACCGCGGCCCCCACCCCATCTCCCCCCAACACCACGCACTCCTGGTGCAGCGGACGCTGTTCTCACCGTGTCACGCCACAGGAAGCATCAGAGTCAGGATTCGAACCCAGGTCTGTCTTGCACCCAGGTGAAACAGGTGTCTCAGCTGTGAGCCCAGGGCACCCCCTCCCTGATGCCAGGGCTTCGTCCATTCAAGAGAGTCTCACCCAACCAGCATTTGTGGGGCGTACATCAAATGCCCGGCTCTGTGCTTGAGGCCGGGGACACTGTGCAGAAGAGGCCTGTGCGCCTGTGCCTGGGGCTCTGCCCTTAGCCGCTGGTCTCCAGGGAGACTGGGGCAGGTGGCTGGCCGGCCGGGGTGCAGGTGGGGCAGTGGAGCCCAGGGCCTTTCCCGACACCGTCGGTACGCTCCATCATTAAAAACCCTCCCTTGAAGCCACGCTCCCTTCCAGCCACCAGACCGTTTCTCTTCGCAGGAAAACCTGAAAGAGCTGTCTGTGTGCAGCTGTATCTGCGTCCTCTCTCTGCAAGCCTCTTAGGGCAGATCCAATCACGCATCCTTCCCCACCTGTCCGCTGAAGTTCGATGCCTCCACCTGGCCACACGCCCTGGGGACCTCACTCCCTGTTCTTTTCTCATTGGCAGAACACTTTTGTCTTGCCCCCAAGCCCCAACATCCCCCATTTTCTGTCTACCTTTCTGGCCTTCCCTTGTCCATCTTTGCCAGCCCCTCTTCCCTCAACAACCTCAAAAGGCTGGAAAGACCCCGGGCTTGTCCCAGACCTTCCTCCCTTCCCTCTTCACCCAGGTCTATCTTTTCTGAGTGATCTTATCAGGGCCCCTGGCTTGGAATTCCGCTCTCAGGCTGACTGACGTCCCCCAAATGTACGTCACCAGCAGACCTCTCCCCTGAGGGCTAGCTGCCTGCTCCCGCCCCCACCTGGTTGGTTTGAGCCTCACGGCACCCCCAGACCCGCACCCCCCAGACCCTCCCCATCTCAGGACACGGCACCACTGTCCTTGGGGATGCTGGAGCCCCACACCCTGTTGTTGGCCTGACTCTCCCACCCTCCCTCTGCACCACGTCTGCCACCCTCCAGTCCAGGCCTCAGACTCCTTCTAATCCACCTCGCTGAGTCAGCTCAGGCCGCCATAGCAAAATACCGTAGGTTGGGGGCTTAAACCACAGAGATTTATCGCTCGCAGTTTTTGAGGCTAGACATCCAAGATCAAGATGCTGGCCAGTTTGGTTTCTAGTTAAGAACTCTCTTTATGGCTTGTGGACAACCGTCTTCTCACTGTGTCCTCACAAGGCAGAGAAAGAGAGAAGCGTCTGGCGTCTTTTCTTATAAAAGCACAAATCCCATCATGAGACCCTCACCCGCATGACCCCACCTATACCTAATTATCTCCCTACAGCCTCCTGCAGCCCCACCTTGATCCCTTCCACCTCTGCACTCTGTCTCCCTCTGTGCCTGCTTCACTCACACAGGACCTCTGGCCTTGGAAGTGCTTTGGTTTTTAAGAGACACCCACATATTGCTGCGACCATGATGGTCTTATCTGATCCTCACCTCCTCCTGGCTGGTGGTGCTGCTAGCTTCTCTTTCTGGATGGGGAAAGTGCCACCCCCCAGATGCTAACTGTCCCAGCCAGCAAGAGAAGGCCGGCTTGTGACCCCAGGCCTGATTCCCAGGCTGGTGGGGGGCCCCTGTGCCACACTCTCCAGCTTAACTCTTGAGTTACTTCTTATTTTTTCACGCCAAAGCCACCCGGCAATATTTATTGCGCACCTACTGTGCATAGCTCCTGCCTTCAGGGAGCTCCAGGTGTGCTGGGGAGACAGGACGCCCTGAGGGGGCGCAAGAACTGGGCGTGGGGGGCCGCTGGGGGCCCCCAGCAGGTGGGGGACAGGGTCTGTATCTGTATGCCCAGCAAGTGTACCTGGGGGTAACCGCACTGAACACAGGAGGGAGGGAAGGACTGAGTGACTCCATGAGTGAGTGAGGGGGTGCCCTGGGGACCTCGTGTGACACAGGAATACTTGAGCTCAGATGGGCTCAGCTCGAGTCCTTCCTTCCCCTGAGTATCAGAGCTACAAACCCAGGTAGTGAGGACAAGGCTTCCTTCAGTCCTGCCCCTCCCTCCCTTCTCCTTTCCTTCCTCCTCCTCAGGCCTCCCTGAGAGCCTGCTCCATGCCAGGCCTCTGTCTGGGGTGGGAGGCATCAGGTGGTGGGGGGGGGGCCCAGGTGGACGAAAGCACCTGCTCGGTGAGGTTGGGGGGGCTCCAGTGCACTGCCGGTGGATGGGCCTGGCCAGAGGGGAGGAGGAGGCAGTGAGAACTGCACCAGTCAGCACCCCCCCACCCCCCCCACCGGGTCAAGCCAACCCCAGCATCCCACACTCCTAGACTGGAGCCAGGCTGTGCCCACCCCGGGTGACCAAGCAGAGCGGCAGCCAGTGATTTGCTAGGAGGATTGGAGGCTCGCCTGGGGCCGGGGCAGGACTGTTGGCAAGGTGAGCACAGCCCGAGCCAGGGTACCCGGGGCAGAGGCCCGTCTCCGTTATCACCCAGCCTCTCCCCTGACGGAGGCTGGCCTCGTGCCCTCCCTTCCCCAGCCCCGTCCCAGGTGGTGGTCATCCGCCAGGAGCGGGCCGGCCAGACCAGCGTCTCCCTGCTGTGGCAGGAGCCTGAACAACCCAACGGCATCATCCTGGAGTATGAGATCAAGTACTACGAGAAGGTACCGGCGGGGAAGGGAGGAAGGGGAAGTGAGGTGGGCCGGAGGACCCTGAGCTGACCACCGCTCTCGTGGGCAGGACAAGGAGATGCAGAGCTACTCCACCCTCAAGGCCGTCACCACCAGGGCCACCGTCTCGGGCCTCAAGCCAGGCACCCGCTACATGTTCCAGGTCCGAGCCCGCACCTCTGCAGGCTGCGGCCGCTACAGCCAGGCCATGGAGGTGGAGACCGGGAAACCCCGTGAGTGCGGGGGAGGGCAAGGGAGCTGGGCCCGGTCAGGGCAGTGGGGGTCAGAGGAAGGGGGCGGGCGAGCTGCTGCCTGTGCCGGATTGGCACGTTGACAGGTAAAAGACTGAGGCTCAGAGAAGGGAAGTTACTTGCCGGAACGGACAGAGCTAATGCCGGCCCACCCGCCACTGGCGTTTACTGAGAACCAGTGTGACTTGCAGGCATCGTGGTGCCGTTTGCCAGCAAGGTCACCTTATAATCGTCCCAGAGACCCTCGCGTTGCCATTATCCACACCCCCATTTCACAGATGAGGAAAACGAGAATCAAAGCCGTAAAATGAATCGTCCAAGGTCACCCAGCAGGGCAGGATTTGAACCTGGTCAGTCTGGGGACGGATTCCATGCCCCTTGCCCAGTATCACCCTGCCCCCAGCCCCGGAACAGTGGTTCTCACAGCATAGTCTGGCACCAGCAGCAGCACCACCTGGGAGGTACTGGAAATGCTGATTCTCAGGCCCGGCACCAGACCTTCTGAATCAGAAACCCTGCGGGTGGGGGCTCAGGGCCCCCAGCAATGCCGCATTCAGCAGGCCCTCAGGGTGATTCTGAGGCACATTCAAGCTTGGAAATACCCTGCCCCTGTCTCCGGCAGCTTGGGGGCCTCTGCTCTATACTCGGGTACCAGGAGGTGGTAGGATAGAAAGGTTCGAGGCTGAGTTCCTGACCCTCTTCAGCTGGCACTGCCTTGGCACTCATGTGCAGCAAGCGCTCTGAGGTCTGATACCACGTGGAGACTGCCCCTATAGGAATCCTGCCTGGCTTATTTCCATTTACTATGTGACCTTGAGTAAGTTCCCTGAGTTCTCTGAACCTCGACTTTCTTGTCTAAAAACAAGATGATCCTGGGATCGCCTTGTAATTGGGACTGAACTCGCACCTCTCAGCACATTCAGCTTTGTTACTGTTTGAATATCAGCAGGACAGTCCTATTACAGGTGAGGAAACTGAGGCTCAGAGAAGTCTAGCAATTCTCGGCGGCTCACACAGCCCCAGGAAGTGGTGGCACCGGGGCAGGAAGCCAGGAAGCCTGGGGTAGCACAGTCTTGAAAGGGAAGCTTAGTAGAGGTGCGGAGGGGGGGGGGGGGGGGGGGGGGGGGGGGGGGGGGGGGGGGCAGAGGAGGAGGCAGCCTGTGACCAGACTCTGGGCTGACCTCACCAAGTCTGGGAGAGCCACCAGATCCCCGGGCCTGAGAGGCTGGCCCCCCACCCTGCTGCCCCCTCCGCAGGGCCCCGTTACGACACCAGGACCATTGTCTGGATCTGCCTGACGCTCATCACGGGCCTGGTCGTGCTCCTGCTTCTGCTCATCTGCAAAAAGAGGTGGGCAGCCCCGGTCCCCAGTCACCCCCAGCAGCCCCAGAGCGCTGTGTCTCCAGCCTGTGCCAAGCCCCGCCAGGCCGGCGTCCCCCTTGTGCCTGTGGCTGGCTCTATCTCCACATACACGTGTTCTTCTTTCCTCCTTCACTTTTGTCTTGCCCCCCATGCCCCGCACACCCCCCATTTTCTGTCCCCCTGTCGGGCCTGCCCTTCATCTCTGCCAGCCCCTCATCTCTGAACAACCCCAAAAGGCTAGAGGACCCCAGGCTTGTCCCAGACCCTCCTCTTTTCCCTGTTCACCCAGGTCCCTCTTTCCCGAGTGACCTTATCAGGCCCCGGGCTTGGAATTCTGCTCTCATGCTGACGTCACTTCGGGTGACCATCTCCACCTATTTAAACCTGCGATGTGGAGGCTCAGGTCTCGTTTTGCAGGGGAGCTGGTTGGGGATCAGAGACGTTAGGCCTTTTCCATCAAGTAGATGTCAGAACTGGGACAGGAACCCAGGTCCAACACTGAAGCCATTGTTCTCTCTCACTGCACCGTGGAGGGAGGTAGAGCAGAGGACACTGTTTGGTGTGGACTTAGGATCACAGACAGCGAGAATTGGAGGCATAGCGCTGTACATGGAGACACGGCCCCATGGGAGGGAGGGGCTTGCCGAGGTCGCACGCTGTTGTAGACACCAGAAGCCTCGTCTCCCAACCACCCCGCCAAGGGTGGTTTCGTGTAAAATGGGGCTGATAATGCAGAGACTGCTGTGCGGGCCAAGTGCACTTGACTTTGTACATTGTAATTGTCAAAGATGTCACAGTCCAGCTGGGTTGAGAGCCTGAGGGCAAGGACTCCCCTCTGCAGGGGCTGACCCCGAAGGGGAAGGAGCTGGGAGGGAGGAGTTCTGACCCTGAACAGGGTCAGGGCTGAGGCTAGGGCCGTCCTTCACAGGCACTGTGGCTACAGCAAGGCCTTCCAGGACTCCGACGAGGAGAAAATGCACTATCAGAACGGGCAGGGTGAGTACAGGGGCCCAGGGACGGGGGCAAAGAGGAGGTCACAGAGGGGACCAGCGCTGGCCTGGGGAGGGCACAGGGGGTGGGGAGAAAGGTGCCCACAGAGAAGATGAGAGCCCCAGAGAAAGACCCCAGGAGAAACCCTCTGCACAAGTTTGTGCCTTCACACATAATTTTGCATACAGCTTTGGTGAGGGGGCTTCATGTGCTCTTGGGTAAGAACCCCTGCTAGAGAGAGCTTTCTTGGGATCCTGCAGACACCCCAGAAAGCAAGGATGATTAGGAGAGAGCCTCCCTCCGTACCGCACTTCTGTGCCCAGGGTAGACATTAGTATTAATTATGGTACTGATTCTCACTGAGCTGAATTCAGCATCAGAATCCTTCTTAACACAGTCTTCTAGAGGACTACTTTGAATCAAAGTTGGCATTTGCAATGAAAACATCTTTGCTACATTTCTACCCCAGAACAATTTAGAAAGGCCTTAAAGACTCTAGCAGTGACCCCAGAAGACTGAACAGCAGATATACTCAGAACTCACTGGAAACCCCAGAGTCCCCTAGAGACCCCATAGCTCCTCCACAGAGACCCTATTATCACTTGGTAAGCATGCATTGGTCACCTGCTGTTTGCCACCACACCCCGAGATTCCCAGGGACGCTCCTTACCCTCCAGCCCCCACCCCAGACCTATTCCAGGCCCATGGAAGGAGCAAAGAAAGTCTCCCACACCCCACTGATGGCCCCTCTCTCCTGGTCCCTCAGCGCCCCCACCTGTCTTCCTGCCCCTGCACCACCCCCCAGGGAAGATCCCGGAGCCCCAGTTCTATGCGGAGCCCCATAACTATGAGGAGCCAGGCCGGGCAGGCCACGGTTTCACCAGAGAGATCGAAGCCTCCAGGATCCACATCGAGAAGATTATTGGCTCTGGTGAGCCTCGGGGGGTGTGAAGGTGGGGATAACACAGGGGGGTGCCCGGGGGAGGAGCACCCAGGGCAGAGGGAGAAGGGAGCGGAGGAGCCTGTGTGTCAGGCTGTGGAACACGCGGTGTGTGGGGCAGGGAGCGCGCCAGGGACCAGGTGCGGAGAGGAGGCTCCCACAGCCCCCCTCCCCCTGCCCACCCTGCTCGGGGTCTGCAGGAGAGTCCGGGGAAGTCTGCTACGGGAGGCTGCGGGTGCCGGGGCAGCAGGACGTGCCCGTGGCCATCAAGGCCCTCAAAGCCGGCTACACAGAGAGACAGCGGCGGGACTTTCTGAGCGAGGCATCCATCATGGGTCAGTTTGACCACCCCAATATCATCCGCCTTGAAGGTGTCGTCACCCGTGGTAGGTGCCGGGCGAGGACAGCGTCACCCAGAAGGGCCCCTCCTACCCAGAACAGGACTCTGGGTCCATCCCTTGACCATGGTACCCTGCCCCTGCCCCGCCCCATCCCCTGGTTCAGGTCCCGCAGTGACTTGGTTGGGGAGGGGCCCAGAGTCCGGGACCCCTTTGGGAACCCTAGACTCTCCTAAGCCGCCAGTGCCAGCCCACCTCCTGGAAGCTCACAAAGGGGGCCTGTTCCTGGGGTCTCTGATCAGCAGATCTGGTCTCCCCCGCCAAGGGCCACCCCCACGTCTATCCCTCCCCAGGTCGCCTGGCAATGATTGTGACCGAGTACATGGAGAACGGCTCTCTGGATGCCTTCCTGAGGGTGCGTGCCCCACCGGCCCTTCCACGTGGGCTGGGGGCGTCAGTCTGGGTGTTGGGAGATCACATGAGGCCTCCAAACTCCCTCAGGAGCTTGGACTCAATGGACCTGGAGAAAGGGGGTGAGGTATGGGGAGGGGTCTTAAGGGTCAGCCAATCAAATCGCCTTTCAGCCCCCCATCACCTGAAGGTCCTGCACACAGGCTAAGAGGGGTGCGTCTGCGGGGACCCAGGGCTCCAGCCAGCAGGGAGGGGTGGTGGGTGTGGTGGTGGAAATCGCTAGGCTCCCAGCCCCCACCCTACTGTTTATTTGTTGAGTGTTCAGGTGCAGGGCTTAACCTCTCTGGGCCTCCATTTCTTCTTCTGCAAAATGGGTGAGAAGTCATCACAGCTTCATCTCAGGGTTGCTGTGAGCATAAACGAGACCCTGAGGAGGAACCTGAAACAGGGATACACCTCATAAGCAATGAGGATACGTTACAGACAGCTCAGAGCCTTCCTGAAGCCCGGCCATGTCCCCTGCAGGCTCATGATGGGCAGTTCACCGTCACGCAGCTGGTGGGCATGCTCAGAGGCGTGGGCGCCGGCATGCGCTACCTCTCGGACCTGGGCTACGTCCACCGCGACCTGGCCGCCCGCAATGTCCTGGTTGACGGCAACTTGGTCTGCAAGGTGTCTGATTTCGGGCTCTCCCGGGTGCTGGAGGACGACCCTGATGCAGCCTACACCACCACGGTGCGCGGTCCACACCCGCTTCCAGGAGGCCCAGGGAGGGGCGAGGCAGCCTGGGGTGAGGGTGGGGTACCTGCCTCTTCTATGGACCTCTGTTTCTCCCTCCAGGAAATGGGAGCCACCATTCCCACCTTTGCTCTCCCACTGGGTGGCCTGGGCAGACACCAGGGTTTGGTCTCCCCCCGTCACTCATTCTCTAGGAGATTTTCAGAGGGTTGGCATCTCTCTGAATCACAAATCCACTCCACAGCTGTCTGTAAGGACTGGCTAAAAACTATTTTCGGAACGTGTTCCATAGAGAGGTGGGCTTCTCTAGAGGTGCCTTGGGGGTTGCCTTCAAGCGGGCAGCCTCAGCGAGAACCTTCCCTTCAGGTCTCACCCAGTGAGTGTCTGAGCGAGGTTTCGCTTAGAGAAAGGATTTTGTGACCAATAAAAGTAAGCAAGCAAGCAACCAACCAACAAAAAAAACCCAGAAAAAACGAAAACCAAAAAACAACCCAACCCAAGAAGAAGGAAAGGAAGGAAGAGCAGTTACGGTGATGAGCGAGCCGCATTCCGTGGGCTTGGTCACTTGCTCAGGCATCAGCCTTGTTGACTGATACTGAGCACCTGCTATGCTCCAGGCCTGCCACACACTTCCTTCGCTCAGTCTTCACAACAGCTGTGTGTGCGGGTCTGCCCGACCAGAACAGGAAGGGGGGGGCATGTCTCCCCTCTTAGACTGCCAGTTTCCCAGCCTGGACCCCCTGCTCCGCAGCCCGCCGCGGGCTGGGGAGAAGCCCTCAGCACTCCTGTGTGCCTTGCAGGGAGGCAAGATCCCGATCCGCTGGACGGCGCCCGAGGCCATCGCTTTCCGGACCTTCTCCTCGGCCAGCGACGTGTGGAGTTTCGGTGTGGTCATGTGGGAGGTGCTGGCCTACGGGGAGAGGCCCTACTGGAACATGACAAACCGTGACGTGAGTGCGGGACCCTGGCTGGGCCGAGGCCGGTTGGGGCCTTGGAGGGGGGTCCAGCCTCCCTCCCGGCACTGTGCTTGCCCCCCGCCCCAGGTCATCAGCTCCGTGGAGGAGGGGTACCGCCTGCCTGCGCCCATGGGCTGCCCCCGCGCCCTGCACCAGCTCATGCTCGATTGCTGGCACAAGGACAGGGCCCAGCGGCCTCGCTTCTCCCAGATCGTCAGTGTCCTCGACGCCCTCGTCCGGAGCCCCGAGAGTCTCAGGGCCACGGCCACTGTCAACAGGTGCCTGGCGCCCGCCGAGCTCTGCCTAAGCCCAGCTGCCCTCCCAGTATTTCCCCAGATAAGGCTCAGACTTAGGGTAGGCCCTGACGTCTGGACCTCACCCAACCTGGGCCCCTCACCCCTGCCCTGCCTGGGCTCCTGACCCCTTCAAGTCTGGACCCCTGATCCCTGCCTTACCTGGGTCCCTGATGGCTATTCTGCCTAAGCCCTGTGCCCCTGACCCCTGCCCTTCCTGAACCTCTGACCCCTGCCCTGTCTGGGCCCCTGACCTCTGCCCTGTCTGGGCCCCTGACCTCTGCCCAGTCTGGGCCCCTGACCTCTGCCCAGTCTGGGCCCCTGACCTCTGCCCTACCTGGACCCTCCTCAGCCCTCACCTTACAGCCTGACCCTAGCTTCTCAGACCGTTTGCCCACTGCCGAGCCTGGATGGAGGCCAAGGGTGGTGAGTGCCAGGGTCCCTGAGGAAGGCAGAGGCCCTGGCAGGCCACTGACCAAGGACACCTGTGCCTCAGGTGCCCACCCCCTGCCTTTGCCCAGAGCTGCTTTGACCTCCGTGGAGGCGGCGGCGGGGGCCTCACCGTTGGGGACTGGCTGGACTCCATCCGCATGGGCCGCTACCGGGACCACTTCGCTGCCGGCGGTTATTCCTCCCTGGGCATGGTGCTGCGTATGGATGCTCAGTGAGTGAGGGGTGGGGCGTGGCGCTGGGTGTGGATGCTCAGGGAGTGAGTGGTGGGGCGTGGTGCCGTGGGGGTGGGGACAGGGGGAGAGGGCAGGAGACCAGAGGCAGGCTGGAAGCTCCAGGCAATGGGGAACCAGCTTCCCAGGCAGACCTGGTCAGCACGCCCTTCCTTCACAGGGACGTGCGTGCCCTGGGCATCACCCTCATGGGCCACCAGAAGAAGATCCTGGGCAGCATCCAGACCATGAGGGCCCAGCTGACCAGCACCCAGGGGCCCCGTCGGCACCTCTGACCCGACGCCAGTAGGGCCCGGGCAGCAACCACAGCGGCCCTGGGTCATGTCGGCCCCCAGAGGACTTGCAGGGTTGGCCAGAGGTCGGGCAGCCCCCAGCCTCTGTCCCTCCTCTCAGGTGCCAGGGAGGCCAAGAGCTCTGCCATGGGACCAGGAGTTTCCCGGGCTCAGGGCCTGGGCAGCGGCGTTTGGTGCCCAGCGTGGCTGGAACATCTGCCCGCCCCAGCTGAGGCCTCAGTGACACTGAGCCTAACAGATACATCACTCACTTGCCTCTGAGAGAGAGAGAGAGAGAGAGAGAGTGTGTGTGTGTGTGTGTGTGAGATCACATGCTGTAGAGGTGTGTTTTCATGAGGTCCCGGGAGCCTTTGTGAACATTTGTGATCATGTGTGTGTGTGCACCCATCAGGTCCCAGCATGTGCCTGTGGCACACATGCTTATCTGACTTGCCAGGGGGCATATGTGCATGACCGTGGATGGCACGTCATGAATGAGGATGCCTGTCACAGGCCTGTGAGCACAGAACTTGGTGTGACCCTGCCCCCTGAATATGGGCCCAGGCCCCAGCACCCACAGGGACGAGGGAGAGGCTCATGCCCACCTCCTCCTACACCTGGAGGCTGGAATTGGGGGCCGCTTTGGAAGTGCACCAGCACCAGGCCCACCCTTGTCTCCGCCTGCCCAGGTGAGCCCACCCCCGGCTCTATCTCAGGTCTGAGCCCTCCCTCCAGCTGGTGAGGGGCCGCCTGCAGCCTCCACCCGTCTCCCACCGCTGCTTCAACAGGAAAACAGGGTTCCCGGCCAGCCCCTCTGGCCACCTGCCATGTAGGCATCACTGCGGAGTACGCCAGGTGCCCTCCGCCAGACTTGGCTGCCTGGTCAGGGGCCAGGGGTCATGAACTTCCCTCTAGGCTCTGACGCCCCTCCATGGCCTAGGGCTCCTCAAAGACCCTCTGCCAACCTCTCACTGCCCAGCCCTGACCTGTCCCCCCATCCTAGGATCAGGGACCATGAGATCCCAGCTTTTCGGCCCCATGTGCACCCCTCTTGTACCACCTGGGGAGACCAAGGCCTAGAGAGGGGTTGTGCCTTGTCCAAGGTCACATAGCAACCAAGTTTCAGAGCTGAGGACACCTGCCTTCCAGCCCAGCGCTATTCCCCCACCCCACCCCACCCTGCCTCTAACACACATCATCTCACGCTGACAGCTGTGGGTGAGAGGGGGCTTCAGAACTCCCTGTCCCAAAACTGACCCTCCCCTTTACGGCCCACCAGGGTATGTAAATATCTCTTTTCTACCATGTCAGAATATTTTTTCCTCACTCCTGACAATGCAAAAATGGTCTTCGAAGCACATAAAAAGCACCCAGGGTGAGAAAGCACCATCCCAGGGGAAGCTTGGCAGGCAGGGCTTAAGGAATCCCACTGGGCAGGATGCCTTGTGCCCCCTGCCGGCCCCAGAGGGAGGGGCAAACCCAGCTCCCCACGCCCAGCCCAGCCCTCCCCCTAGCCAGCACAGCTGTTCCGCAGAGACACCAGCACTGAGTCCCCCCTCCCTCCTGCAATAATTTGGGGAGTCTCAGCCCCGCCTAGGTGCCGCGGCCAGCTCTCTACACCTCTATATATTATATTACTATATAGGCGAGCTGTTCTTCCTTCCTATGGAAGTCGGAAACATGGTCAGAACACGATCCAGGGAGGACCCTGTCTTCCTCCCACCCCCAGCCCACTCTCACCCAGTTCCTGCGCTCTGATCCTCACGGTCAAGGGGGGCACAGTGAGCCTGGCACTTGCAAAAGTGTGGCCCCTGCCCTGGGTGTGAGGTACCCCTGGGGTCCCAGGATCTGCTTCTCTGTGGTCTTCATCCTGAATCTTGAACTTACCTACAATGAGAATAAACTCTGCCTCATCTTTGCCTGTGTCCCAATTTTTTTTCCATCCTTTCAACCATGACATCACCTGGGGGAAGAAGAGTAGCCTTATGCTATGCACCTACTGTATGCAGCCCATACATTTTTTTCTATTCTGGTCTTCACATCTATTCCAGGAGGTAGGATTCATGCACCCACTTTAGATACGGGGAAGCTGAGTCTTACAGAAGTCAACTAGCCTAAAGTCAAGTTTGTGGGGAGCTGAGTCAGAACCCTGGCTTGTCCAACTCCAAAGTCCATGCTTTGCTAAGAAGCACCCCCACACACCCCAAGTTCTTTCTCCCAAGATGTGCAGATGGTGGTTAACACTGGAGCACAATCCCTTGCAGGCAGGCATTGGCCTTGCCTCAAGTTCTCTTGTGTGAGAAAGACATCCTCTGGAGGAGGAACACATAAGGCAGGAACATTTCATGGGAACGAATTCCTTGGGACCAAGGGGTCCATTGAGAGACCTGGGTGCCACGGGGCAGGGAAGGGACCATAGGATGAAAGCATCTGATTAAGTTACATCAGGGGCTGAGGACCCACCTCTGATCCAGGAAAGAAGGGAAAGCAGCAGAGCCAGGACAGTGGCACCAGAGGCAGAACAGAGTCCAACGATGTCTGTTTGGGGAAGATGGCCCTGGGGGTCCTATTGGTGAGCAAGCAGATGATCTCCAGCAGCCCCTCAAGCTGAAGGGAAGATCTTCATTCCTGCACATCCCTCAAATTGGAAAAGTAGGGCCAGGGAGACAATGCTTCTGCTGTGTTTCCTACATTATCTCACTAACAATCACAGCCACGCTCTGAGGTTGGTAGCACTGTCTCTGTCTCACAGTTGGGCACAGCATGCTCAGAGGCCAGTGTCCCAACTGGCAGAACAGCCACGTAAAACTAGACCTCTGATTTCTATCCAGGTGTGTCTCTCTTGAAACCCTAACAATAAACTGCTCTGGGCCTCCTTCCCACAGGGCCAGGCATTTCCTATGAGGAAGAACCTGCTACCACACACTTTCTTCCCCAAGGGCTGATCATCAGAGCCTATGGAACACCTCCAATGGGCTGGGTGCCATTGGGGGATACAAAGATGAAGGTAGACCCTTCAGAAACTGGAACGAGGTGGAGTACAGAGTGCACAAAAGTGGCTCCCCAGTCAAATCACTATGCTAAGTGTCCAGGAAAGGGGGCACGCAGAAGGTTAGAGGAGGTCAGAGGAGAGAAAGCCTGGAGGCCTAAGACTGTCACTGAGGACTTCCTGGAGGAGGAAGCATTCAGCTGGGCATTGAAGGATGAGAATGGTTTGGAGGTTCATTTCCCCTGTGTGAGGATGGATGCAGAGAAGAACAGCACAGAAGAAACAAATGGGGTTCATGTATAGGAAGCCTCGCTGTCATGAAGTTAGTTGATCCCCTCCAGTTTAATCTATATATTTTATTTCCAATAAACTTTGCAAGGGGTTTTCTCTGCACCTTGACAAGGTCATTCCAAAATATATATGGAATAATAACCTAGACTAGCCAAGACAATTTTGAAGAGGAGGAGGCGGAGGAAGGGAGATTCATCATACCAGGTATCAATAATTACTAAAGCTCCAATAATTAAGATAGTTTTATTTGGTTCTGGAATACAGAAACAGATAAAAAGAACAGAGAATAATAATAGTGCCTAGGATCAGATCCAAATATATATGAGAGTTTGAAACATGACAGGGGTAAATGATAGTCTACTTAATTGGTGATATTAGGGCAATTAAATACCCACATAGAAAAAGATAAAATTAGATCCCTGCTGATACCATTCACAAAATAAATTCCAGGTTGATTAAAGTTTAAATGTAAAAAGCAGACTATAAAACTTTTAAAGGAAAAAAATAAGACTTTTAAAAGAAAACAGGAAGATAACTTTATGACCCTAGAGCAAAAAATGAGGGCACAAATGATGAAGATGAGAAAACTTATTTCAATAAAACTGAGAACTTTTCCATGACACACAAAAAATAGATTCATTAGAACCATGGCTGGGAGAATATTTGCAAACTCTATAACCAACCAAGAGAGAATTAGTTTCCAAAATAAATTTTTTAACTTCAAAGAATCAATTTACCAAAACATTTCAAAATATAGGAAAGTGGGGAGAAAGACATAAACAGACAAATAACAGGGGGAGAAATGTGAATGACCAATAAGGATATAAAAAAGATTCTCAACATCACTGGTAAACATGGAGATGCGAGTTAAAACAGTAATGAGATAGCTATTACACCAATTTAACTGGCAAACTTAGTCTCTAATTCTGGTATTGATGAAGGTGTTGGGGGAATAGGAATGTTTATAAACCACTTGTGGGAATGTAAATTGGTGCAACTACTTTGGAGAGCAATTTGGAAACACTTAGTAAATTTTAAGACGAGCAAATCTAAGACCAAACAGCTCCACCTTAGTGCATGTTCATCTTCGATTAGGCTCCCGAAGCAGTGCCTGAGATTCTTGTGCAGGTGATTTATTGAGGGAGATCTCCCAGGTGAAAGAGAGAGGGGAAGGCAGAGAGGGTGGGAGGGAATTCTAGGCAATGATATGTTCTTGTTGGAGATTATCTTCAATCCGATGCCACATATGCTTCAATCTAATGCTCCAGAGTTCTGGAGCATTAATAATATCGCAGAGTCTCAGATCTGTCTTGAAGCAAGGGGCCCAGACTTATACCTGTGTCAGTCATTGATTGCCTATAGGCTGCCCCATTGCAGGAAAGTGGGTGGTGGTGTATATCTTCTTGGGTGAGGAAGTTCCCAAGAAGGGAGCAGCTTTGAGCTCTTGGCAGCCAACTCTTACAGCGCTTGCAGGTCAAAGGAATCAGGGCAGAGTACCCACAGTGTTTTCTATGCATCCTAGAGAAACTCATACTCACATGCAAAGGATACATGTCCAAGGTACATACATGCACCTTAGCATGTAATAGAAAAATGAGGAGCAGCCTACCTGGTCTCAGCAAGGAAACAGGAAGATAAGCTGCTTTATAAGTACAATGAAATCATCTACCGTAGTTAAAATGAAAATAGACCAACATGTACCAATAGGGATAAGTCTTTATAACATAGTACAGACTGAAAAAATAAATGACAATGGCATATATATATAGCATTATATCATTTTTATAAGCTTTAAAAACATATGTAACAATAGAATTACAGGTTTCTAATCTGTAACTAGATAATGACAATACAACAAATAAACATAAACACAAGCTTCAGCCTAGTTACCTCTGGGGAAGAAGGGCAAGGAGGGAAAGGGTATTGAGCTGTATTGACAGTGTTTTATTTATTTTCCTTTTTAAAATAGATTTCTAGCTAGGCATATTTCTCCTAAAACTCTAAAAATAAACTCTTCAAATATGGCAAATATGGCACAATGTTAACACCCATTTAATCTTGGTGGGCACATCCGTGTCTGTTACACTACTTTGTGAGTTTTCTGTACATTGAAATGTTTTATAATTAAAATTAAAGATGTTTACAAACCATAAGGCTAGAGGTCTGAGTGGGATGTTCAGTGTCTCCTGAGAAACAGGAAAGGAATTTCCGGAACCCGCTGGTCTTGCGCTGTCCGTGATGCTGAACCGCAATGACAGGAGTTGGTGTGATGCAAAAAATCAGCAGGTCTTGTCAGCTCTCCTCCAAACTGTCCCAGATGTCACCATTTATCCCCACCTACCACTGGTGTGAGACGCCGCCACCACTTCTCCCCTGGACACCTTGAGGAGATGGTTTCCCTGCTTCCTTTCACCCCCAAAATGAAAGGATCTTTTAAAAACCAGATGAGGCCACTTCTCTAATTACAATGCTCCAAAAGTTTCCTATCAAGTTTGTAATAACATCGAAAATTGTGGGGTGTCTGGGTGGCTTGGTTGGTTGATCAGCCGACTCTTGATTTTGGTTCAGGTCTTGATCTCACAGATCTCATAGCATGGAGCCTGCTTCAAATCCTCTGTCTCCCTTTCTCTGCCTCTCCCAACTTGTTCTTCTCTCTCTCTCTCTCAAAAATAAATAAATGTTTAAAAATTTAAAAATAATAGGGGTGTCTGGGTGGCTCAGTTGGTTAAGCATTCGACTTTGGCTCAGGTCATGATCTCACGGTTCGTGGGTCTGAGCCCTGCGTCTGGCTCTGTGCTGACAGCTCAGAGCTTTGAGCCTGTTTCAGATTGTGTCTCCCTCTCTCTCTGCCCTTCTTCCACTCGTGCTCTGTCACTCTCTGTCTCAAAAATAAATAGCTATAAAAATATTATAAGAAATTAAAAATAATAAAATAAAATTCTCTCGTGGCCTGCAATATCCTACAAGATCTGCTCCTTCTGGCCTCTCTGACCTGCCTCCAAACATCCTCTCTTTCACTCTAACCAACCTCTCCCTCACTCTAACCATCTTCTCCCTCACTCATTTTATTTCTTGAACATGCCAGGCCTTGGTATTAGCCCTTCCCTTTGTCTGGGATGCTTTTCCATGTCTACAAAAGGTTCAGCCTGAGTGTGACTACCTTCCACCTGTGTCATGTTCTACTATGGTACTTAATATTATTGTATTTATAGCATTTACAACCCCGTTGAAGTTATTTATCATTTATTTACTTGCTTATTTTCTGCTCCCATAATTCAGTAGGGTCTGAAGAATCAGATACGGCATCTAATTTACTCAGTGTTTTACCAGTAGTACACAGCACAGCAATGGCCCTCATTCATGTGCAACAGATGTTTTTTTTGAATGAATGAATGTATATATTCTGAGCACCTGCTCTGTGACAGGCCCTATATTTGGCTTGGGATATGAATTATAGAATAAATAAGATAATTCTTGCCCTCAAGATGCTCATAGATTGGAGAAAACATAGAAGCCAAATCACAGAATCATGGAATGCTGGAATAAATCTCTTTGCTCTTATTATAGATCAGAGGACTTTAGGGGAATCAGCTTGGTAATTCTCCATACACTTCTTCTTTCTTAAATAAAGAAATCCAGCCTTACCATTGGAGAGAAATGGACTTACCCAAATTCACACAGCATTGGAGGCACAATCTGGCTCTGAAATTCTTCACCTAACTTCCTATAGCTTACATTTAAAGAAAGGCCCCCCAAAGCAACTTCACTCTTCTACCTCTTGGCTCTTGGTTACCCTCTAGGCACCACCTGCAGAAGGGGAACAAAGTCCCAGAAGAGTGGTTTGAGGAACAAATGGATGCCTTACCTTTTAATAAACCATAATGCCTAGATTTTCACCGTTAGTATCTCATCTCTTTGAAGAAGGCTTGCCAGCTTTGGATTTTCCTGAGAAAACACAAAATCCCCCTAGAAGAACAACTCTCTGAGCCCCAAGTGTGGGCAAGTCCAGCCAAACCTTCCTACCCCTATGAGAGGGCTCACTAGGAGAGAATAGATGATATGGTTGGGGGTTAGAGGAAGTGTGGAAAGAGGAGGTCAAAGATGCCAAGTGAAACTGGTGCCACCCAAGTCTCTTGTCTCACCCCTTGTTCTTACTCCTCCACAAACCCACAGAAGACCCTCCAGCCACGAGGAAATACCTGCAGACTCATAAATACTCTTGGCCCTCTCCCATGACTGTTCCATGTGCCTTTTCCACTCGAGGAATGTTCCTCTCCTCCCTTCTCACCCTGGGTAATTCCTATTCATGCTGCAGCTCTCAACCTCTGAAGCCTTTCCCTAATTTAGGGTTAGATTTCTCTTTCTGAGATCGCACAGATCCCAGGATTCCACATTAAAGCACTTATATTGCACTGTAATAGATCTCCCACCTTCTCTGTTGACTGAATAAGGTCAGGATTGTTCCTATTTAGCCAGAGAATCCCAGTGCCCAGCCCATGGCTGTGCCCAAGGTAAGGATTCAGTGGTTGATAAAGGCACAGGCAAATAACCCTTCCTGGCACCCTGGGTATCAACCTTATTGTCAGGCCAGGTTCTTCCTTCTTCCCTTCCATGTGACTTTAAGCATGTCACTTGCTCTTTGAGCTTCATTTCATCACTCCTCACCTGTAAAATGAGGTCAGTACTTGAACACACTGCACAGGCTTGTCATGAGGATTAGAAGATAATATTAAGGTATGACAGAGGGACAGTGCCTAGTGTTGGTCACTATAGCAGGAGGGTGGCTGAGTGTCTCTGGGATGATGTAAGGGCAAGGCTATTGATGAGTGTGGGTGAGGTTTTGGAAGCAGGAAGTGGTGGAGAGCCCCAGTAGTTTAGAGTCCTGCTTCCCGGGACAGTCCCCTCACTGTGGTTCTTCTCTCTATCACCCAGGGGGTGATGACCTAGACCCATGGTCATCTCTCACACTCCATCCCCGATGCTCAGGCACCTCATTAGGGACACCTCCATCTTCCCCACCTTAGGCTGCTGGAGAAGGGTCAGTTGCTGGTGTGAAATTCACGGTCCTTGGAGAGTTTGTATTTCCATGTCTCCTGTGTTGGAGCTGGTGCAAGGTGATGAATAAAAGATGGGAATGGGAGGAGGTCCTGTGGCTTTAAGAGAAATGTGATGAGCATTTAGAGTGGAGAGATTAGCACAAGAGCTTCTCTCTGAATACCAAAAATGAGGGGTCCAGTATAAAACACAAAATAAATAAAAATAAACCAGAAAGCCACCTTTTTGCTTTGATATGTCAGGAACCCAAGGGAAGAAAGGGGCCTGAGGACCTTGGGTAAATGTAGAGAGTCAGGTGAAGGAAGCTGGGAACAATCAGAAGAGAAGTTCAAGAGGAGGTATGGCCAAGGTGACCTAAGGGCTGAGAACAGGACAGTGAAGGGAGGGGATTTCAGATATAGCCCCCTCCCTTCCAATGCTGACATTATTTTTGGAGGCTGACTGTAACAATCACCCCAACACACACACACATTCACCCTAATACACACACATTCACATACGCACACCCACATGCACACGCACACACACACACACTCCTGTGAGAAGGGACTGTGTAGAGAAGGCTGTCTGTATGGCATCTAATGAGAGCCTAAGTGGGTGGCTTATTGTTCTTAATAATAATGAATCACTATTTACTGCACTTTTGTCAGGTACCAGACAGTGACAAGTGCTTTCCATGCATTACACCTTCCAGTCCTCACAACAGCCTTATGAGAGCGTTATTACTATGCCCTTTTCATTAGTAAGGAAACCGAAGCACTGAGAGGTTATGTAACATGCTCCATGTAACACAGCTGGTGAGTGGTGTATCAGGATTTAAATGCAGGTCAGCCTGACTCCCTGGGGAGAGGTAATGGTGGGGTGTGCTGAAGGGAGTGGTTAAGAACATGGGCTTTGTCCTAAGCTCAGGAATCACCATCAGTTCATATCTGTATCTGTCTTCAGGACAGTTGCTCCTAGGGGAAAGCATCCAAGACCCCAAGACCTCATTGGCCAAAGAGGATGAGTGATGGGGCAAAGGGGTGTGGTCTATTGCTGTATATTTTGGCTTTGATGTAAGTGGATGACCATGAGGAATTGTGTGGACATTTTTGTCACTTGGTGGCCTATGGGTGTGGAAAAGGGCACATGTGGCTTTATCTTCAAGTGTGTGTATGACTGTTAGTATATGATTACATGTGCCTGTGTCTATATGAGTATGACTGTGATGGGTAATCATACGCTATGAAATTGAGGGTGACTGAGGTTAATGGATGTTTTTGTATATAGGATTCAGTGATTAACATACATAAAATACACAAATGTATGTGATTGGTGTAGGTATATTATTGTATATATGATTGTATGTGTGTATGTGAAGAGCATAAACATTTCCATAACTGTAAACATGGGCCAGTGTGTGTCATATGAGTGGTGTCCTGTGTGTAGAGGGAGATAGGGTCATGTGTGGATGTGTGTGTGTGCCAAGCCCAGATGGTCACCTCTGGTTCCCTCCCTCCCCCAGTCTCTTTCCCAGTGAGAGAATTGAATGTCTGTCAAGATGCTCAAAATAGGAGTCATTTTGCCTCAGTATAAGGATCCTCAAGGGGACATTCTGGACATGGAACTTTCAACCACAGATGCACAGCAGAGTCCCAAAGTCCTGCTTACCCCATGCATTTGGCTCCTTCCCCTGAGATACTCCCAGCATGCCTCCCAGGCCAGACAGACACTGCTGGCTCTAGCCTCAAGAAAGGCCAAGCCTTGGGGCAGCTGGTGGCTCAGACAGTTAAATGTTTGACTTTAGCTCAAGTCACAATCTCATGGTTTATGAGTTCAAGCCTTCTGTTGGGCTCTGAGCTGATAGCTCAGAGTTCAGAGCTCAGAACCTGGCGCCTGCTTCAGATTTTGTGTCTCCCTCTCTCTCTGCCCCCACTACTTGTACTCTCTCTCTGTCTCTGTCTCTCTCTCTCTCTGTCTCTCTCTCTCAAAAATAAACATTAAAAAACATTTAAAAGAAAGGGGAAGCCTCAGAAAGATTATATATATATAAAGATATATATATCTATATATTATTATAGTTATATATATAATATACATAATTATAATTATATATATAATCTATATATAATAAGGATATATATAAACATATCCTTCTATATATATATACACACATATCCTTCTATATATATAGTCTCTCTATATATATAATAAGGACATATATAAACATATCCTTCTTCCCATCCTTTCATAGTGGGAGAAACTGAGGCTCAGACAAGTTAAGACTCTTGCCTGCAACTTCAGATCTAAATTACTTTCCCCAAAATTAGGTTCCCTAATTTTCTGAGCTTTTTCCTTCATAATTTTGCCTAACTCTTGTCCTGGCTGAAATGGAGACAACCAATTATTCATTCAACAGTTATTCAGCACTTCCACCATGTGGCCAGATGTCAGGGTCTGTCAACCTATATCCAACTCTTTGAGAATTAAGCAGTCATCTTCCCCAGACTGCCTTGAACTTCAAATCCAGGGAGAGACTCTTGCAGCCCTGCAATGGTGTGGAGCTGTCCTTGGTACTGAAGCTTCATGGCGGGCGTCTTCTCCCAAGGCTTGATCTGGGGCTACCTCTGGACTTTGGGAGGATCTGAAGACAAATTATTGGAAGCATAGAGTCATGATCAGGAGAGGCGATTTTCTTGCCATGCACCATACTGGCCTGGCACATCTAGAGCCTTGTCTCTCTCCTTGCCTTAACATTCCCCACGGAGCTTCTTAAAGGCTGGGTAAGGCTTATGCAGCCCAGATTGTGGTTCAGTAGTATTTGCTAGACTGTGCTAAAGGAAAAAGAAACAGGCCCTTCAATGTTCCCATGGGAGAATACTATCGTGACGGGAGCCATATCAAGGGGAGACCCTAGTGAGGATGTTGGAGCATCACCAATCAATTGTCTTCAGATCCTGGAGGGACCGGCCCACGAAAGAGACTCAGACTAGCTCTTCCAAAAACCAGACAGTGGAGACTTCAGGAATAGATGAACTTCACAAAGGTGAGAAAGACAAAATGTTCAGTTTTTCTGGGGTAATCATGACAGCAGACCAGCCCTCAGGCACAAGAGTTACCATTTGTTGAACACCTATTGTATGCCTGCCACAACCTAGGGGAATATATATCATGAGCCCCATGTTACAGGTAAGGAAACTGATGCACAGAAAGGGGAAGTGGCTTGTTCATGATCATGTGGCTGGCAAGTAATCGGGCTGAATTGACACCCAGGCATGTGATCCCAAACCTGTGCTTCTAACTTCTGTGCCACAGAGCCTCCCTGAACCTATCTAGAAGGTATAGAATTCCTACCTCTCCCTCATGTCTCCCCATAGCCTTCTCAGCTCTTTCCCCTCCGCCTCCCCTTGGGTTGAGTTTTAAAGATGAAATAAATTAAAAATGGATGAGGCACCCAGCCCAGAGTGTGAGGCCTGATCTGATTAACACTGATGTTTCTTTCATGAGGGATGGGATGGTGTTTCTCACCTGCAGCAGCCCGGGGCAGTGGGGGAAGCTGCCTGCAAGTCGTTGAGGCCTGCTGGCTCCTCAGGCTCTCCAACCCGCTCTGCCCCACCATCTGCCATCACCTTTCCCTCCTCCTGTGCTCCCCATGGGCCAGCCACAGCTCTCGGAAGCTCCACCAATCTCCAGCTGCATCTCCCAGACAGCCTGGGGCAGCAAACCAAGCCCATACTTCAGATCAGACCAGAGGCTAGATCCTGGCTCTGCCTCTTTCTAGGAGACCTTAGAGAAGCCACATTTGGCTTCTCCTTCAGTAAAATGAGGAAGATTACTGCCTCGCAGAGCCATTGCAAGATGAGTTAATATATTCAGGAGACATAAGCTTGGAACTAGAAGATAAGCTGGGAACATAGCTTATCTTCTCTTGGTTAACACTCAACAAATGGTCATTACTGCTACTACTGCTGCTGTAGTAGTAGTAACACCACTGCCACAGCTGTTAGTACTAGTAATGCTGCTGCTGCTGCTGCTGCTAGTAGTAGTAGTAGTAATACTACTGCTACTGTGCTGCTACTACTATCATTGTCCTGATGAATGGAAGCATTTCTTATCCTGAGTGCTGATGACCAAAACAAGACATGGATGAAAATCAAGGTGGCGGGAGTTGAGGCCCATCCATAGAGGAGAAGGTACTCCTAAGGGAAGCCCCCAATTTCTCTCCACCAAACATGTTCACCAGGGGTTGCAGAGAACAAGCAACAGAGATTCTGATGGACCAGGCCCCAGTTACTTGGAATTTTCCCAGTTGTTGGCCTGACCTTGAAATCGAGACAAGTGGGAGTCCCTCAGATGGAGACCAAAGGCATCTTGATCATTGGAAAAGCTGATGCTGGACAATGAGGCTTACATCTTAGGACTAGCAGGCTTCCTATGGTGAACCCCAGGGCCCCACAGACCCAAGGCCCTGACCGTAGCAGCCCTACCAATCACAGAGGAGCAGGGCATACATGTGCTTCCGGTGGGCAGCCTGGTTCCCAGAAGAAAAGATCCTGCCACTCTCATGCTGAGAGCTCTTGGCCTGAGCCCTTCCCTTCTCTGAGCCCCTGTTGGCTACTCTGTGACATGGCGACACTAACAGAACCTACCACATAGACTGTGTCCAAGGTGATGGGGTGCAAATGAGTCAGGGTAGTATCAAGACAGATGGCTCCCTCCAAGCCTTCCTGACCCTCCCCTTTCCAGGGGTAGGACCTTTCACTGGGTCTGAACCCCTCACAGACAGAGGGGTCCAGGAGTTGCTCCCACTCCCCAACTAGGGAGTAGCCTTCAGCAGTGGCTCTGAACCTCCCTGCATTGTGTGCCAAACAATGCATGTAGCTGTGAGAAGAAGGAGGAGGAGGGGAAGAAGCCAGGAAGCCTGGGGCCCAGGGGAGCACCCCGCACGCCAGTCTCCCTCACGTAAGGCGCTTGACATGCAACATGAAGGCATCTACCAGGCCTCTTCTTCCCTCTTCCCCCTCCCCCTAAGCACACCTAGGGAAGCTCAGTAACCCCAGCCTCTGCTCCAACTCCAGCCTCTCTTCCCTGTCCATCCATCTGTCCATCTGTCCTCTCAATGGGTAGACTGGCTGCCTGCGTCTCTTTTGTTCTGCTTCCTAGACTGTCACTACACCTGTCGGTCTGCCCGTGTTGCTGTCAGTAGCCTGTTGGTTGTCAGGCTTCTTGTGGGTCAGACTGGCTGTCAGTTTGTCTTTCTGTTGGTCTTCCTCTGTGTCTTCCCATTAAGTTTGTCCTGTCAATGGTGGGACTGGCCTCCCATTTCTCAGTCTACTTGTAGTCTCTCATCACAACTGTCAGTCTGCCTGTTTGTTAGCTATTCTTTTATAGGCTAGCCTGGCTGCCCATCTGTCTTTCAGTTTGTGTGTTTTCCTCTGTCTAGGCAGTTAGTGTGTCCCATCTTCCTGTCTGTCTGTCTGTAGCCACCTTGTTATCCCCACCCCCATTTATTTGTCTCCATGTGTGGAGCTGGGTTCAGTCATCACCAAAAGCCACCTCGCTTGGCCACAAACCAGGGCTGGCTGTCCCCAGCAAAGCAGAGCAGGCGGGCCGGCATGCCAGGACCCCCCTCCAGCCCTCTAGACCTGGTTTGACCCACCCCCAGCCCCCATGGCACAGCCTCTCCCTTCCCTCAGCCCCACCTTCTTCTCTCCAGACCTAGAGTGTTATCAGGAAGATTTATTGAAAGGTATTTGGGGAAGACTAGGTTCAAATTAATGGGGAAAATAAGGTTTTATGATTCCATTTCAGTTTTATTCCTCTACTGATTTTCTCCATTATCATTGAGCATCAATTGAGAATGGCTGTTCTCCGCAGTATTTATGGTAATGCAGGTTAATGTCTGAGTTTGAGGAGCTCAATTAGCAAATTCATGGACAAGGGGGTCCGTTTGCGTTTCTCTTGTGAGCCCGATGATTCATTAGCCACAGGAAGATGCTGGCTTTCATGTCCGCATACAAAATGCCAGCCGCTGTTTTCCCAGGCATGTGGTGCCTGGCTCAGAGCTGGTGTTCAGGGAGCAAGTGGGCCTTTGTTCCCTGTACCCATCATAGTCCTTGGCACAGAGTAGGCCCTCAATATTTGTTTGGCACTCAGCCCAGAGCACATGGCCGTCATCTCTAAACATTAAATGAATCAATTAATCACACTGTCCCCAGCGCCAGGCATAGAGCGTAGAACAAAAGAGGTGCTTAATATTTGCTAAAGAAATTGATACATCCCTGATCTGTGCCTATCATGGCATTGCCACATGGTAAATGCTGGATGAATGTTTGTTGACTGACCAACTGATCGACAGTGAATGAATGAATGAATGTCACTGGTCTTTTCCAGCAGCATGGCTGCCTAGATTCCCAGAATCCCACCCCGAGAGTAACTAGAAGAAACAGGATTTCTGGGAGGGGGGTCCTAGAATGGAGGGTCTAGGGCTGGAGGAGACGTGTGAATGTCTTGTCCCTTCCCTAGGGCCAGACTTCAGAAAGTGGACCAGCCACGACCAGGTTCATAGCTTCAGGGTTCACAGGGCTGGGATGCTCAGGCTGAGCAGAAGTGTTGCAGGTGGCACTGCCCACCCTTGGCTAGTTGCCCAGCCCTGATTCGCAGGCTGGGGAAGGTACACAGGGAGAAACCTGGTTCCCCTAGTGCCTTCCCAAGACTGCTTTTGCTGGCGACTCATCTCTTGGTGATGCAGGGCTGGGTGATTAGTCTCATTTTTGCAAACATGGACACTAAAGCCCAGAGACGGCAAGTGCTTTTTCCAAAGTCACTCAGCAAGTTAGTGGCTGAGTCAGAATTTGAGCACAGGTCTTCTATGTTCTTTCCTCTGCTTCCTGCTGCTCCCAGGCCCCACCCTTTGTCCTCTCTGTGCCCCTGATTTTCCACACCCTCCCGTTCTAGAATGTCAACTCAGTGATGGCAGGGATCCTTTCCGTGTTCACTGCTATCTCCCTCGTGCCTGGCACTGGGCAAGTGAAGTATACAGTAAGTGTGCAATAAAGCCTTACTGATAATGAGTGAATGGTGAGCCCCACACCCACCTGTGAGGGCAAGAGCATAACAACATTCACAGTACCTCCCACTTACGGTGTTCCTACTACATGTGTGAGATGCTGGCATTGCTCCAGCCTTCCGATAGTCCTGTGGGGAGAGTGTGAATCCTGTCCTCGTTCTCAGAGAACCTGAGTTTAGAGCGGTGATTCAGCTCATGCCAAGTCGCACGGCTGGTGAGTGGTGGAGTCAGGGCCAGGATTCCAGCCTGGTGCATTCTGTATCTGAGCCCTGAGCCCACAGCCACTGGCCCCCTGCCCTCTGCGCCCCTTGCCTGAAGCTGAGCCCACCCAGCTGCCCACTCACCAGCTCCAGTTGAGGCCGGCCCCTGGAATGACGTCTCCCCAGCCCCAGGCAACCTTTGGGGTGGCCTTCTGGGGCTGGAGCCAGAGCTGTGACAGGGAGACCAAGAAAGGGCAGGCCCAGGGGGAGCGAGGCGAGGCCCCGGGCTGCTCCCTGCCCACACCGCCCGCCTGGGGTCTCATCAGTGTCAGCAGACGCCTCTCCATGAGATGAGGTTGACATTTTCTGCACAGCCTGCATTGGGCTGCCTGTCTCTTTCAGGAAGGGGGGTCTGGGGGGAGGGGGTGTGGCGTGAAAAAGGCAGGCATGACAGCCAGGCCCGGGAGACCGGCCCAGTGTGCCCTCCTTCTCCACGTGCTTAATGAAGAAAACAGATGCCGTTCCCACCCCACACTGAAGGCTCACAAGAGTCCCTGCCAGCATTTAGGGGCGTGCGTGTGCCAGGCAGCGTGCTGAGCACTTCATGTACGTCCTATCCTTTGCCCCCACAGCTGTACATAAAGGAGGCATGAAGAATAGCCCCATTTTACAGTCAGGGAAACTGAGACTCAGAGACGTGAAATCAATTGCCTAAGGTCACACAAACAGAGCAGCGGCTACAAGACCAAGTTCTGTTTGACTCCAAGCTCTCGCCCTTAAACTCCACTCTCAAGAGCCTCTGTTGAAAAATGTAAGTCACATAAACATGGCCTCTGGTCTCTGGAAACTTTCTCCTGCAGCTTAATGAGACTGGGGAGTTAGAAGACACAGATTCAATCCTGCTTCTGCCACGGACTCCCTCGCTGTGTGACCTTGGGCAAGCCACTTAACCCCTCTGATCCCCAGCTGTGACATCCTTAAAATGGAGATCTGTACGCCCACATCTGAGGGATCACCCTGCTCGCCTGATCCCCAGAGGCCCCGCCACCTGTCCCTCTGACTTCCCGGGCTGAGGAAGACTTTTATACTGAGAAGGAGGAGGTGGCTTGTGGCCGTTTAGTTTCAGGGAAAGCAAACAGCACAGCCTGTGAGAAGGTTCCAAATCGTGGAGTGGGTCAGAACCAGTCAAACCCTCATTAGGGATCTGAGGACCAGAGAGAAGTGACTTGCCCAAGGTCACATCATGCATTAGCATCCAGGAAAGGATTCCCAGGCCAGCACTTTCCCCCCTAACCACCACCCCCCCCCCAGCTGCCACTGCAGTAAAAATGTTCAAAGAAATTTAAAAGCTTTACCTTTGGCCCTTAATTTTTTCTTTTTCAAAATCTTTATTCCTTTATCTTTGAAGAGAATAAAACATTGGGGTTCTTGAAAACTCTTTTTTTTCATCCTTTTAAACAAAAAATAAGCAAACTCAGTCTAGAAGACCCTGAAGACAAACGGCATGTGGCTTCCTCTGTCCCCCCTTCCCCCCGAGACCGGGCGGCTGTCTCTCAGAGTCCCTGGCGGCTGGCACCGTCATGGAAAGGCCCGGCAGGGGGACTTTCTGGACCAGCTGCTGCATAAGCAGCTAGCGACTTCAGACAGACTGGAAAATCAGGCGCCACTTCAAAGGCTCAATGACAGGCGGCAGCGGAGGTAGGAGCACGGAGGTGGCCTCCCCTGACGACCAGCCATGAAGGGGAGGCACCGAGAAACAGCCAACGGAAGGACAGGCACCACCTCTCCCCACCAGCGAGGAAGCTTCTACAGTATTTGTCAAGCCCGGAGTTCAGGGGGTGGATGCGCCCGCTTGGGGGTCCGGGGGAGAAGAGAGCTCGGCCGGCGTCCGGGACAGGGGGGCTGACCCCTCCCAGGGCCAAGCTTCGCCTGCAGAGCTGTGGGTCTCAGGCAGAGGTGGGCGGCTGGGAGCCCCACGGGACCCGGGGACCCGGCCCCCATGGCACGCCTCCCCTCCCCCCACCCCGCGTGTGCCAGGCCCCGCCACAGCAAGCCTTGAGGCCCCACGGCTCCAATCTCACTTTGCAGAGGAGGGGGAGCTGCATTCACCGACACCATTGAGGCAGCAGGAAGCCCTGCTGGAAAGGCGGGGCGAGGGGGCACAGGTGCGCGTGCGCGCGCATGTATGTGAGTGTGCGTGCGTGTGCGCACACGCTTTCACACGCCCGTCTTTAGTGCCACCTCTTTTATATCACACCTTGCTAGTATTGTCCTATTGCTCATCACACCCCTGGTCCCCTTTCCCCCTCACTTCCCTCCCATCCATCCCAGCCCATCAGTCCCAGACCACGCAACCTCAAACAAGGGACCCCGGCTCATCACACCCCTGGTCCCCTTTCCCCCTCACTTCCCTCCCATCCATCCCAGCCCATCAGTCCCAGACCACGCAACCTCAAACAAGGGACCCCGGCTCTCCAAGCCTCAGCTTCCCGTCTGTGAAATGGGACACCTCGCTCCGCCTTGGCGGGGCCGTGGAGAGTAGTGAAGCGCGGAGCTCGTGCTAGCACACACCAGCCCCTGGTGTCCGCGGGCCCTTCCCTTCCACCCTCCACCCTCTCCTCTCCTCCTCTCTCCTTGGTCCCCTCCTAAAGCCTCTCTGTGCCTCTGTTTCCCCATCTGTAAAACAGGGATAACGCTACCTATCTCTGGGGCTTGTGGGGAAGGTTAGGAAAGATGCAGCAGCAGGGCTGCATCCCTATCATCCTAATGTCTTGACACTGGCACATAAACGTGAGCTGTTGTTACTGAGCGGGAGGGGGCGTCGGTGTGTGTGTGTGTGTGTGTGTGTGTGTGTGTGTGTAAGGGTTTGCACTGATCTTCAGTGTACTGCAAAACAGCTTATTATATACACCCATGAAAACACCACTCAAAATAAAAATGTAGAGCATTCCCAGAATCCCAGAATGTTCCGTCTCCCAGTCAATACCTCCCCCTACCACCAGAGGTAAGCACTCTTCTGAATCCAGCCTGAGTTTTAGTCTAGAAAAGCTGCGGGGTTAGGCTGCACACAGGAGAATGGACTGGACAGGCACAGGTGAGGTGGGGGTGGGGCGGGGCGGGGGAGAAGGGACCAGGGAGCAGGTATCCTAGCAGGGATATAGCTGAGACTGCATTCGAGGTGGGGTGGTAGGAAAATGCTGGCTGTCAGAGAACACCCCTAAACCAGGGGTCTCAGGGGACCCCTTCTCCAGGAGCCTCCTGCTGCCTGAGGGAGAGAGAGGAGCGTGCACAGAGGCTTGTAGTCACGTGCATCTGGGGATTCTGGGCGGGGCTGGCCCGGCAGAGCTAGAAACGTGGGCAGCTGCTGCCCCTGGGCCTTTGATGTGACAGAGATGGAGACACACACACACCCGACAATTAATTAATTGTGACTTTCACCGTGCAGCGGCCGCTTCCTATTGATCTCCGCCCGTCTGGAGCGAGAGAGACAATTAGGAGGGAGCACAGTGGCGGCAGCTAATTACCCGCAGAATGAAAACCGTGCCTTTCAATTTATTAAACTTTTATCACAAAAATAACCGAGCCGCCCCCTCCTGCTGAGAAGCAAAGCAGGGGTGCTCTGGAGTGGCACCCCCAGTTAGCCTTTCACAGATATTGAAAATGCTAGGAAGTTGTGACCACCTCGTTGCCAAAGGAGACTCCGTGCACACATGGGCTCTGGGAAGCAGCTGGGAGAGACGGGCTGTCATGTCCCCAAAACCAGCCCCAGGCCTGCGGCCTGGGTTCTGAGCAAAGTCAGACAGCAGGCCACACGAAATCCAGTAGAGGCCTCCAAGGAACCTCGAGGCTTAGCTGAGGCTTGGGAATGTCCCGATCAAGTTGCAAAGGCTTTGGGAGCTGCCCAGTCCCACCTCTCCGGAGACAGAGGCAGCCTGGTGTGTAAGTGCCAAGGTTCAAACCTTGCAGCCCCTGGCTCAAACCTCAGCCAGGCCTCCTGGGATTTTCACTGCCCTACACTATTCAGCGTCTGCGCAGGAGACACTGCCACTCCCATTTTACAGATACAGAAACTGAAGCTCTGAGAGGCAGAGAGCTTGCTCAAGGCCATACAGCTGTATGTGCTAAAGCTCAGCTCGAAGCTCTGCTTGCTTAGTCTTTTAGCACGTGGTCTGGGGCAAGTGACATCATCTCCCAGAGCCCCCGTTTTCTTGTCTGTAAATTGGGATTGATTACGTCTATTGTGCAGAAAAGTTGCGAATGTTTAGATATTAGAAAAACAAACAAAACAGGGCACCTAGATGGCTCAGTCAGTTAAGCGTCCAACTCTGAATATCAGCTCGTGGTTCATGAGTTTGAACCCTGAGTCTGAGCGTGGAGCCTGCCAGGAATCTCTGTCTCTTTCTCTCTCTGCTCCTCCCCAGCACACTCCCTCTCTCCCAAAATAAATAAATAAGCTTGAAAAAAAAAAAAAAAAGAATAGAGGCGCCTGAGTGTCTCAGTCAGTTGAGTGTCCAACTTTGGCTCAGGTCATGATCTCACAGTCCGTGGGTTCAAGCCCCACGTTGAGCTCTGTGCTGACAGCTCAGAGCCTTGAGCCTGTCTTCGGGTTCCGTCTTTCCCTCCCTCTCTGTCCCTCCCCTGCTCTGGAGGGGACTGTCTCTCTCTCTCTTTCTCTCTCTCCCTCAAAATAAATAAAACATTTAAAAAAAGAATAAAGGAAAAACAAATGAACAAAAACCCCACCTGCCCTGCAGCATGGCCGGCTGCCACTGCCATCAACAGCAGGGACACTGAGGTCAAGTGTCCTGGGCTAACTCCAGGCCTGCATGTGGGCTGTAGAGAGAGCAGAGGATTGCCAGCCAGCCCTCTTCCCGCTCCACAAACATCTCTAAGTTCAGACTCGGCTCTGCCTTTGGCTGCCCTCTGTGGGGGGCCCTGAGCAAGTTCCACGCTGGCCAGATTCTGATGCCCTTAGATCTGCCTGGCTTTGGGACGCTCCTTGATGAGCGTCCTCCCATGGAGCCCCAGGAGGCAGGTCGGGTAGTGCATGTTAGAGACGAAGATGCCAATACCACGAGAAGGCGAGGAGGAGGCCGGGCAAGCATACACAGAGCCAGGTGGGAAGCTGGGCTCCCAGCTCCCAAGCCAGGGCCCTCTCTGGCCACAGCTGCTGCCCTGGCCTGGCCCTAACATCAGACCCCATGCCCAGGCTGACCCCAGAGGCCAACCCTCGAGCTTTGCTTCCTCTCCTCCCCACCAGGTCAGGCCAGCCTCCTAGAGGCTGCATGGGAAAGAAGCGAGGGGTACTTATCCCACCAGCCCCTTGCCTAGTATGTGCCAACTCCCCCCAGGGTGTCCCAGCAACAGCCTGTCTGCCCGGAGCCATAGGGCTGGAGAAACCGAGCAGGGGCCTCCAAGAGGGCTCCTCAGGAGCCCCTTTGCAGGAGAGGCAATGGCTGAGCCAGGGACTGCTTGCCCTGTCCCCCTCACTCGTGCCCGCACCTCAAGTCCCCCACTAATGCCCCTGACAGCCTTGCCATGCAGACAGCAGGAATCATGCTCTCCATGTGGTGGAGGAGCCTGGGAGTCCCCCAGGGATGAAGCCACTCTCTCAAGGCAACTGGGTACCTGCTGACTTTGAAAGCAAGCTCCTTCTGCAGGCTCGGCCTTCCCATTAATTTGGCCACGGTTCCCCGAGCAAGCACTACGTATTTCTTGAATAAATAATATCTGGTATTTTGTAAGCACTTGCTATGTGCTTGGCACCAGTCTGAAGACATTACCAATTTGACTCCATTCCTCCTCACCACCATCACGCAAAGCGGCCTCTGTTATTGTCCCCATTTTATAGATGGAGTTACTGAGGTGCAGGAGAGTGAGGAATAAAGTAACTTACCTGGTATCACTCAGCTAGGGAGGTGAAGGGGATAGGATTTGAACCCTGGTGTCTAGGTGCTTCTCTGGCAAGTGAGTGGGGGTGAGGAAGTGAGAGGGAAGAAATGGTCGGGGAGGCGCCATTTACATGCCACATATTGCATGGGGAGGGAGGTGGGGGTACCTGACTGGCCCTACCCTCCAGGATTCACAATCTGCTGGGGTTTCTATGTGGCTCAAGGAATTCAATGTTCATTATGACCCTTCCTGAACTGTCATGAGGTCCAGTCACAAGGACCCTCCTCCCCAGGCATCTCAAACAAAATAAGAGATTTCTTACCTGGGGATCCTAGACTATGCCAAAGAAAAAGGGGAGTCTGTGTCCCCTGTCCCCCCACCCTTGCTCTCCCCCACTTCTTCTCTGGGGGAAGGACATAGCTAACAGGCTCTCTTGATGGGAACCTGGTTATGCCTGGGCCCCATTTTCAATCATGCCTTGTGGACCAGCTCCTGAAGTGGAACGTGGGCTCAGATCCCCATAAATAAAGCAAGATGAGGCCACTGGAGCTCTCTCCCACCATTTCCTCCCTGCTCACCCCCTTTACTCTGGCCTTCTGCACTGGGCCAGCTCCCAGGGGGCTCCCACCTTTACCTCTCCAGGGCGCGTTCAGTTCTAAGCCCCACTCAGAAAAGGAGTACTTAACTCTTGGCTCTTCCACCTTTTCTAGCTTGAAAAGGCAGGTGTGGCAAGACCCAGGAAGCCACCTTGCTCCTAATTTGTCACATTGGTGCAATAAACCAAAGATTCTTCGGTCACCTAAGCTGGACACAATGGTGGTGGGACTCTCATTTTAGCTTTTCTTCAAGGGGAAATCATCTGAACAATATTTAAAGGGAACTACCAATTCTGGAAGGGAGGCTGTAGGTGAGATCCGCATAGATCAGCTGTAGATAACAACAATCTAAGTTTTCAAGTAATCAGAGACTCTAGCAAGGGATAGATGGGGGGTCAGGTACCATAGGCGCAGGAGAGGGCAACGGAGGGCAGAGAATGCTTCCTGGAGGGGTGGTTAATTCCAGATGAGCCTTGGGGAATGGGTGGATTTGGACCGTGGAGACGGTGTAGAAGGGCAGGCCAGGCAGAGAGGAGCCGTGACAGCAAAAGCGTGGAGCTGACCGGACAGCGAGAGTGTGGTGGGCTGGGTGGGGTCTGGTTCCTGGGTCACTGGGAACTGTGGACCCTGGCTAAGTGCCTGAGGTGGTGGATGTAGTAGGGTCTCCCTCTAATAGACACATCCACGTTCGTGGCAGCATTATTCAACAGCCTAAAGGCAGAAGCAACCCAAGTGCCCATCAGTGAATGAAGGGATAGGTAAAATGTGTAATATACACACAAAGGAATATTCACCTTTAAAAAGGAAGGAAATTCTGTCACCTGCTACAGCATGGAGGACACTTGAGGACATTCAGTGAGATAAGCCTGACAAAAAAGGACAAATATTGTATGTTTTTGCTTACATGAGGTCCCTAGAGTAGAATGATTCATAGAGACAGGAAGTAGAATAGTGGTTCCCAGGGATTGGTGGAGGGAGGAATGGGGTTAGTGTTTAATGAGGACAGAGTCTCAGTTCAGGAGGGAGGGAGTAGTGAGGCTCCAGGTCTGAGGATACAAATTCCAACCCCAGACGGGTTCTGGTTAAAGGCAGCCCCAGCATCCACTCCATGCTCAGGCAGTTCTTAGCTGTGGGTTTTAGACAAGTCACTGCCCTCTCCGAGCCTCCTTTTTCCCATCTGTAAAGCAGAGATAATCCTAGTTATTTCTATTCTTTTGCAGGATTGTTGCAAGGGCCAAATGAGGTCGTAATAACAGATGTTTATTGAGCAATTGCTATATGTCAGGCACTGAGTAAAGCGCTCTAGGTGTATTAACTTGTTTGATTCTCATGACAACCGTATGTGATGTACTTCCATTGTCCCCATTTTACAGATGAGAAAAACAAGGCTTTAGGAGGGAAAATGCCTGCTTAGCATTTTACGATGGGAGATGGAAGAACGAAGACTCAGACTTGAGTCATGATGAGATCCTATAAATACCCAGGAGGGGAGTCACTGCCGCCACCTTCTTCCTCCAACCCCTCTTCCTCCTCCAAGGAGTTTCCCAAGATTCCTGCACTGGAGTGACTCTTTTCTTACCCATCAGGAGCTCCCCCCTCTGGTTTCTAGGTGCTCTGGCACCCCATGACCTGCTCACTTTGGGATTATTCATGTATCCCTCCCCCAACAGAACAGAAGCTCTCCAAAGGTGGGTCTGGGTATTTTTCATTGTACAATCCCAGGTGCCCAGCCTGGATGGCACAGAACTGATGAAAGTCTGGGCAGTGGTGGGGGCTCAGGCCACGGGCAGGACCCTGGACAGCTCAGCAGAGATCAGCCACCTGAAGCATTGTATGAGGGTGTTGTTATGACGATGACAGTACTGAAAACTAAGAGGAGGACAATGACTAAGACTATGAAGTCAGCAACAATTTCTTTTTCTTTTAAATGTTTTTATTTGTTTCTGAGAGAGAGAGAGAGAGAGCGCACACGTGTGAGCATGGGAGGGTCAGAGAGAAAGGGAGACACAGAATCCGAAGCAGGCTCCAGGCTCTGAGCTGGCTGTCAGCACAGAGCCGGATTCAGGGCTTGAACCCATGAACTGTGAGATCATGACCTGAGCCAAAGTCGATGCCCAACCGACTGAGCCACCCAGGTACCCCAGTCAATTTCAATGTCATGCTATTCTACGTTGGATCTATCAGTCAGGATAAGTAAGTTATGCTGTAGTGACAACACACACCTCAGTGGCTTGATACCACCAAAGCTTACTCAGCACTCCTGCAAAGCCTGTGGTGGCTCAGATGACTCTCCAGGACAGGTGTCCTCCTTGAAGGCACTCAGCAAGCCAGGACACTTGGGTCCTGTGGCTCCACCTCCAACATGAGGCCTCAACAACAGCGGCAGGGCAGGAGTGGGTTGGAGGCTTTGTACCATGGATGTCCCTCTGCTCGATGCCATTGCACAGAACTAGCCCAGACCCTACCTAGCCACCAGGATGGGCTGGGGAAGTACGATTCACCTGTGTCTCCAGATGTGCAAGAGCTCCTAATATCTCTCCACGAGTGACAAACATTTCAGACATCACACCTATGACGATTCCTGAGCGCACACAATCCTGGGAGAGTCAGTAGAGAAGAAGACACCAAGGCCTTGGACCCTGGAGTCAGATCTGGGTTCAAATCCCAATCCCACTGCCAAATGAGTGACGTCCTGGCTCCGTAAGTAGTGAGCTCCCCATCACAAGAGGTATACGAGCAGAAAATGGATGACCCCTTGGGTCATCAACATCATCATTGTACGTTAATGTGTGGATCTTCCAGAAGACACCTACATTTTATTTACTTCTAAATTATGTTTTATTGAGGTAAAATTTACATACATTGAAATGCATATAACTTAAATGTACCATTTGATGAATTTTGACAAAAGTATACATCCATGTAACTGACACTTTGGTTAGGATATAAACTATTTCTATGGCCCAGAAACTGTCCTCACGCCCCATCCCTGCAATGTTAAAGCGCAATGCTTAGTGCCGAGAGATGATGGACCTTCAGCAGGGTCTGGACAAACAGGAAGTGAGCGAGGTGCCTGGGGCACAGCATTTTAAGCAGGTGCTCACTCTTGGGGTCGATTCTGCCCTTGCACGATCCTGAGAGAGAATGCCTCCAGAAATTTTGCTTTCGGGGAGCTTCACTCTCTTATCCTAGGCCCAGTGCAGAATTTCAGGCAAGACAGGAGACATACGTGCCTGAGAGAAAGAGGGCCATTCCTGAAGCCTTTCAGATCATATATCATAAGGCCAACCATATCCCCAAAAGGCTGACCAGGTAAGGATGAGCCCCCAGGGGGACTGAGCCTTGGCTTGGCAGCACATGGCCACAGTGATGCTATGGGCATATCTTGATGCTTTCTGAAAACAGTTCCTATTCACTGAACACCTACTAAGCACCAATCATTTTAGGCACTTCATGCATTGTCCAGTTGTCAGTACAAGCCTAAAAAGTATGTATTTTTATCCCCATCTTTCAACAAGGAAACTGAGGCTCAGGAATGTGGGAGCTGATCAAGTCACATAGGTGAGGACCAGCGGGACCCAGACTGAAAGCCAGTCCTCTCTGAGCCTAGCCCCTCACCCCAGTGCTCCAGACACAGGGGATACAGGCATACTGGGGAAGCATGAAGGTGCACCCCCACTCCTACTCTGACCCCTTTAGCCCCCCTAAACCTGAGGGATGAGGTCCCCAGCAGCTGGGGCCACTGTTCCCAGAGCCTCTTGCCTCGGCAGCCAGGGCTTGAGGCTCTGGCAGCCTTTCCCAGGAGCCCAGCGAGGTTGGTTTGCATACTACGCGTGTCATTTGCATACTACTTAGGAAAAGCCTTCGCTTTTCCCACCTGCAGCAAACTCCAGGCTGATTAGTTCTCCCCACATTGGAGAGTTAATTACTCTCCCGAGTAGACTGGGTGTTTATTTGTAATCAGCAGAGGGCTGGAAGGGGGTGGTGGGGAACAGGGCAGAAGCAGCTGTCATTAGCCTAAATTCCAGAGCAGCTCTGCAGGTGGATAAATGAGTGTGAGCTGGAGCACCCTAGACCTGAACCTGATCCTGGCTCTGTGCGGAGGCTTGCCATGTGACCCTGGGCATGCCCCAGCTCAGGGGAAGGAGAAGGGGTGATTGATGGTTGGACCTGAACTCAGGAGGGTATGGGACACAGTGAGTGAGCTGCTGGAGAGACAGAGTCGGGCCTCAGAACATCATAATGAAGAAAGCAGTGCCCAGAACCCAGTAGCCTGGGGAGGGAAGGGACTGAAACAGGACAGTGCCCATCCCAGACACCTTCCAGGACCATCCTCGGGTGGGGGTTGTGCGCAGAGTCCTGGCCCCAGGGACTGGAACAGTAGACACGTTCTGCTGTGTGACATGGGGAACCCACTGCCCTCTCTGAGCCTCGGTCTTCCCATGAGTGGGGCTAATGACCTGGTGGAGAATTCTATGAGCCAGGCAGGGGTTGTGAGAAACCTAAATCTCTACTCAAATGTCAGAAATGTTTCTGGATTCCCAGGTTGGAAATGTCTCATCTCCAGGGGAGATTTAGTGACCTTCCCTCCCTCCTACTCCAACCCAATATATCTGGACTTCAATATATCTCCCGCTTCATTGAGGTCTTCTAGACCCTTCAGCCCCTGATCTCTTCTTGTCAGATACAGAGAAGTCATGTCCAAAGGTGGACCCGGCCAATGTGTCAAGGTTGGAAAGATCGTCAGTTGCAGTCAGAGCTCCAGAAAGGTGCTGACTTGCCTGCCTGGGGTCACCCTGGCTACCTGTGATCAATGCAGAAGCCAGAGTTCTGGAGCAGAAGGGAGGGGTGCAGCCCAGGTGATGGTGTCCTCAACCTGGTCCCCCAGATGACTCTGACCCAAGGGAACCACTGCTTTGGTTCAACTCCTTCTTCGTTTTTACAGATGGAAAGACTGAGGCTCAGAAGGGTGATTTCTCCAATGACGCTCAGCAGAGCTGGAAATAGAACCCAAGTCCCCTGGCTCCAGCCCATAGTGGCCTCTCCTGATGAAAGTCTGGGGCAGAGACAGATAGCCCAGAGGACAGCCTGCCATGGCAACGACACAGGGGTCATGGTGAAGAAATGCAGCTGGGGTCCTTGGCTAGCCCACAACAGCGGTAACGGGGACCCTAGGTAGGGACAAAGGCTCATGTTCACCTCATGGGAGGCAGAGAGGAGCCATTCCCTCGGTCCACACTTGTTTCCCAAGATGGGCTTCCTAGTGCTCGCTTCGGCAGCATATATACCAAGATTGGCTTCCTAGTGATTCCGGGAGGTACAGGACAACGGCCACCAGGCTGTGGCCCTCTGTAGGCTGCCAGAGAAAGTATAGTTCAAATAGTTTTTAGTACAGTGTGTCCCATGCATACTGATGGTTATCTGAACTCAAATTTAACTGAACATCTGGTAGTTTTATTTGTTAAAATCTGACAACCTTAGTCTCATGAGCAAGTCATCTCACCTCTCTGAGCCTCAGTTTCTTTACCTTTGATATGAATTGAAATGCTACTCTGTTAGGATACTGTGTAAATTAAGTGGGGTGATATATGCAAACTGCCCAACCCAGGGGAGGTAAATTTGTGACACCAGCAAATCTTGCCTTCAGAGCGCCCCTACCCAATCCTTTTCCCCCTCCACACTCCTCTCCCTTTCAGAGTCTCTGCTGTAGAGCCCCGGTCCCTAGGGTGCCGGCAGAACGTCTTCAGAAAGGTTTCTGATGTGGTAGAAATAACTCTCCACCTGCTGGCTGTGTGACCTTATGAGAGAGAACACTTACCCTCTCTGAGCCATGGTCGCCTCATCTATAAAAGAGGCTGGTCCTAGTACTAGCTGTCTGGAGTTGGGACAATGAAATGAGGCAGTGTATTAAGTACTGGCAGCAAGCCTAGTGGTGGGGCTTACTAAGAAGTGAGTGACGGTTAACATCTTGCGGATGCACCAAGTTACAGCTCCAATTTCAAAACACCCCAAGACGGCAATGCCTGCAACCCGTGGACAGAATGGGTAACGTTGGAATTTCAGGCCAGGTGATGGGCAGATGGGGGAGATCATTTCTGCATGGCTGGGGGCAGGGGCACTTCCCTTGTTCCACCTGCAACCCTGGCATCATGTAAGCTCCTTGGAAGGGGGCACCCCTCTGGCCTTCTAGGTGCCACGCCCCCTGCTGTGGGTCCCACTAACCCTCAGAACCCAGGGCCGGGCCACCACAAGGCAGAGGCACTATGTCCTTGAGTCTTCCACAGCCTGCTCTGTCTGCGTCCCACACTCTCTTGATCCCCTTCATCTTTTTACCTCTCACCTGCCTGCGTGCTTGATGGCTTCGATTAGCACCTTTCCTGCCTGTCCCCACTGGGTCTCCCTGTTGTTGGGAGGTTCTCTCGGGCTCCACCTGGCCCCTCGGGGCATCCAGGATGCTGGGCTCTGGCTGGCACCAAGGTTACAGGGAGCTTGTTTTCTCTCTGTTTTTCTTCACCCTCCCCCAACGAAATCACTTTTGCCTCGTTTTGTCTTCCTTTCCCATTTTCTTTCCCAAACTTCTCAACTGGCCACTGCGCCCAGGCCCCCTGACCGGCCAGTAGGGGAAGAAGGAGGAGACAGGACTTTTGTTAAGTGCCTGCCCCGCACCAGGGACAAGCTATGCTTGTCACAGTTTGAGGCCCTGATGGTCACTGCAGACACAGGATTCTCTCGTGCAAGAGCACACAGTGAAAGGAGGGCAGATGGTGAATTTGAACCCACACCGCCTCTCATCCCCCCAACAAATTATTTGTTTACAATCCCCTCCGTTTTTCATAAGACAATCCCCCAAAGCGCTTTTATCTGCCGAGAGAGGCAAAGAAGAAAGAGTGTGCACTGAAGATGAGTGTCAGGCTCTGACAGCTCTCCCTCCCCAGTTCCCACGCCCCCAACCTTGCCAAGGAGAACCCTGATCCTATGGGGTGGCGAAGAAGGAGAATACAAGGAGAGACCCTGGAAGGCCCAGGAGGAGGGGAAGGATTTATCTCCCAAAAAAAGACGGGACTAAGACAATCTCCATAATAGAAAGCAAGGGGGAGTAGAGGGGGGAGAAGGAGAAAAAGAAGTTCAGGCAGAGAGGGTCCAGGTTTGCGGTTTTTTTGAGGGAGGGGGTGTTGAAGAGAGAGGTGTGTGGCAGGGATGAAGAACAGGGTACAGCTATGCCTCCTTCGTGGTGCTCGAACAGCGCAGCAGAGAATGGACTGCGAGCACGCGTGGGGGCTGGGCAGGTAGAGGGACTTGTACCAGCAGCTCTAGTCACCTTGACCAAAAATACCCACCAACGGGGAAGGGCTAGATAAGGTGTGAGAAGTGCATACAATGGAACACTACTCAGCAATAAGAAACGAACAGACACACACAATCACACGGATGAATCTCACAAGCATGTGACGGACGGGAGAGGAGCCAGGCACAAAAGACCACATACTGAATGATTTCTATTTACGTGAAGTTCAAGAACAGGCAGACGTGACCAGTGGCGACAAAAATCAGAATACTGTTCACTCTGGCAGTAGGGGGAGCCCTCGGCAATCTGCTGGGGTGAAGGAAATGTTCTATCTTGATCTGGGAGGTGGTAAAGGGTGTGTATTCATGCGCATGAAAAGCCACTGAGCGGTGCACTTAAGATTTCTGCATTTTACTGTATGTAAATTACACCTCATTTTTTTTAATGAAAAAAAAGAAATACAAGAACTTCAGAGCCACGTTATATAACAGTTGACTATCTGCATTTTGCCTAATAAGATTCAGAGAGAGAAAGAGTTACAAATACCAATTTAAATAAGATAGGAGGATGCCACTGTCACTGTACACCCTCAAGGAGCCTATTTCTGGAGTGAGCATGGACAGGGACACCTGACTGTCCCCAAGTGTGTCTCAGATCCCATGAGCCCCCCATGGCTGAAACACCCCAGCACTGTATGATTCCAGTCTTCAGAGATTCAATTCCTGTTTTTGGGGAGGTGAGGGGGGGATATACATTAGCCAGCTGGAACCCAGCTGAAGAAAGAGAACTCTGTTCTAAGGTCAAAGCCCAAACTGACAGCATAGAACTATAGAGAAGTGATCATATGGTCTCCTACGTAGTGCATTCCTAAGATTTTTTCTACAGGGATAATAATATTGATCATTTACAATTTTTACCTAATATACTGATTTTTGGAACCCAACTGACCCTCGGGTGAGATGTGACTCCATCATAATGAATTTGAGTTTTTGATTCTTGCCCAGACTCCAAACTACACCTGGGCTTCGTGTCATGACCCTTACAGGTATTACAGGGTGGGGGCTCTCACCCCTCAACTCCTGCCTCCCCTCCAGGAGTCCAAGCCCCAGAGAAGAGGAGGAATACCATCTATCCTCTCTGATGGAAGGTGTCCCTGTTGTGACATTCATGGGGCTATCGCTGACCCATTTACTTTCACACTAATGGTATGTTTATTACTATCGATGGCTTTTATTTCTTTGGCAGTGTTTATACTCTTGCAACCGCCTGATAAGTAAAATCACCCAACACTTGGAAATAAGGCAAATAGATAACCTGAGTCCTTTCAAAGTCAAATTAAAACATTGTCTAACAAGCCCTCCTAAGGGTCATCTGACACTCTAGGGGAATGTCACTTCGCTTGACTTATTATTTACTATTGATCAAGGCCCTAGTTTCGTAAAGATCGCTGTTGGCTGGTATAAAACTGATAAGTTACAAATCATTTTTGGCCGGTGGAGAAATCATGCAAATGATTTCTTTCCAATAAAGAAGATAACCCCCAACGCTATGATTTTATTGTCCTACAAATATTAACCAGTTTTGCATCTAACTTCGCAAGCTTATGAATATTCAAGAATTTGAGTTTTGAGGTTATTGTTGTTTTTGTTTTTGCTGAAATTCTCACTTCTTTCTATCCACATATAGGTGCACATAAATATTTTCTTCTCACGTCCTTCATTGAACTAGCTCTGTCATCTTGCCGCTTCCTTCATTAATAAGCTGCAAAAAAAAACCATTCACATGAACTCACTATATGTTTCTCTAAGAATGATGTATTTAAAGTTTTCTCAAAGCAAAACTATGCTTTGAGAAGGCTTTCACAGTATTTGGTTTTTCTTCTTGTCAACTCTGGTACTTTCTATGTAACCTTGGGCAAGCGTTTCTGTCTCTGCTCTTTATGTAACATGTGCTATTTCTTCTTTTTTCCCTTTTTTATTTAAAAAATGTATTTTGTTTTATTTTATTTTTATTAAATTTTTTTAAATGTCCATTCATTTTTAAGAGAGAGACAGGGAGAGACAGAATGTGAGTGGGGGAGGGCAGAGAGAGAAGGAGACACATAATCCAAAGCAGGCTCCAGGCTCTGAGCTGTCAGCACAGAGCCCAACGTGGGGCTCGAACCCACGAACCGTGAGATCATGACCTGAGCTGAAGTCTGATGCTTAATTGACTGAGCCACCCAGGTGTCCCTGTTGTTGTTTTTTGAATGTTGATAAAAGCTAATTATTAAATGTTCATCATGTGCCAAGTTTCATATGTATTTTATGCCATTAAAATGTTCTAATAATCTGATGAGGTAGAATCTGTTGTTCCCAGTTTACGAATAAGAAAACTGAGGCACCGGGAGGTTAAGTAACGTCCCAAGGGCAGCTAGGAAGTGGCCAGTCTAGAAAGCTGATTACTCAGCTTCTCATCACTACCGCACCGTCCTTTGTATTTTTCTGTATTTTCCAAGCTTTTGACGGTGAATATGTGTTGCTTTCATAATCATGAAAAAGTCATACAAGTTCCTGACTTTTTAAAAAATTCCTTCTGCCCTAATGTTCTAGGCTTCTCTGGTTCTCAGCCCCCCCGCCCCCGGACCTCCCCCAGGACCCCACCCCATCACCTCCGTCTTTGCCAACCCGTCTTGCTGTCCCTGCCCCCACGCCGGCTGGGGCTGGGGTAGGACATTCAGTGTCCCGGTCTTGCTGAGGTCTGCTTAAAATGTCCCTGGTAGGCTTCTGGCCCCTGGGCCGATGCTGGGGGCAGGTCCAGGGAAGGGGAAGGGGAAGTAGGAAGGGATGTGAAACTTGGCCACAGCCGGGCAGGCACCGCCCCTGCTGGGTGTCCCACGGGGTCCCTGGGTGGAGGACAGGAACATCCAGTTGAACGGACCGCCAGCTGAGGCAGGTGAGGCCAGCGCCTGATGGGGAGGGGGCCAGGGGAGCTGACCTGGGAGGCTGCACAACCGAGGCAGAGGGAGGGGGACGCTGGCTGCTGGTTCGGTGCCAGGACAGGGTTGCAGGCAGCACTGATCCAAGGCCCAGAACAAGTGAGTGAGGGGACCTTGATTCCTTGGGTTTGGGAGATGGTGGGAGGCAGTAACACAGACCCATCAGCTCTAGCCAGAGTCCCTAGGTTTCCGTCCCCCAGAACACAGGAAGCTGGAGAGAGGCTAGGGGCGTCAGAGCCAGCAGACGGGTCCCGTAGAGGGTACAGTGGGTGCTGAAAGGGGCCGACTGCTTAGGGGAGTGAGCACATGTGTTGTGTCAGGGGGTCGTGAATGCCTGTGTGTACGCACAGCTCTGCCATTTGGGTGACAGAGTGTTAATTAAATAAGGCGTAGGTGATCAATAAATATTTGTTCCATGGGATTGATCATCTGTAGGAGTACGCGAATGTGTGCGTCTGGGTAAGTGAGGGATGGAGTCTACTTGGGTGTCATTCGGTGCCTCCAGGAGGGTGTCGTGGATTCTGGGTTTGCTCGCTGTGTTGTGTAGGTGCAGGATGAGAGGCTGTGTTTGTGTGTCTGAGTAAGTAACCAGAGGGGTGTGCTCAGCTGTGTGTGTGTATCTGGGCAAATTTCTGGTTCTTCGTATGTGTGTGGGGTCCCTGGAGCTGGGGGGCAGGCAGACTTGGGAGGCCCTTGAGGGAGTGTCTGTGCATCAGTGGGGGGTGTGTGTACCTCACTATGGGTGTGGAGTTCAGGTGCGTGAGTTGAGTGTGTGTGAGTGTGTGATGCCCAGCTCAGCCTCACGTCTCCACAGTGGCACCATGGAGGCCCCCTGGGGCTGGCTGGTGGTCTGTGTGCTGGCCACATCCCTGACCTTCACAGTGACCCAGGACGTGTGCCGAGCACCAGATGGGAAGGCTGGGGCCCCAGGAAAGCCTGGCCGACCTGGACAGCCAGGCCTCAAGGGGGAGCAAGGGGAGCCAGGTGAGTACCTGCGTCTGGACCCCAGCCCCTCCTCCCTTGGTCTGGTCTGGCCTCCGTGCCAAGAAGCAGCAATCCGGCTGGGCTCCCATGTGATGTCCATGCACTCTGCACTTGGTCCCAGGGGCTAAGGGGGACTTAGCCTTAGCCTTCTCTCTGGACGTTTCCCCAGGCTGCCAGGCCCCTCCATATCCCCCTTAGTGCGTGAGTCCTCTTTCTTCAGCCTTGCCTTCCTTCTCTGGAGGAGGGACCACTACAAGCAAGGAAAAGAAAGGTCTTGGAGCAGTGCACAGTCCTGGGCTGTTGCTACGTTACCCGCGTGAATAAGGTGCTAGCCTTTAGACTCAGGAAACTTTTCCTGCTATGTGACCTCAAGCAAGTTACTGACCCTCTCTGAGCCTCAGTTTCTTCATCTGTAAACCGAAGAAATAACCCTGCCTGGCACATAGAGGATCAATGAACGGCAACTGTCCTTCTGGCTCCCTTCCAGCCATCCCCACACCCAACTCTGTCCTGCTTCCCCATCCCCAGCCCCTTCAGGCTTCAGAAACTCACATTCTAGAGAACAGGTTGAGAGTGAAGGAAAAGGGAGAGGAGAACATGCCCAGAGTGAGAGAAGGAAGTCTCAGATGATCCCCTTGAGTCTCCCCGTCCACAACAGCCCAGAAAGATCTACAGAGACATTTGCAGTCATTTGCATCCGGGCATCCTGTATGTAGTCCCGACCTCAAGAGGCTGGGGTCCGTGGCCTGGCAGGGTGTGGGGTACAGGGCTGCCGGGCAGAACAGGGAAGGATCCAGTGTCTGCTTTTGCTGGAACCTGACGGCTTCCCAAGTGCCTGTTCGCACTCCTCTCCACTGGATAGATAAAGGAGTTGCAGCTCAGAGGGTGAGACATTTGCCCAAGGTCACACAGCCAGCCAGGATCAAGGTCGTGAAGGCCCAGGCACTCCCCCGTCCTCCACTGCACAGCAGCCAGGGTCCCAGTCAGCTCCCTGAGGACCAGTGAGCGCTGGACTCTCACTCCAGATCCGGGCTTTCTCCCCCACAGGGGCACCTGGCATCCGGACGGGCATCCGGGGCCAGAAAGGAGACCAGGGGGACCCCGGCCCCCCCGGCCACCCTGGCAACATGGGCTTCCCTGGGCCCAGCGGCTCCCCAGGTGCCCCTGGCATCCCGGGAGTGAAAGGCATCAAGGGCAACCCAGGAAACATCAAGGACCAGCCACGTCCAGCCTTCTCGGCCATAAGGCGGAACCCACCCATGAGTGGCAACATCGTCATTTTCGACACGGTCATCACCAACCAGGAAGGCCCGTACCAGAACAACACAGGCCAGTTCGTCTGCGCCGTGGCCGGCTACTACTACTTCACTTTCCAGGTGGTGTCCAAGTGGGACATCTGCCTGTCCATCGTGTCCTCTGCAAGGGACCATGCCCAGCGCTCCTTGGGCTTCTGTGATGCCAACAGCAAGGGAATCTTCCAGGTGGTGTCCGGGGGCACAGTTCTCAAGCTACAGCGTGGGGATCGGGTCTGGATTGAGAGAGACCCCGCCAAGGGCCGCATTTACCAGGGTTCTGACGTAGACAGCGTCTTCAGCGGCTTCCTCATCTTCCCGTCCACCTGAACCAGGGGAGGACCCTCCTGCCCCTGGCCTCACATGCTTCTTTGCTGTGGGACTCTGGCCCACTCACTCTACCTCTCTGGTTTCTCTGGTCTGCTCTGCATGGGGGTGCGGTTGCTTGAGCTGCCTAAAGGGAGAGGGCTGGCTACCAGAGCCCCTAGAACTTGCCGCTCACTGCACACTGTAAGAAGATTGATTTCTTAGAACTCTTCCTAGAATAAATACCTGAGTCCCTGTCTGTTGAGCATGTCTGTTGAGTTGCCACACTGGGCACTGGGAGGGAGCGTAAGAATGACAATTACAGAGTGCTTACGAGGCAGGCCCGTATTCTGTATTTTACAGCAGATCCTGGGAGTCCTAGGACCTCTGGCCACCACTTACCAGTTGGCCAACCCTGTGCATATTATATAACTTCAGTGAACTCAGTTTCCTTATCTGATAAATGGGAATAAAAATGGCACCCACTTCAAAGGGTCGTTGGGAAGACTGAATGACTTAATATATGAAAACTGCAGAGCAGCTCCTGATTCAGAGTAAGGACTGTGTATGTAAGTCTTGGGCATTATTATATTTTGTTTAATGTGTACCGCTGAGGGGTGAAGTGGGTATCACGACCCTATTTTATAGGTAACGAAACAGGTTGGAGCCTGGGGGTAGATAGAAAGCCCAAGATCAGTGTGTAAGGAGAGGAGCTGAGATTTGAACCTGAATCTTACTAGTACCCAAGCCTGCGTGTTTTACTGTGACCCTTGCCAGCCTCCAAGCCACAGCCTGACACATGCTTTCCAACCTTGAACCAGAGAGACATGGGCAGGACTCAGAGGGAGGGGGCAATTGGCTCAAGGGGGGCCAGCAGTCTTCCCCGGAGGCAGGTTTCCTGAGTCCAGCCCTGGGCTTCCACTGAGGCAGGAATGGAGGCTGGGGCTGCTGCGTGCAGGGCATCCCTCCCGGGCTGCGACTGACAAGGTCTGGAATTCTCATGGTGTGTTCCCAGCATCCCACTTAGCCTGTCCTGGAACCGCTTAGAAGCAGGAGCCTCACTCTGTCCTCTGTATGTGAAGACCACAAGGAGACCAGGAGTTCAGTCCTAAGGCCGTCCAATGCCCTGCACATTTTCTCAAAGGAAGCCGTCCGTACTTTGTGCTGTGTGCACGCCACACACCTGCACACCACGCACGCACACCCATCTTCCTCAAGATGCATGTGGACCCACATTCCTGGACAGAAGCCTGTCCACTGCCTACTGAAGCACGGGCATGGGGATCCCCTTCCTCAGCCCACATCCCACCCAGTCCCCTGGACGCACCGTGCTCACCCCTGGACATGCACACTAGTCACACCGTCAGACCCACAGATGTACTTGGGATACAGGTGAATGCAGGTGTACACGCCCTCCTCACCCTCCAACATGCACATGCCTTAGAAATGCCCTGTTCTCCCACATGCTGACCCTCTCACACCCTCCCAACTCACACCGGGCCATCCTCTGAGCCACTGAGACTATCTCTCCCACCCACTAACTGAAACACAAGCAGCCTGGGAGTCCTCACATATCACCGCCTCCCCAGTACCCTGGCCTCTGACATACTCCTGGGGCTGCCTTGTCCCCACCAGCAGCCTCTGGGGGTGGGAAGAAGACAGTGGACCCTCTGCAGCCCCAGCATAGTGCTGGACTCCTCACGGCCTCTCTGCCTCCTTCAGGCCTCCACTCTGCCCCAGCTCTCTGCCTCCCTCCCACAGACTGGGAAAAGAAACCCTCTCTGAGTACCTGCAATGTGCTGGACATTTCCTAGCCATCGATGCATTGGATCTCAGCAAGCCCTCTTAACTGAGGTTCAGAGGAAAGAGATCCCTATCCAAGGTCACACTGTCAGAAAGTGGCAGGCCCTAGATTTGAACCAGCTCTGCCTGACCCCAAAGTGGAGAGCCCCTTTCGTTGCAATGGGACTCAAATGTCAGGATTGAGGGCCCCATAAGTGGTGGGAGAGACCAGGCTACAGGAGTGTGAGTACAGGGAGTGTCTGGGTGCTCCTTATTCTAAGTTCCACCCACTCGCACACCACCCCCTCCCCTCCCCGGCGTTCCGTCCCCTCCCCCCATCTGCCTGGGAGGAGGGACTGGCAGAGCCAGGCTGGGGCTGGCTGCTGGGGCAAGGGCGGGCTGAGCATGGGCCGAGGCTGCCACCTGCTGGACAAGACAGACCCAGGCGCAAACGAGATGAGAAGACATGAGAACGGAAGATGGGATCCCCTGGTGCCATCTGGGTCCCCCGCCCAGACCAATGCTGTGTCTATATCATTTCTGCTCTTCCCAGCCCTCCACCTGCTGGGGCTTCCAGGGTCAAGGACATTCACCTCCGTGCATTCATCCCACACCCTGCAGCCCTGTGGAGGGGCAGATTGGGAGACTGAGGCCCTAAGGGCCAGTGAGTGGGGCAGGGACAGAGCCTGAAGGTCTGCTCCTGCCCGGCACTAGGCCAAGCACTGTGATGCATCATACACTGGGTCCTCAGCCCTGCCCTGCACGGGAGCTACTGGGACCCCTCATTCACAGAGGAGGACCTGATGCTCAGGGTCAAAGCCCTCACCCTGAGTGACACAGGTGGCAAGTGTGGGGTCAGGGCAGGAACCCTCTACTGCCTCCTCCTCAGAATCTCATAGGAGGTGATGAGGAAGAGAGAGGAGGAGCCTCTGGCAGCCTGGCCCCAAACAGCCACCCCTCACCAGCCACCTCAGGCTCCAAGACCAGACGCAGGGGTGCCAGAGCTGGTGCTGGCAGGGAGGCCGGGATCATCAAGGGCCCCAGCAAAGGAAGGGACACTGACGTGCAAAGCTTGGACCTCCGCCACCCACTCACCCAGTATACAGATGGGAAGACTAAGGCCTAGAGGAGCCAGTGGTTTGCTGAGGACCTCAGAGCATGGGAGTGGCAGGGCTGGAAGATCTGCCCACCACCGCAGTCTGCTTGCCATCAAAGCTTGCCCATCCTGTGTGCCTGCTCCCAAGTATAACCAATGGGAGGGGCAAATGGAAGTTTCTAGAATAAGGCCTGCCACTTGATAAGTGCATGTGAGGCTAAGCAGAGGCTAAGCAAGGCAAGATTCTGGACCCCAAGAATGCATTCACTGTGTAACTTTGGGTAAGGGCTTTCACCTCCCTGGGCCTCAGTTTCCTCATCTGTAAAGGGGGAGTTATAATTTCCTCCTAGGAATGTTGTAAAATAGCTGAGTCTCAGGCACAGTAAACGCCAGCATATAGAGATGGGCTGAACTGGACACACACACACATACACACACACACACACACACACATCCTTCACCAGATCCGGGGCAGGGGACATTTCCTCATTTCAGACGCTCATGATCCGGGGAGCGGGGTTGTGGGGGACGACACAGGGTCAGCCTGGCTTAGTGCCCAAAAGAAAGTATTGAGTCAGGAAAAATGATGGGAAAGGGGATGTGGGCCTGGGGGCAGGGGGAGCAGAGGGGAACGGGCCGCCCAGCCTGCTCTGGGCCCTCCCTGCTGTGTCCGCTCTGACACCGTGTCCTCTGGCTGGGGAGAGGGGAAGCAGATTTGCGGATATCGCTGTGACCAGACCAGAATCCTGCTACCTCCAGGTGAGACCAGGACCCCGGCCCGGGAGAGGGCAAATGGCAGTTTCCCCTACTGCCGCCCTGAAACATGGGGACAGCTTGATTTGTGAGAGGACGGAGGGTCCCCATCACTGCTGAGCTGAGGGCCCCGGGCTCAAAGAGGCCCATCCTCCATCCATCCTGTGGCCCCAGGTCCCAGGGGGCAAGGGGCCTGGGGAAGGGACCTATAGGCTCCTGAGGGCTGTCGAAGGACCAGTGAGGAGGGTGAGTGACGGGCCGGGACGGCCAGCTCAGCTCTCTCCCTGCCCAAATCCTTCCCCAGGATGGACACGGTGTCCAGCTCCCGGCCCCGCCTTGGACTAAACCTGCTGCTGCTCTTGCTGGCGCTGCCGCTTGGGGGCCAGGCCAGCACGAGCTGCTACGGGATCCCCGGGATGCCCGGCCTGCCGGGGGCCCCAGGGAAGGACGGACACCATGGCCTGCCGGGGCCCAAGGGTGAGCCAGGTGAGTCTGCTGGGCTGCTGGGGGTGGCAGTCACCTAAGGCCTGGGGGCGGCAGGCGGTGTCCATCTGGGGCTAACCTGGGGGAGGAGGACAGCGACTTAGTGGCAAGAAGTACAGTCCCTCGAGTCACACCTGCTCCCAGCCTTCCCAGCAGGCATAGCCCCTCTTTCCTCAGAGCCCAGGCCTCAGTCCTCCACGTTCCCCTCTTTGTGCCTCAGTTTCTCATCTGCCAACAGGTAAAGAACAAAACACCTGCCCCAGCAGGTGGCAGGGAGGATCTCAGGAGATGGTCCACCTGAAGACCTTTGGCAAACTCTAAAGTGCTGTGCTATCTTATTATAGATCCTCCACCACCTGCCTCGCAACACAGACCCCGGGATAGTGGGGGAGGGGAGGGGCCATGTAGGGAACACCCACAGTGCACAGATGGCCCAGCTTCAGTTCCCATACCTGTCACTTCCCTGTGCAGAGTGCCTCAGTCTCCTCATCTGTAAAATGGGGAGATAGTAGTACCTTCTGCACAGGGTGCTGGGATGATTAAGTTGAAACTAAAACAGCATCCGGCACAGGGTAGGTCTCAGCTATGTGTGTTACTGCTGTTGTCAGCACTGTTTCTATGGGAGGTCTGTGCTCACCTGGGATCCCGGGTAGCTGGGGGCATGGGGGGTGAGAAGTCAGGATTGCGGATTGATGGGGAAGCCCTAGCATGAGCAAAGGGGGCTGAGAACATGAAGGGGCACTGGGGCTGAGCAAGCGCTAGAGGCTGGGGCACCTTCTGTGTCAGAAGGTGCGTGTCTGGGGTGCAGGTGTCTCGAGCCAGCATGGGTGAGGCTGGGGTGAGTCTGGGCAGAAGTGATGTGGGGGTGGCAGAGGCAGAGGGGGTGGGGGAGGCCAGCGGCAAGGAAGGTCCTTGGGAATTTCCCCACTGTCATCTTCTCTCCTGGCAAGAGACTGGAATTTTGCCAACATTTCAGAAGGAATTCTCTAATTCAAGGTGAGCCAAAGGAGGCTCTCCGTTCTGCCATTTTTTGAGATCCTATGCCGCACGCTCCCTCTGGCCATCTCCCAGCGCAGTGGCTGATGGCCACCAATTATTGAGCTCCTACTATATATCAGCCATGGTTCCAAATGCTCAGCGTATGTTTACCTTACGGGGTAGATAAAATTGTTCACTCTCTTTTACAAGTGAGAAAACTGAGGCCCTTTTTAAAGCATCTGACTGCCATTTTACAAATGTCAAAGCTGAGGTTCAGAGAGATGGAGAAACTTGTCCAAAGTCACACAGTGGAATCCTGTCCAGCTCCCACGTGCCTTTGGTTACCACCTTCCCCTGCCTCTCAGGCCCCTCCCCGCTGCATGACTTCCCCCTCCCAATCAATTGCTGGAAGACTTGTGGAAGAATGAGACATGGCCCTGCGCCACTGACGGCCATCACCAGGAGCTGACCTTACCTCCTATGAGGCGCCCAGCACATGCATTCTCCCACTCCAAGCTTCTAGAAGCTCTCTGGGATCTGTCCTAGTACATCCTTTCCTCGATTAGGCAAGCAGCAGCTTGGGGAGGGAGGTCACCTGTCCAGGGTCGTACAGTTTTATCTTAGGTCTGTTGGATCCTAATCCCCCTCTCCTAACCCCAGGGCCTAAAAGGCTCACGAGCCACAGAGGATCTGTCACAAATGGTCTGCACAGATACCCAATCCTAAGGAGGTAGCAAGCGGCTGTGAGGGCTGCAAGAGCTGGCCAGAGAGGGCTTCCTGGAAGAGGAGACTAGAATCAGGCCCTAAACGATGAGTACAGTTTGGACTAGAGGAGAAAAATCTCACAGAGGCTCAAATAATCAGGGCTGTCACAGAATCATACGCTCTAACTGGGACTTGATTTTTGATCCTGACTCCGCCTCCTACCGGCTGCATGGCCTTGAGCAAGTCTCTGACCTCAGTTTCCTCATCTGTAACATGAGAGAATCTGAACCAGCCCAGGTGTCATCGGGGCTCCGGTGGGCCGCATAGGGCCAGGGGCGCTGGAGAAGTCAACCCCCTTGGTGGGGGCAGTTTCTGTTTGGCTCCATCCTGTGATTCCCACATGCCAAGCCTGTCAGGGGTAGTTCCATCTCAGGAAGGGATACAAGCATTGTGAGTCTCTGAGCTTTGTAAAATATTGAGGGCCCTCTTTAAAAAATAATACAAAATTACAGGTGCATTTGATTGAGGGGAAGGGGGCAGTTACACAAATCTACATATGCTACAAGATTGTATTAGAACTATACACACACACACCAATGAACGCATGTGCAACATGGAACTCTGTGGATTATCTGAAGGTCAGTTTTCCAGTTTTGATACTGTGCTTTAGTTATGCAAGACGTGCCACTCGGGAAAACTCAGCGAAGAATACACGGGCTCTTCTTGTCCTTTTTTTTTTTGGCAACTTCCTGTGAATCTATAATTATTTCAGCATAAAAAGCTGAAAAAAGTTTAAGCATAATGTGAGGCAAAGGGCCTTGAAGAGGCCAATGTAAGTTAATGGGACCTAAAGAGTAAGTTTTATGAGCCTTCCAGGAAATGGACCTCTGACCGATCTTCCGATTTTTTTCAAGAAACGCTAAGAAGCAACACTTTCAGCTGAGGTTTGGATCTGTTAATGTTGGGCTCTAAATAAAAAGCTTAATAAAAACACTGTGCAGGCCAAACAGAAGCCATGTGAGGTCACACACTGTCTGTGGGTTGACAGGACCCTGCCCGGCTCGGACACCTCCTGAGGCTGGCCAGTCCTGCCCTCCTCACTGTAAATGTGGAAACTGAGGCCAAAAGACAGGGGAGCACCTCGGTGCTCGGAGAGCAAGTCCACGGGGAGGCTCCCTCCCCTCTAACTCCCTGCCCGCTGCCCCCAGGTGATAGGCCATCTGGAGAAGGTTCCAGAGACTAAACTCTGGTGGAATGCCCCCTGGAGGACACCCCCAGGGTCCCTGTTCCTGTCCCTTGCCCCGTCACTTCCCTCCCACCTGCTCTCTCCTCAGGAATCCCGGCTGTCCCTGGAACCCGAGGCCCCAAGGGTCAGAAGGGAGAACCCGGCACACCTGGTCATCCCGGGAAAAACGGGCCCATGGGAACCGCCGGCAGCCCGGGGATTCCTGGCCTCATGGGGCCCCCGGGGGAGCCGGGCGAGGAGGGCAGATACAAGCAGAAGCACCAGTCTGTGTTCACGGTCACTCGGCAGACATCCCAGTACCCCACGTCCAACAGCCTGGTCAAGTTCAACGTAGCCATCACCAACCCGCAGGGGGATTATGACACAAGCACTGGCAAGTTCACTTGCAAAGTCCCAGGTCTTTACTACTTTGTGTACCACACGTCGCAGACGGCCAACCTGTGCTTGCAGCTGTACCGAAGTGATGTCAAGGTGACCACCTTCTGTGACCACCTGTCCAACAGCAAGCAGGTCACCTCGGGCTGTGTGCTGTTGAAGCTGCAGGTGGGTGAGAAGGTGTGGCTGGCGGTCAATGACTACAACGGCATGGTGGGCACTGAAGGTTCCGACAGCGTCTTCTCTGGCTTCCTGCTCTTTCCTGACTAGGCCAGTCAGGCCTCTTCCAGGCCCAGGGCCGCCCCACTTCTCTCAGCTTCCCTGCAAGAACCGCTGTGCCCAGGCCATTCTCCCCACCTGATGGACTCTTCCTCCAGGTAGCCCACCCTGACCTCCCTGCCCCAACCTCTCTCCCTCCTCTGAGCTCCTTCAGGAGTCACTGCTTTGAGACTTAACCAACACTCTCTAATACTGTCGATGGTTGTTTTCCAAGTCTCGGGAAAGGCAAGGTGATGTAATAAGTGAATAAATAAATAAATAAATAAATTGACAAATATTGCACGGCACAGGCTTCTCACTGCCAAGTCCTCAAAGAAGTGGGCCTCTCCATCCTCAGCTTTGCACCTGTCACAGCCATCCGTGGGCTTTAGACTCAGATGGAGCATCTACTTGGTATTCAGTTAAAGGTTTCTGCCACTGTTAAGACACTCAGTGTCCTGTGGCCATTTCAGCGAGAGGTGCTCAAGTGTGATTAATGGCCGCAAGAGGTCCCCAATGGGCCACCTGCTGTCCCTTGTTTGGGTGAGAGGTGCTACTGTCATTAAAGGTATCCATGCTTCCAGGTAAAAAAGGAGTGTTTGAATTCCCAGGCCTATGTTGACCTGTGTTGAATTTTGGTAGCACCTGTGGGCTCAGGTAAGCTCAATACAAAGAACAGATCTGTAATGAATATGTTCCCAATTAATCTGTGCCCAATTAATGAGTTCATTGGGGTGAATGAATGAATAATGGGTAAACGAGTGACTAAAAGCACAGTAAATGAATGAATGAATTTAAAAATCTTAAAAGCTTGTGTTTATTGAGCACTTACTATGCCCCAGGCATTATGCTAACCCATCTATTAAGTCATTAATATTCATCACCGTGCTCTGAGATGGGCATGAACCAGTGAGAAAGTGAGACTCTGTTTCCCCAGTTATCTAATCATCCCAAATACTGGCAAACTCTGGGAGCCTCCAGATCAACTAGAGCCATTGGGTGTTCAACGCCACCAGGCTTCCCCTGAAGACTCCTGACTAGCTGGCATGATCCTTGCTGGAGGATCAGGAGGCTGGACACGGGCCACAGCACCTTCACTGTGGTGACGCTGAGAAGGGTTGACCATTCAAGTTCAAAAATTATAAAAGCATAATGTTCCTGTGGAGATGGCCAGTCCAGCCTCGGAGACCAGGGAGACCCAAGGTTTGCTCAGGCCTCAGAGAACCTGCTCCAGCCTGGCTGGGAGCTCAGCTTGGTTCCGCAAGGCCCCATGGAGCTCACAGATCCACCAGCCCACCGAGGTGAGCTGTCAGAGCGGCGGCTGCAGCCCCATTCCACAACTACCGCCACCTGCTTCGGCTCCTTTGTTCGTGAAAGGAGACATTTCACACCCTCCATGGCTTTGTCGTGGTCCTACACAGCCCCCCATCCCACTCACACTAATCCTCACCCGTCTGGATAATACACACTCAACTGTCAGGCTTTGGCACAAAGATCACCCCTCCTCCACGGAGCCTTCCCTGATTCTCCCATTTGTGTCCCCACAGTGCCCTCCAGAGCCTTGGACCACAAACTCCTGTCTTTTTAGAGCCTAGGCTCCCCAACCTGGTGGTACAACAAGACCATCTGCAGATTCGTTTCCAGAAAAAAAAAAAAAAAGATTTCTGGAATCAAGGCTTTTTTCGTAAAAGTTTGGGGAAGACGGGGCTGTGGGTGAGTAGGTGGTTGGCCAGGTGAAGTCAAAGCACATGGTCCTCGGGGCTCCTGGGTGGCTCAGTCAGTTAAGCATCCAACTTCAGCTCAGGTCATGATCTCTGGGTCCATGAGTTCGAGCCTCACATCAGCTCCCTGCTCTCAGCGCAGAGCATGCCATGGATCCTCTGTCCCACCCCCCTCTGCCGCTCCCCCACTCGCACATACGTGCTCTCTCTCAGAAATAAATAAACATTTAAAAACTACAGCACATAGTCCTCTAACTGGCTTTCATGCATTTACTCACTGACACGTCTGCCTTCCCCACTGGGCGGTGAGCATCGCACTTTGATGCACGCCTGGCACATCGTAGGGGCATGATGCCAGATGGGAAGGAAGGAGGGCTACACACACACACACACACACACACACACACACGAGTGGGAAGAAGGGCCTAGGGACCCAGCCTCGTTCATAGGGTGTCTCTGGCCGGGTCATAGGGCCACTTTCTTCATGACTCTTCTCCATCAACCACTTAGCAGTCCGCCCAGCAGCGCCCCGAGTGATACAGCTTTCTTCTCATTTCTCTTTTGTTTAAAAAATCAATACACTGTTTATGTAGGCCACAGTGTCAGATCAGAAACCTGTACTTTGGAAGCGACAATTTTTGTGCCATTTTTATTTTCCGTAATTGTTTCCTTGTTGTTCTCTCTTTGTCGGGGGAGACATGCCTTTGAAAATGCCAGCTTGTCTGCTGGACTGAGGGAAACCTGGTGAGGTTTCCCCAGGGGTGGAGGTGGGGGGAGGGCAGGCCAGGAAGGGTGGGACCAGAAGAATTATAAGACATGCCAAGCCGCCAGGAATGCCTTTCGGACCACAAGATGTGGAGGGCTTATAGGTTTCTTCTCCCACCCTGGGTAGGGATCATCCCCTCTGTACCAGGGATGCGAGGCAATGATTTTACAGACACAGAGACCAGCTGGCTCCTGTTGAGAGGTCAAGGTCCAGAGACCCCTCCGCGCCTGGTGTCTGATCCGGGCATCACTCCCCGGGCACCTGGGCTCCAAGAACTCACCCTTCTCTTCCTATATATAGCACTGTTCCCAGGTTTGCACTGGGGGCCTACCAAAAGCTGGGCCCTGCACATGCCAGGTTACCTCACTGGCCCCCCACAACCCATGCTCCCCATCCACATATGGGGAGACAGAGGCCAATAAATGCTCCTGAGGCCACACAGCCGGAAAAAGGCAAAGGTGGGATTTAAACTCAGGAGAGGCTGATTCCAAAAGCCTATGCCCATACTCCCCTCCCTGCTTCTTTTGGTTCTTAGTTCCAAACCGTCTACCCCAAGCTCAAGTTCACCTATTCCCATTGCCACCAGCCATCAACGAATTAGAAGCCCAGGCCTAAGTGGCCCTCGGGAACCCACAGAAGGAGCCTGGACCCGCAACCTAGGACTCTACAATTTTGTCACTTCAGAGACCAGCTGGTATAGAGCTCCACCCTTCTCCCCACTCAGAACACACTGCCTTTCCCTCCTCATCTAGCCCGAGTCCCTTCGCATCTATAGTTGGCTGAGTCCAGAGACCTTTTTGTTTTATCAAACAAGTCTCTTTCCCTAACACCCACTGCTGGTAACACTTAATTTCCATCAATCAGCATCCACAAGCCCAAAGATATTCTATCTCCAAGCACAGATGTCAAGTAGGGCCCTCCTGCCCTGGTACTGGCTGGACAACCATCCCTGGGAGGGACCTCACAGTGCCTTACGTGCAGCCTCAACAAACAGGCTGATGCTGCGATATTTGCTCTGAGTTCTGCACCTGCCGCTCATATGAGGTGTGGGCTCCGGCCATCCCCGCTTTTTTCTGACTTGTATCACACATGCAACCACGTATCATTCAATGTTGAGCACCAGTCTCCCTGGTAGAAGGAATTCCCCACGGGGCCAAGAACCGTGGCTGGTTTGCTCGTGGCTGTGTCTCCAGCACCTGGCACGGAGAGGGTGTGATAAGTGTTTATTCTTTCTCCCCTCTGGGCCTCAGTTTCCCATACCTAAGGGGAGGGGAAGGAGCTGGGTGACCTCCAAGCCTTTCTCCAGCCCTGACTTGGTGTGATTCCAGGATCAACAAGCGATAAGCCCCTGCCTGTGCCCATTATCGTCGTCAGCTTCGAGCTCTGCTGGAAGCAGAGGAAGGGCTATAAATAAATAATGACCACATTTAAAATTCATTATTAGATAATTTTCTGAGAACAGGGCGAGAGCAGAAGTGCAGAATGGGAAGGAGGCAGAAAAGATGAACCCAGAAAAGGGAAGCCTGAGACATGGCGTGACATTAACAATTGACATGTGCAGTGCACTCTATGGCTTGCCCTCTGAGATCCCAAATAAACTTCCCGGTGCCCCATGCCATCTCTAGAGCAAGTATAGTCCCATCATAGAGCAGAGGAAATTGGGGCTCCCTTGGGTTCTCTTGGCTGAGAACATTTAGATGCCCGTTTGAGACTCAGGAACCAAACTCTCTGATGAGTGGCAGTGCCAGGACACGAATCCAGATTTCTGACTCCAAATCCAGTGCTCGGGCACAAGGACAGCCATGTTCTCGTTTCAGTGAGGAACTGCTATGTCTGCTATAGGGGATCACAAGGTCAGGGGCCTTGGCACACAAGCCACCAGTTGCGGACATTCTCCCCGGACAGCCTGTTTCCCCAACAGCTGCTGAGCTGGCGAAACCCAACTGGCCACCGACCCACCCCACTTACAGTAAACCCCTCCAGATTGCAGAAATGGGGCCTGAAACCACCAGATGGGCTGAGAGTGGAGGGGGCCGTCCTGCTGGGCCCAGGGGAGGGGGCCCTGGGGGGAGGCCCTTCCTGTCTCTGGAGAATGGAACTTCCGCTTTGGACTGAGGGCAGCAGGCTCCTGGCTCCCGGTCCTGCTGCTGCCCAGCTGAGCGGCCCCACAGGACACCAGGTTACAGGTGAGGATGGGGCTCAGTACCTGGGGGGGACTGGCCAGCAGGACAATATGGCGGAAGGTGATGATTCCCAAAATGTAGCCTTTGCATCCCTGCCTCGGAGTCACCTGGGGTGATCAACAGTGTGGACCCCCAGGCCCAATCCCAGACCTGGATTGGGAGCCAAACTTCCTGCGGGTGCATCTGGGAGTCTATTACTACCCAGGGTCCCAGGTGGTGATAGCAGCTTAAAATGGGAGCCACCAGCATAAGGGCTTTGGAATCACCAAGAGTCAAGCTGAGTCCTGCTTCTGCCTCTTAGATCCTGGGGCAACTCATGTAACCTCTCTCAGCCTGTACCCTGTCTGGGAATGATGGAAACTTCTCGGGGCCCTCAGAGCCCTGAAAGAGATTAAGCTCACCCAGTGCTTAGCGAACTACCTGGTTCAAGATATGTCAGAGGCAGAGGGGGGATTAGAACCCAGGTCCCCCTTCACCCAGCCCAGCATTTTTCCAACACCTGCCTTCTCCTATTTCCTTTTGGTTGCTGACAAAGCTCAGCTTGGCTCTTTCAAGGAACTAATTTGCCTCGTAGGTGGAGTTGCAGCTGGTGATTAGTCGGTACTAAACTAATTGCATGTTTGTAAAGGAGGGCGTGGGATCAGACGCCACACGGGAGACCTCATTCCTCTTAGGCTCCATCTCTTTCCACCCTCTGGCAGCCCTATCAGGTGGCAGTTAGCTTTGCAAAAGAGGCCCAGAGAGGTTAGGGCACTTGTCTGAGGCCATACAGAGAGGTGGCAGTTTGAAGTCACATCGGTCTGACTCCAAGTTGGGGAAAAGGAACTGTCGGGGCTGGAAGGAGACGGGAGGGCTTGGTGACATGGGAAAGATGTGACGGGCAAGGCCGGCCGCCGGTGGTGATGGATGGCGAGGGCATGGCTCACACCAGATGCCCAAGTCTGAGACTCATTGGCCCCTGAGATGGATCTTGCCACTCCCCCTGCCACCTTCTGCTTCCCCAGGAAGCTGAGTCTCGCTGTGGGTGTGGACCCGCTGTCCCCATCACCCCGACCCCCTGTTGGCTGCTCTCTACCACTGGGCTGTATCCACCCGAGTCCTCTCCCGGGGCCCTGTCTCCCAAAGGGGCTGTGGCTCCTGCTTCACTTTTCCAACCATCCTCCGTCATATCCCAACACTTGGGGATTCTTGGGTGTCAGGATAATACAGAAATAGCGAATATTCCTTGAGCATTTGCAGCATGCCAGGCGCATCCATCCTCCCACCAACCCTGAGCAGCAGGGATTATTATCCCCATTTCATGGACGGGGAAACTCGCCAGAGAGGAGAAGTGAGTTAGTTGCCCAAGGGCCTCCCTGGGGAGCGGCAGAGGTCTGATTTGGTTCCTGGCAGCATGGCTATGCTTCTGACACCAGAGGTCTCTCACCACTGCCTCTGGCACATCCTGCTCAGTGGGCAGCAATGGCAGCATGAACAGTAACGATAAAAGCCTCCTTCACGGAGCGCCCGCCCTGTACCCTGTGCTGCTCAAAACACAGCCACTCATTAACCCTGTCAGACTGTCTGGCTCCAGAGCCCACGTTTTAAACCACCAGGCTTCACAGCCTCCTAACAGAACACCCTGTGAGTTTTAAGGTCCAGTGGAATCCCAGCCGTGAGGCAGCTGTGTGACCTTGATGGAGGTTCCTGCCCTCTTCAGTTTCCCATTCTGTAAGGAGAGAGCCGGGTGCTTTATTCGGTGTGGCGGGGAGAGGGAGGCTGTTGTAAGGACCGCATTAAATGAGATAGTGGCACATAAAGTATTTGGCCCAGAGCCTGGCTAAGTGCCCAGTGCATGGATTGCTGAAGTTGTCAAATCTGCCATTCTGTAAAACCTCCAGGAGCTGGTACTTATGCAAACCGTTTTAGGTTAAATTTATATTATGTGAATGTCACCTCAATTTTTCAAAAATCTTTGGACTGGATGAATCTTAAGGGCCCTTCTGTCTTGAGAATCAACGCTAAGGGGCGCTGGCTGTGCCGACCAGCTCGGCTCTTCCTATTCTCCGCTATTCAGGAGGGGCTGGCGCTTCCCTCTGGCCAGGGCCTGTGGAGGGACCTGAGAACATCCCATCAGCAGAGATGGCCTGAGGTGCTGGCAGGGACACTGGCTTCAGTGCCAGACAGGCTTGGGTTGGAATCTTGGCTACAGTCCTTCCTATGTGACCATGAGCCTGTGTCTTGGTCTCCTTGAACCTCAGGGTCCTCTTTGGTATAAAAATAATAGCTTCTTCCAGACAGAGCTGCTCTGAGGATGTCAAGCAGCCCAAAGCCCGCAAATCACAGCCTTGACCTCCCATCCCTCTGACCCCTCACTCCTCTCCGGCCACACTGGCCTCCCAGCTGGTCCTGACACTCCAAGCTCTCTGTCTGCCCTATAGCCTTGCCCCCAATTCCTTTCCTTCCTGAACATTCTTGCCCCATTCCTTTCTGAACCTCTGGGTCTTGGCCAGAGACGCTGCCTCCATCTAGAAAACTTTCCTAATGGGAGGACTTCTCTCAGGAAACCATCCGCCTGCCCCTCAAACCTGGTTACTCTCCCTCCAGCACCCCTGCATTTCTTACAGAGCACTCCACACAGTCTCTATTTCCACTGACTTGTATGTTGGCTTGTTTACTGTCTGCCTTCCCCTGGACGGCCAGCTCCGTGAAGGCAGGGGCCATGTCTGTCTTACCCCAGCACCCAGCGCGGGGTCTGGTCTGATAGCTGAGACACACTCGGAGAACACATGAACGAGTGATTGAACGAGTGAAGAAATACAAGGAGTCCCCACGGCGGTAATCTCCTCCACCTTCTCGTCCCCCGTAGGAGGCAGCTGAGCCAGGGCAGCGATGAAGACCCTGAGGGATGGCGTTCTAGCATTCCTGCTGCTTCTTGCTCTACTTGGGGTCTCCCTGGCCCAAAGCGACTGCACCGGACACCCGGCCATCCCCGGCATCCCCGGCATCCCCGGAGCGCCGGGCTCTGATGGCAGACCTGGGACCCCAGGCATAAAAGGAGAGAAAGGTACTGCAGGCTTTGGGGTTACGCTCGTGTCATTGAGCAAGACCCCATCTCCTGCCTCCCCCATCACAGCCGCCTACCTGAGAGACGGCAAAAGTACCCACAAATCCATCAGCTTGCCCAGGCCCACTCCCACCCTGACCCGTGCAATGACTCGGCAAGGAGGGGATTCTGATTGCCACTTTACAGCTGGAAAAACTGATGCCCAGTAAGGCTACTGGCTTGCCCAAGGGGGCCCACTCAATGTTGAGGCTGAGACCAGGCCATGACTCTTACCCCTAACATGGGGGTGAGAGAGAGAGAAAAACACTGCAGTCAGTTACATAGCCCTAGGTCGCCTCCCGGGGAAGTGGCTTCCTCACCCCTACGACACAGGCAGATATTCTGTGGGGTTGTCACAGGGTTCAAAGGAGACTTCCCGCCATGAACCCCTGCCCCCGCCCCCAGAAAATGCAGTTCATTCGCTCACTTAGCCAAAACCAACCAACGTTGTCACATAACTGCATGTAACCCTCGCAATCTCACAAACAATCATCAGCCCCATTGTACAGAGGAGGACACTGAGTCCCAGAGAATGTGCCTCCATCGAGGTGACACAACTAGTAAGGGCAGGTGTGGCAGGAGAAGGACATCCGTCTGTCCCCTGGGCCTGTGCTCTCAGCCACCGTACTCCACCACTTTACCGGAAAAGGGGTTTTATCTCGCGCTGTGCCCAACAGAGGGGCAGCGGCTGCTTAGAGTGGCCGTGAGAAGCCTTCCAAGGCCCACTTCCAGCCCACTGCACCGGAAAGAATGCCGGGATTGATTAAAGATGTCTGCCCTGGGGGAGCAAGTGGAGAGGGATCACACATGTGCCAAGAATTCATTATCCCTGCTCGAGGCAGTAAGCCCGAACAAGGGAGCCTGGATGAGCTGGTGAGGAGGGCAGGCCCAGCACCTGCTCTAAGGAGACACCACTCTCCACACCTCGGGCATCAGTTCCCACTGCTGTCAGGGACATCGCAGACTCGGAAAGCTGGGCTGGACGGAGAACCTCCTCCTTTCTACCCCAGGGAAGCTGAGGCCCAGAGAGAAGCAGGGACATGTCAGAGGTTACACGGCCAGGCTCCCTGCTTCCCAGCCCAGGGCTCCTTCCTGTGGTTCTCACCCATCTCTGGCCCATCATTTCTCTCGCCTCTCCTTTTCCAGGGCTGCCAGGGCTGGCTGGAGACCATGGCGAGTTCGGGGAGAAGGGAGACCCAGGGATTCCTGGGAAACCAGGAAAAGTAGGTCCCAAGGGCCCCACTGGCCCCAAAGGTTCCCCAGGACCCCCCGGAGCCCGTGGCCTCAAGGGGGAATCAGGAGACTACAAGGCTACACAGAAAATCGCCTTCTCTGCCAAGAGGACCATCAACAGTGCCCTGCGGCGGGACCAGGCCATCCGCTTCGACCAGGTGATCACCAACATGAACAACAACTACGAACCTCGAAGCGGCAAGTTCACCTGCAGGGTGCCTGGCATTTACTACTTCACCTACCATGCCAGCTCGCGAGGAAACCTCTGTGTGAACCTCATGCGGGGCCGGGAGCAAATGCAGAAGGTGGCTACCTTCTGTGATTACGTCCAGAACACCTTCCAGGTCACCACGGGCAGCATGGTCCTCAAGCTGAAGCAGGGGGAGAATGTCTTCCTGCAGGCCACAGACAAGAACTCCCTGGTGGGCATGGAAGGTGCCAATAGCATCTTCTCTGGGTTCCTGCTCTTCCCAGATGCAGAGGCATGAGCTGTGGTGCTGGCTGCCTCCCTCCCCAACCCTGCCCCGCCCCTGCAATGCTCACTTTACCCCCGACACTCCCCCACCTAGCCAAAACACACAGAAGGGCTCCATGGGTGTTGCTGAATGAATGAGTCAATAAAATTTTCAAAGGCCAAGGAACAGTGGTCTAATTCAACTCTGCGTCCCAGCAGCTGGCACATAGTAGGTGCTCAGAAATGCTGCTTAAATGCTGGTTGGATGACTGAACAATAAATGAATGAATGAATGAATGACCTCTGAAAACAGAAACTGTTATCTGATTGGAGGTGGCTGGAGAGCCAGATTCTGAGCCCAGCTCTGTGACAGCCACATAGTGGGAGATGGGGAGGGAACACCAGCTAGTGAGCAACTCCGATGCTCCATGCACTGGGCTAGACCTTTTCATTCTCTCATGAGTTCTCACACTCATCCTGGGAGATAGGTTGCATTGTGCCCCATTTACAGAGGAGAAAACTGAGCACCAGAGGGATGAAGGGACCATCCTCAAGCCCATAAGCAGAACTGGCTCTGCCCACTGCTGATCCGAGACCTCTTTTGAGAGAACACAGATCGAGGCCAGCCACTACAGAGGTTTCCTGCTTATAAAGGTCACATACCCCCTCCCCACCCCCCACCAAGGGATCCAGGGGTCTTTCCCCAACGTCTTAACTCACCGTGAAATCAAGACCCTTCCCCTCTTGATTCTCCTCACATGCACCCCGCCCCCCAAAATCTTCCCAGCCTGGCACAGGCTCAGTCATGCAGTTAGAACAAATGCTCTAACTTCCAATAACCTGCTCAGTAACCTTCAGTGGTTCTACACTGCCAACTGGATCTAGCCCCAGACCTTGAGCCTGGCCTTCAAGGCTCTCAATGGGCTGGCCTTCCAGTCTCACTCCTTCCTCTCCTGGACAATCTCTACTCCAGATCACCGGACCCTCTGTCTTCCAGGCAAGCCCCATGCCATCCCACCTCGGTTCCGTTCTCCGCCTATCTCACCGTCCTCCACGGTTTCCACATCCTCAGTCTCATCCCCCTGTAGCCAGGGATCCCTGCCCTCACTCTTGTCTCTCCTCCGACCTCACCCAAGCCCATTCGTCACGTGTGCAGGTCTGAGCACATATGGTCTGCATGTGGCTTTTCATGCATGCCCACCCCATCTGCCCAGCTAGGCGGTAGGCTCCTCACCCCGCCCGTCTCTCAGCCTCACAGAGCCCAACACGCACAGAGCCACTCCATAAAGAAGTGGTGCCTGATGGGCCAAGTACACAGGCATAGACCCTCCAGAGTCCCAGCCCCACACCTGCTCGCGGCAGCCCCTCCTACTAGCCCTGTTCCACCGAGACCAATCCTGACCTGGGCTGGGAGGGATTTTAGGCACCCTGGCCTATCACACAGGGTCATAGCCCCCAGTCTATTTGGAGGCTGACCTGTTTCTCAGGTCTCCAATCACTGGGTGCAGCTTCTGCCCATCTCCTGGGCCTCAGGCCTGGCGTTGATGACTTGCTCCAACCCCAGACTCTCCAACAGGGACTGGGAGCCTTTACCCCGGGGGCTGGGCCTTCTTTTTGCTGTTCAGTCCTTTCAGTACAAAGCGTCTTCTTGGCCTCCAACTCCAGTATATAATAACCAAGCCACAGCCTAGTAACTGTGCCCTGCTGCTTTGCGTACATCCGTTCATTCCATTCCCACTGCAAACCCTAAGAGGTACCAAGTATTAGCCCCATTTCACAGATGGGGACCTGAGGCTCAGAGAGAGCAAATGGTTAGCTCAGGGTCAGTAGCGGCGGGTACACAGCCAGGATGGGAGCCTGCTTCTGTCTGTCCCAGAGCTCTTGCTCCACCTGCAGACACGCCACCCCCCTGACACCCACATCTGTTGGAACCCCCTTCACAGAGTGAGGCCTCCTCCGCAGCTCCCAGCCTCTCACCCAGACGCATCGGACCTTAGGATTCTCGAGCCTCGGCAGTTGGGTCTGTCCGTGGGGGCTGCACGTCACCCCGCGGGCAGACCTGCCTGCTGGTGTCCAGCACATGCGGGACAGCCCATCTCGCTGCAGGGACCCAGGCAAAGCCGCCCGTGGCCAAGGAATGAGCGTCTGTCTCTAGCAGTGCCTCAAGCCGGCGGACCCTCCTCCTCCGACTCCCGGCCCTGCAGCCTCTCTCCCACCAGAACCACCCCTACCCAGGCAGGATCCTGTTAACAGGGGCCCCTTATGTGTCCTTCTCAGACAACCCCCAGCTCTGCAGAGATCCAGGGCTCCCTGCACGTCCAGCCATGGACGTATCAGCCAAACATACCTTACTTTACACAAACGTGAATACATCGAAACCCTTTGCCTTTACTATTGCTCTCTTCCAGCCAGCGGGGAGGGTCCACCTCTACGGCTCTCTGGGGAGATGGCTGGGCTTTCAGCATGGGAACCAGAACTAGGGTAACAGGGGAGCCCTAGGTGACCCCGACAGCTCTCAGGACCTTGCCTATCTCATCGTTGCTCAGATGCCGCCTTCCCCTCTTTGCCCCCTTCTCATAGGGAATGGGCATGGGATTGAAACTCAGCTCTCCTGGCCGGGCTAGGAGCTGGGCAGGGGAAGGAAGGGAAGTGGTTGCCCTCAGGCCTGTGACCCTTGACCTTCGTGCGCCCCCCTTGACCCCGACTCCCAGCCCTCGGCATGCCAGAGCCCTTTTAGTTGCGAGTGACAGAAACCTCTCGAACCAACGTAGGAGCAAAGGAGGAACTTAATCAGGAAAGCCCAGAAGTGTCCTACAGGGCCCAGGGGAAATGGGACAGCCAGTCCCCACGGCCATGGGGTCCACACATACACGGATGGCCCCAGCCCAGGACCGTCTGCAGACTGGCCCTCTCAACTGTTAAGGCAAGCGGAGAGAAATGGAGGTCCCCAAACGACAGCCTTGCCTACCAAGTTAGTCCCTGCCCCTCATGAGAGTGACACGGAGACTGACATCTCCAATTCCCAGGTCCTAGGAGAGGGTCCAACTGGTCCACGTTGGAACAGGGACACTCCCCATCCAACCAGCTGAGGCCAGGCAGGAGCAAGCCTGTAGCAATAATAACAGCAGCTCATTATGCCTGAGTTAAACTATTTCTCCTGTAATAGTCACAGCAAGACTGAGGAGTAGTGATTCTGATCCAGTGGTTCCAGACTCCTCGAGCATCATGGTCCCCAGAAGGGCTTGCTGGAATTAGCATCTTCTCAGAGCTCCCGTGTCACGTTGCTGCTGCCGTTGCTCAGGACCACACTTGAGGAACCACTGCTCTAACTTCCTGCTCCCATTCTGTAGATAAGAATACCGAGGCTCACAGAGGGCATGTTACCTGCCCATGTCACATGGAAGATCTAGGATTTAAATCCAGGCCGATGTAACCCAGCGGTCCGTGTGTTCAGCTCGCCCGGACTTCAGGGGCCCAGGCCTGAGCGGGTGGGGGCAGATCTCAGGGCAGGATGGGCAGGCCCTGCGGAATGCCTGCATCCTCCTGGTGCTGGTGACACCTCCGCTCCAGCCGATCCTGACCAGTGTGCTCCTCCCAGTGACCCACAATGCTCCGAGCCAGCTAAGAAGAGGAAAGGGGGAGGGGAGTAAGGAGCAAAGATGAAGGAAGGTGTGGGCTTCGTGAGTGACGATGATAACAGCCCACACGGCACACAGCTCTAAGCTCTCATGTTAACTCTTGTGACCTTTGCAATTACGTTCCGCTTTCACCAGTAAGAACACTGACACACAGAGCAGCTAAGTGACTTGCCCCACATTGTGCAGCTGGTAAGTAACAGAACCAGGATTCAACACAGGGCAATTCAGCACCAGAGGCTATGTCTCCGTCACTGCCATGCAGCAGCAGGTGGGAAAGCGTCCTGATGGGTTGTGTAGTACAGCAGTTAAGAGCACCAGCTCTTGAAGCAGACAGATGCAAGTTCAAGTCCTGCCTGGGCTTTACCAGCAAGGTGACCCTGTCAATCGACTGCCCCAGTTTCCTATTTTATGCTCTTACAAACAAACAATGTAGCCAAAAGCATCCTCACACGCATCCTTGATTCTTTTCTCAGATTAAATTCCTAGAAGTGGACTCCCTAAGGGCAAGGATGTGCACACTTTGAAAGCTTTGAAATATGTTTCCTAAAGAAGGGATGGGCAGGCAGTTAAGGCTGAACATGCCAGGCCACCACCAGGGGGGAGCAGACATCGGGAGAGGGGCAGCCTGGAAGAGGGGCTGGCGGGTGAGACGGGACCCAGATGGTGGGGCTCCCACCACTCGCAGCCTGGGCTGTGGGTTTCCAAGGTGGGGCAGAAGGTCAGTTTTGAAGACTCGGTGTCCTCGAGTGGTTCCAGCATCAGTATCAGCTGGGAACTTGTAAGAAATGCAGATTCCCGAGCCCCAAGCTGGCTGACTCAGAAACTCTGGGGACGAGGCTTGCCGTCTGTGTTTCCACAGCCCTCCAGGTGACCTTGGTGGAGCTAAAGCATGAGAATTACTGCCGTAGACCAGGGGTAGCCAAACTTCTTCTGTAAAGAGTCACAGAGGCCTATTCCAAGCTTTGTGGGCCATACAGTCTCTGTTGCAACTACTCAGCCCTGCTTCTCATGCCCAGAAACAGCCAGAGATACTATATAAACAAATGAGGACAGCTGTGTTCCAATAAATCATTACATACGCTGGCATTTGAGTGTTATATTGTTTTCACATGTCACAAAATATTTTTCTTTTGATTTCTCTTCATCCATTTAGAGATGTGAAAGCCATTCTTAGGTAGCAAATTGCACACATCTGTGGGCTAGGTTCACCAACCTGCTCCAGACCCAGGTATGGTTCTAGGCTTAGAAGAAGAGGACTAGGAACTCGAACCCACAACTCCCTGACTCCCAAGCCGGCGCACCTTCCATGAGGCTGGTTTGCAGAATTCCAGCCTTGGGACACTGACAGAAAAACTCTCTGGGTCTCCTTGCCCTTGACTGTGAAGTACACATTGCAAACCCCTGTTCTCTAGCTGATTACTTAACCTCTCTGGGATACGGTTTCCTCATCTGTAACATGAGGATGATCATCATATCCACTCCAAGGAGCTGATAAGGCTTGAAATGAGATTCTATGCGCAAAGCCCATGGCACACAGGAAGTCCTGCGCAAGTATTAGCTACTGGTGGGTTGTGATGGCAACTGAAGTGCTAGAAGTGCGCAAACTTTAATGCACACCTGGAGTCGGTAAAATGCATATTCTCATTCAGGAGGCCTGGGGGCTCTCTGGAAGAGGCCGGGGCTCGGAGCATTGGTTCACCTTGCTGATAGCTATGAACTGGAATTCTTTCATACGTGGGCAAGCTCTCGGTGGTTAGCCTCTTGCTGTTACTGCTGCCCCTGTGGTCGTTGTTATGTTCTGACGGTGACAGTGAGCGGGTTCACAGGGAGACAAAGGAAAGGACAAAGGACGGGCAGTGGGTTTCCTGCCACTGAGCACTGCGGGCCTCAGCCTGTTTCTCCTCCATATCCTCGCCTCTCTGGTCTCCTTCTGGCAACAGGGCACCAGGTGCCCTGCCTTAAACCACCCCTCACCCAACGCACATACAGACACATGCCCTGCTTATAGAGCAAGCTGCGAGCTGCGTTTATTTTTGCACGTAGCCGGGAGGCATTCTAAGAGACAACCCTGTTGGCCAGATGCAAGAGAAAAGGGGGGTGTTTGTTCAAGAAATCCAGCAGGGCCCACCCAGGGAGGGACACCCACAGCGAGGGGACCTGGTAGAGCAGGAAGCATCCCGGACGGCAAGCCCAAGAGCTCCCAGTTCCGGGCTGGCCTCGGAACCTGACTTACTGTGTGACCTCAGATGAGTTGCTACACCTCTCTGAGGCTCAGGCATCCCCACAGAAAGAAGAGGTTGAACTAGATCTGTGGCATTAGGCTCACTTGGGACAAACACAGCTTCTCAGGCCCACCCAAGACTATTGATCAGAAACCTAGGGGAGCTTGTGATACCCTGGGGAAAAGGAGGAAGATTTCTGACAGGGTCACGCCCAGGGAGGAAGCTGGGGCCATGTCCCCTATCACACCTCGCTTATCCAGCAGCCCCACCTACACAGAATACAGAGAGGACACAGGAGGGAACAAAGGAGGCCAGACAGGGAGATGTCACAGCCCAGAAGAGAGCCCAGAAGATTCATGCTTATTGGAGGGATGAATGAAAAGCATGAGTGTATAGGCTCGTTAATTGATTGATGAATCTTTCTTACTCCAGAGCGTACAGGGCTTGGAGACAGATATACATAGTATATGCTCACTAAATCGTTCAGTGGAAGGAAGAAAGGCAAAATGGAAAGGAAAGTCAAAATTATGTCCTGCCTGGAAGGAGAGGCTAGGTAATAATATTTCGTGGGGCCTTGGCACAATTTGGACGGGAAGGCTCGGCATCTCCAGGGGAAACAAAGGCAGGCAGAGAGAAAAGTAATCAAGGTCATGAACGGGCCCATTAAATTCTCACAACAACTCCTCACCCCAACATGGGTGCCATCGCCCCCATTCAGAGACAAGGAGACTGTGGCTCATTCCCCAACCCCACGGCAGAAAACCGAGGCTTGAGAAACCTCCAGAGGGTCGCACCAGCTGCAAGCATGCAGGTCTGTGCAGGGCAGTTTCCGGAGAGCCTCCTTTCTCGCTTCCATTCTGGACCTTCCTGCCTCCCCCACCTTGTTTGCCCCTTTTCTGTCCCAGAGTCTTCTTCTCCATGCCATCCTGTGATGTGTCTGTCCCTGTGAGCTCTCACAGCAGCTGGGGAGCAGGAGGGACATAAACAAGCCGGCGTCAGAATGAGGGGAAAAGAAGCGAAGCACGGAGCACAGAGCAGCCGCCGTGGGCCGGGCCCCGCGCCCTGTGCCCTGTGCCCTGTGCTCCTTCCCTCGCTGGCTTCTCACAAGGGCTCCACCAGTTTCAAACCCAGCTTTGCTGAGGGACCTTGGACACACAAGTCACCCCAGCTCTGAGTTGCTGTTTCCTCGGCTGGAAAATGGAGCTGTATTAGCTAATGTAGGTGTGAGCCCTAAGTGAGCCAATGTTTGTAAAGTGCCTACCTGGCACATAGTAGGCACACGGTGAAGAGTGGCTGTGACAAAGAACCACGTGCCACACCTAACACATAGTAGGTCCTCAATAAATGTTAACACTGTCGTCCCTAAAGTGAGACTAGTGGTTTTGGTGAGGTTCCCTTGGATGAGCTGCAGGAGACAAAACGGCTTTGCAAACAGAAAGGCCCTGCATCGGCTGGTGGCTGGGGAGCATGGGCCGCGTCGTGGTGCAGGCCTGTTTGTGGGCTCTGCTACAAAAGTCAGCATCTCTGGGGCAACTCTCCTACCCGCCCAGGCACCCACGAGAGAGACAGCAGAGCCCTGGTTAAAAAGGAGTCGGCATAACTTGTTCCGAACACGTCAGCTAATGTGATTAAAGACAGTACATGACTGTCAGCTTCGCCGGGACCCATCCCAGCTGGTTTCCTGGGAAGGAGACCTGACAAATATGTCTTCGTTCCTTCTGTGTCATGGGTTAGGCCGTGGACAGCTCGTCCAGAGGGGTTCATAGGGCTGGGAGCCTGGTCCAGAGCCTGCGAGGAGAAGCGAGCGGGGGAGTCTGCATCCAACCAGGGGGATACTAGTATGACTTGGAATCGCCCCTTCCCTTACAGCCTATGTCCTCATCTCTAAAATGGGGACAATTAAAAAGATAAAGAAATTAAGAAGATAAAAATCACACTTGTAAGGTACCCTGGGTGGTGCCTGGCACAGAGAGGTGCTCACTGCAATCAAGGAAACAAAAACACTGGGAAATCAAGCTGCATGCTTTGTATGCAAAGGTGCTCAGTGAATATCCTTCTAACTGGATCCAAACTAGTACGGACTTTGAGACCCTCATGAGATGACGTTATAAACAAGTAATGGGAGGGAGGGGCACCTGGCGGGCTCAGATGGTTGGACGTCCTACTCTTGATTTAGGCTCAGGTCATCATCTCATGGTTCGTGAGATTGGGCCCAGCGTTGGGCTCTGTGCTGACAGCATGGAGCCTGTATGGGATTCTTTCTCCCTTTCTCTGCCCCTCCCCTGCTCTCTCTCTCTCTCAAAATAAATTAAAAAAAAAAAAAAAAAAAAAGCAGGTAATGAGAGCAGAGTAAGGTTCAGGAACACTGACCCCAGAGTCACTGACTTGCTGTGTGACCTCTGGTAAGTGACTCTACCCTCTGGGACTCAGCTTCCTCATCTGTAAAATGGGGGAGACTTATCTCTGGCCTGCCAGACTCTCCGTTTTGGAGCCCTGTGATTAAGCCCAAGGCTGGCCTGCCCGGTCCTTGCTGGCCCTGATGAACAGGGCATAGAGCATGCTCGGATTTCAGGGCTCCCCAGGTCTGGGTTTGAATCCTGACTCCAGCCATGGGCCTTGGGGCTGTGAGCCAGTCCCCTCAAATGTCTGGGCCTCTATGTGTGCATCAGCAGGATTGGGCATTAGATATTTCCAGGTCCCCAGAGGCAGCCTGGTGTGGAAAAAGAGCACTGGACTGGCAGCCAGAGACCTGGGTTCAAGTTCTGGCCTGAGCATCTGTTTGCCATGTGGCTTTGTGAACCACCCTTACCCTCTTGAGCCCCAGTTTCCCTCCTAGCAACACAAGGAGGCTAGACCAGATGATCTCTAGGTCACTTCCACTCAGGCACATCGAATTTCTTCCACAAGAAACTATGGTTGGGATTGGGCTATGGGGAAGAGGCAGTTTAACGATTAACAAAAGGGCAGAATTGTGCAGTGGGAGAAGCTCCCAGATGCGTTTGGAGCTCCCCAGCAGGGCTGGAAGATACATGCCGAGCAAGGAGTGAGCTCGCTGTGCTACAAGCCCAAGCCCCAGGTAGAGGAGGGAAAAGCCCCAGATAAAGAGGAAACCTGCACCCCAGATCCAGGAATGGTGGGATGAGGGCGGGGGAGGGGAATGAAGATTCCAGTCACAAACTGCTTCTTAATTTCAGAAGAAGAGACTAATAACAGCTAACATTGACTGGGCTCCTCCTTTGTTCCAGGCATTTCCTACAGCTTTGTTTATTTGATTCCCATGAGGCACCTACTGATACCATGTCCATTTCGCAGCTATGGAAACTGAGGTAGAGGGAGGCTATGTCACTTAGCCAAGACCTCACATGGCAGAGCTGGGACATGGACTAAAACAGTGTGGCCTTTAAGCTGCTCTCTTGAAGTATTGATGATGAATCATTTAATGAGCACCTACTGTGTAATAGGCTCTAAATATTCATCTTTATAGAATCATCTCTAATCAGGGGCGCCTGGGTGGCTTAGTCAGTTAAACGTCCGACTTTCGCTTAGGTCATGATCTCGCGGTTCGTGGTCTCGAGCCCCGCGTCGGGCTCTGTGCTGACTGCCAGCTCAGAGCCTGGAGCCTATTTCAGAGTCTGTGTCTCCCTCTCTCTCTGACCCTTCCCAGCTCACGCTGTCTCTCTCTCTCTGTCTCCTAGAAATAAATAAAAATATTTAAAAAAAAAAAGAATCATCTCTAGTCATTGTAATTGCAAGAGCATCCTTATGAAGAAGGCATCCCATTAATCATATTTTGCAGACAAGGAAATGAAGGGTCAGAGAGATGGAGTGTCAACCCCTCGTCAACAAGCTGGAATGTGGCTGAACTGGGATTCTGACCCAGGTCTGTTTGTGTTCAGGGCTTGTGCCCCTTCTATGCCACCAGGCTGGACAGGACTCCTCCCCAGAAACCCCGAGGGGGTGCTAAGGCAGGTATCAGGAAGGACACAGCCATGGCTGTGTAGAATGTGTGATGAAAGCCCTTCAGGCCTTACCCCAGGGCCAGAGAGGAGGGGCCCAGGACATAGCTAGGTGATGGGGAGACCCCCACAATGGGAGTTTGGGACTTTGAAGAGCAGCTGTGAGGTTCACACAGCATCAAAGTCACAAGGGAAGGTATCTTTATTGAGTGCCTGCTGTGTCCTGGGGTCAGACTAAATTCTTTGTATTTCTTGTCACTGAGTTCTTATCTGTGATGTAGGCGCCATCATTATCATCCCCATTTTATGGATAAGGAAAGTGAGGCTTAGGTGGAGTTCTCAGTCCAGGGTCACACACTTAGCAGGAGCAAACTCAGGTCCCTGTGTCACAAAGCCAGTGAGTTTCAACAGGGCCAAACTTCCCTCCCAAGTTCAAGTGTTCAGCCCATCAAAAGCTCATGGTACCTCATGCATGGCCGGTACACCATTATGTGGGAGCGCATCCTGCCCCCTTCTGGCTCCCTCCCAGGGCCCTCAAAGGGTTAACTTCCCTACAGCCCCTCATCATCCCTGTCGGACTGTCCTCTCCCCCTACATTATGAGGACCAGACCAGCTCCTTGCTCCCGGCAGCTGATGGGTTCTCTGCTCAGTGGTTTGTGTTCCAGATATTAAATTACTCATAAAATACTTGGCCTGTCCTCAAAGTGGCTGCTGCCTGCTCCCTGCGCCTGCCACTCCACCCCCCACTACCAGGTCAAGTTCTTCTGTGTGGGAAGGAGGCTCAGAATATGAACTGAACTTCGTGTGGGATTAGCCTATGTTGGGAAATCGGGGGGCCCAGGAGAGAGGAGGCTCTGGTAGGGCTGGGAATTTTCAGGGGCCGAATCCTGTCTATGATCCTCATTCTGGGTTCCCCGGGCCTAACCTGAACTGAGGCTTCTCCCCCAAACCCTGATACTGCAGGGCATGATGAACCCAGAACTCCTGACCACCCCAGGTCCCTCAAGGCAAGGCGAAGGGTGACCTGGAACGGGTTCCCATTATCTGAGGGGCAAGTGGTCTCTCCTCTCCTCCTCCCTCCCCCACTCGGTTGCCATGGCAACCACAGTGGGGGGTGGGAGGCTGGACCGCTCAGCTCCTGGCCAGGCTTCCCAGCATGCTCTGCTTTCACCCAGTTTTCTCCCTCGCTGCCCTTCGGCGGGCAGGGGGGGTGGGGTCAATCCTGCCCTGTCACCAGCCTACGGAGGGTTCACATCCAAGGGTCACCACCTCCAGTCCTCTGCCTTTAGGCGGGAGGTTTTCCTGCACAGCCCTCAGGAATGGGACTTTTATGAATGTGGTTTGACAGAGAATGATTTGGGGGGTCTCTTTTGAGCCCCCTGGAGTTAATGAAGTCAGTTAAGCCCTGGGATTAGAAGGTCGGGGTCATGGGTATAGCCCGTGTTTGCAGAGCAACACCCCACCCCAGCCCCAGCTCCCACCAGCTGTTTCAGAAATGCCTGATGCTGGTTGTCTAGGGAACTGGTGAAGGGGTGTGGATGGGGCCTGGCAACCCCATCCCACGTTCCACAACCACAGTTCCTTAGAGCACACACCCTGGGTTTAGGCGGTGGGAGCCTCACCTCTTTCTCCCTACCCAGAAGAAGGCATGTTTTCATAATAGTAGTGCCTGTGTTCCCGAATTCTCGTCACCCTGGCTCAGGGTTTCATAAATTCAACACCCGAATAAATTGGGCTTTGGCTTTTGTCACGGCTCCTTGATTTGGGGTACACTGCCACCAGGTGGCAGTAGTCACTGCCAAGGTGTAAGGTTTAATCCCTGGGATTCCAGAAGGTGATTTTCCAGTTTATATTCCTCCACCGCAACCTATAAAATATAATGTCATTGCTTTTTTTTACTTTTAGACTAAAGTTACAGGACTTTATAAATAGCCAAAGCCAAGCAGACTTTAAACAAACTACATTTTGACATTTTACAGCAGATAGCACGGACTCAAGAACCAGAGTGTGCGGCTTCAAATCCTGGCTCAGCCCCTTGCTAGCTGTGTGCTTGGGCAAGTTGCTCACTCTCTGCGCCTCAGTGTCTTTCTCTGCAGATGATAAAAAGTATGATAAAAAGTATCTCCCTCATAGGTTATTGTGAGGACTTCACAAGTTAATGCATGAAGTGCTTAGAATGGTGCCTGGCACAGCATTAAGCTCTTTAAAAATGTTGGCTATTAATATTTAAAGATAATGCATGAGAGCAAAGTTTCAAAAATAATTTGTATTCTGAGATTCATGGGCATGTCTTTCTCTATTCGGTCTTTTATCTGGTGATTCGTTGCAGGGCTGCCCTCCCAGCTGCCCACAGTCGGCCCAGATGCTGCCTCCAGCTCGCTCAGCCCCACATTCAAGCCATCGCCTAATGCTTTCACTTTCTAAGTGTCTGTGGGGCCTGCCTCCTCCTCTCCAGACTCACTGACACCCTAATCTCACTCCTGAACCTCTGCCACCACCCCCTGCCTCTCACCCTGCTCTGTGCAAAACCTACCTCCTCACTGTAGCCACAGTGATTTTTCTAAAATAAAAGTACTCCCCTACTCAAATACCCTGCAAGGCTCCCTAGCACCTCAAGGATAAAAGTCCAGGCTCTGTAGCTGAGTCCCCCTTCCCATTCCGGCCTCATCTGCCTCCCTGTGCTGTCAGAAGGCTGTGTTCCTGCTCCAGCAGCTTCCTTGCAGTCTCCACAAAGCCTCAGGCTCTCTCTGGCCCTGCAGCCTATCTAGGGATGGTTCCCTCTTCCCCTGCTGGCTCAGCTTCAAGACTTGGCTCCTCTCTCCTCTTCTCTGTGAAGTCTTTCCTGGTCCCTCTGCAGCCTCCAGACGGGGTGAAGACCCTTCTTTGCATGCCCTGACCTGCCTGCATGCCAGAAAGGGCCTGTCTTAGTCCATCTGTACCCTTGGAGATGCCTACACACAGCAGGCCCTCCATGAGCCTCTGGGGAACACATCCAGGATGGTCCTCTCCACCCTTTTGTCTGTCCTAGTACCTTCTGGTCATCCTTCTAGGCCTGGCTGAACGTTACCTTCTGGAGCCTTTTGGTAACCCTGGTCCCCAATTTTATCCCTGTACGGAATATCTTACCTCCTCCAGTAGCCAAAGGCACCAGGCCTGAACTCAACACCTCTAAGTTCACACCTGAACCCCAGGCTCTAGAAGGGTGCCCGACACACACTTAGGGCTCAGGAAACTTATGCCAAATAAACAAACAGACAAATGACAGAATTGTAGTCTAGGCCAGTGGTTTTCAACTGAGATGAAAGTGCCCAAGGGACACTGGGGAATGTCTGGAGACACTTTCGTCACAGCAATTGGGGGTGGGGGTCGCTGCCGACATCTAGTGGGGGAGAGGCCAAGGCCTACATGCACAGGCCCCCACAGCAAGGCATTATCTGCTCCAAAGCGTCAGCAGGGCAAGGCTGAGAAACCCTAGTCTAGAGCCTGTTACATTCAAATCTGCTCCCTTGCACATGGAGGGCCCTTAAGGGCGGAATCTGAACTTATTTCTCTGTTTCCTCAGCATCACCAGAAAGTAGGCGCTCAACAATTTTTCTAATAAAAACTTTAAATACATTCTCTCATCGGTGAGATACTTCCTGTCCCTCTCCTCTCCCCAGCTGCCGCCTCTCATGCAGAGCCTAGTCTCAAATGCAGTTGTCAGATGCCCCTTCTGGGACGACTCCCTGATCTCGAGGCTTCCGCTTGCTGAGTGCCTCCAGCATCTGCTCGCCCCAACCTTTCTTTTCTCGGGTTCCCCCGAGCCCCACACCCACGAGGAATGGACCTGAGAGATGGGAGAGCACATTTCCAAGACAGAAGGGAGCTTTGCTGCGTGTTGGGGGTCCTGGAGGCAAGCGCTGTAGGGCACTGACTTGCTGTGTGACTTGGCTAAGTCAAGCTCTTGGCGAGGCCACGAGAGGGGACGCAGACCCTCTCTGGACCTGCCCTAGGCATCTCTGTACTCCCTGAGTGGGAGAGTGCTTTCCTCGAACTCCCTGGTGCAGCCCAGGGCTTCTGGTCCTTCCCAGAGCTGGGTGCTCCAGCGCACATGGGGTGCCGCCGTCTCCAAGGGCGCCGCTGTCAGCTGTGACCCCTGCGCCCCGAGAGGCAGTCAAACAAGCGGCCTTTGTGGTCCGGGCGCGGGCGGTCGCAGGGAGCGGCACAAAGGGTGGGAAGAAAGACGCCAATCCTCTTAAGGCCAGCGCCGCGCTTTCCCACTGCGGCCCATCTGCTCCCGGGGAGCCGGGCATAGCCCGCCGGCCCCACGGCAGAAAGCAAGCAAAAGCTGCCCAGGAATGAAAGCCGGGCCTGGCCGGCCCAGATCCCCACGGCAAACACAGGCCTGGCCCAGGGCCTGGGAGGGGGCAGGGCTGAGCTGAGAGGAGAACATGCTTAAAAGCACCGCCCCAGGAGGGGGACCTCGGGCTAATCCCCGCATGCCCTGTGCCTTCCCTTCCCACACCCGCGCACCAGGCTGGGACAAGGGACGGGGTCGGGGGAGGGGCTGGGATCCAAGGTCCTCCCTCAAGTGCCAGGCTCCCAGTGGGGCCCTTAAAATGCATCCCTCGTGTTTTCCTTGCAGCGCCCTGCTTTACAAACGGCCTCAGCAAGGCTGCACTTGCCTAAAGTCCGCCGGCTGCTACATGGCAGAGCTGGGATCTCGTTCGGGGCTGAATCTGAATTCGCTCATCCGTGTAACTGCAGCTTTATGGGCTCCCCATCCGGGGCTCAGCAGGGCCTCTCCAGCCACCTCCGGTTCTCACAGCAACACTTGGACAGATGGGGAAACTGAGGCCCAAGGGAGGAAGGTGACTTGTCCAGGTCACAGGCCTGATAAAGCCCTGGCTCTACTCTGCGCTCTGGTCTCAGCCCCCATAACTCCAAGTGCCACGTTGGGCAAGTTAGCATCTATGAGCCTCACTGGTGAAATGGGGATAAGATTAACCACCTCACAGGGCAGTTTCGAGCATTAAATTAATTAAGTCGTTAGTTATGGTCACTTAGAATGGTGCCTAGTTCACATTTAAGTGTCCCACAGTGTTAGCTATTATTAGTTGTAGAACCGTTCACAGCAGTTTTGATGAGGGGACAGGTAATATTATTTGTCCTGCTTTGTTGGTGAAGAAGTTGAGGTTCAGAGGGGGAGGGTGACGAAGCTGAAGGTCGGAACAGAACCCGGACCCGAGGTCACCTCTCTGCCTGCTTGTCCAGCACCCCTGTAGGCCCCAAGCTGGGGTGGTGCTGGGGGAAGCGGTGGCTCCAAACTCCACCTGCTGCGGGCCCCAGGCGCTGCTCTGCTGTGTCTTGCTTACATCCTCAGGCTGGTCACTGAGCTTCCCCCCAGCCCCGGTCTCCTCAAACGTGAAGTGGGTGCCTGCGGAGAGGGTCATTCTGAGGGTTTGATGATGGTGTATTCAAGACTTTAGTTCTGGGCCTGGCATACAGTAGGTGCTCAATATTGGCAGCTGCTGTGGGTATTAATGGCCCAGAGAAGGATAGACCTCAGAACAGGAAAAAAAGAAAACAAGCTTCTGCCTGTTGATGGCTGGTCCCATCAAACTCATTTTTCCCATGGTTGCGATTTGTCTGGTGGAGTGAGGGAGGAGTCAGGAGGGGGTAGGGAGGCAGCCGCTGAGGCCCAGATGGAATCCCTTCCAGGGAGGGCCTGTGGACCAGATGTCCCCACGCCCCACTTCCCGCCCGTGTGAGGCCCTGAGCCCAGGGGCGGTGGACTCCAGGATATCAGAGGCCAGCTGCTGTCCTCTACACAAACACACCCCCCACCCCAGCCCCACTCTGACCATTTTACAGATGCCAAAACTGAGGCTCAGGAAAGGCGCCGTGCCTCTCAGAAGAGGACCTGGCTCCTGAGCACAGTCCAGGCCTCCAGCCAGCCTCTCCCCTCCCCTCCCCGAGGGGATCTGGCTCTGGGTCCACAAGCTTTGCCCCACAGGGGAGCCACACAGGGGTTTCATGCTCTGGTTGAAACTGGCTGAGTCCGCTGTCCCAGCCTGTCCCCTCCCCAGCCCTGGAAGTAGGCACTGCCCAGAGAATGGAAGTGAGTCCATGGTGCTGTCCTGTCTCTCTCCTCTCCGCCTCCCCTCCTGCCTTCTTTTCCATCGTCGTGTGGCTTGCTTTCCACTTCTCTGTCTCTCCTCTCTCACACCGTCTCTCCTGTCTCTCACACAGTCTGCCTTCTCTCTTGCTCACCCTGCCCCACGCTCACCCATGGCACACATTCCCCAGGGAACCTGGCTGCGCGGAACTTTCCCTGCACCTGGGGCTCTCCTGGGAGCTCCCCAGACTGGGCGTGTCCCTCTGGCTCGGGGTTTGGGGCCAGTTCCAGGTTGCCACCAACCCCCCCCCCCGGCAGCTCTTTGCTCTTCTCATAGGCCCTCTTCCTCCACGCACCCAGCTGGGGGGCGGGGCCTCACCAACATCCCGTCCCCACGGAGACGGAGGACCCGGGCCACGGAACGATGTGAGGAGCTACGTAAGAACACTACCCACCTTTGGCAACGGCTCCTCCTCCAAATGCTGGTCCTCTCCCAGCCCTCTCTGCACAAACCTCCCATGCCCTGTGCCCCCAGGGACATCTTACTCACCCAACCTGACCTCCTGCCCAAAGCTCTCAGACTTCCCTTTCCCAGAGTACGGTGAACCTGTGGGTCCTCACTGATTCGCCCCAAGATGTCACCAGCTATGACCACAGCATTCTCCATTAACCTTGGCCTTGGGAGCCCCTGGAATAAGGGAGACTAGGAATTAGGCAACCAAGTTTCAAATCCCGACTCATACCTGGTTGAGGGGATTAGACAAGATACTTTACGTCTCCTGGCCTCATTGTTCCTCATCAGTAAGCTGGGCATAATTGCTGATTTGTAGTTGAAATCTAAGAAGCAGATATGACGAAAGAAGCTGGGGCTGGGGCGCCTGGGTGGCTTAGTCGGTTAAGCATCCGACTTTCGCTTAGGTCATGATCTCGTGGTTCGTTGGTTCGAGCCCCGCGTCGGGCTCTGTGCTGACTGCCAGCTCAGAGCCTGGAGCCTGTTTCAGTCTGTGACTCCCTCTCTCTCTCACTCTCCCTTGCTCACGCTGTCTCTCTCTCTCTCTCTCTCCTAGAAATAAATAAAACATTAAAAAAAATTTTTTTTTTAAAAAAGAAGCTGGGGCTAAGATGGCATTTCGCCGAATGCATGGATTAGCTAATTTACATACAACAGTGTCTGCTCAGCATGAATCCTTTATACTTATGGAGAAACTGAGGCTGAGAGAAGGAAGGCCACCTGCCAAGGGTCCAGCGGTGAGCGGCAGCAGCGCCCAGACTTGAATTCCGGCCTGGCTCTCAGCAGTTACTCAGCACAGACTATCAAAGACAGCCAATTCCAGAAGGGAGATCAAAGGCCTACTTCTTTATTCACAAAGAGAAATCCTCATTAAAACATGGCCAATGGCTGAGGCAGCCAGGGAGATGGGCCACGTATGCACAAAAAGAGAATTAATGATCCCAGACAGCCGGCGCTGAGCGGCAAGGGAGCCTTTCAGAGAGTCTGAGCTGTGGAGGGCCAGGGTCAGGGCAGAAGTGGTCTGGGAGGGCTTCCTGCAGGAGGAAAAGACTCAGGCCAACCTCCTGGGGAAAATAGGGTGTCCAAGAAGAGGTGACTAGAGCCACCATTTATTGAGCACCTACTGTGTTCTAGGCACGGAAAGGATGTGGATCCTACCCCCATTTCCAGAGGAAAACATGAGAGCTGGGGGCTTAGTCTGAGTGATGTCACTGGACAAGCCACGGCCAGAATTTAAATTTTTTTATGTTTTATTTATTTATTTATTTAATGTTTATTTATTTTTAAGAGGGAAATAGGGCATGAGTGGGGGAGGGGTAAAGAGAGAGAGGGAGACAGAATCCGAAGTAGACTCCAGGCTCTGAGCTGTCAGCACAGACCCTAATGCAGGGCTTGGACTCACAAACCATGAGCTCACGACCTGAGCTGAAGTTGGACGCTTAACCGACTGAGCCACCCAGGTGCCCGTGTTTTATTTATTTTTGAGAGAGAGAGAGAGAGAGAACAAGCAGGAGAGGGGCAGAGAGAGAGGGAGACACGGAATTCAAAGACAGACTCCAGGCTCCGAGCTGTCAGCACAGAGCCTGACATGGGGCTTGAACTCATGAACCGTGAGATCATGACCTGAGCCGAAGTCGGACGCTTAACCGATTAAGCCACCCAGGTGTCCCACCCCAGGCCAGAATTTAAACCAGGTCTGGAGTCTCCCACACTTCTGAGCTTGTCACCACTAGACTGTGCTGCCCTTGTAGGGATAGTGGGTGCATCTAGGAATGAGAAGGGGGTGGGAACATGACCTGTCACCACAGCAATCTGTCAAAGCAAAATGCCTGGGAAGGGCCTGGCTGGGATGGCCGGTTGGGGCCGGGCTGAGAAAATGTTCTCCAGAATGCCAGCGGGCCGTTCATGCATTCAGACATTCTTTGATTGGTCCAAATGTTTCATGAGCATCTACGATGCGGATACTAGGGACACAGCAGTGACAAAACTAGATCACGCGTGGCCTCGCGGGGCTAAACCCTTGGGGAGAAGCATGGGGAATGAACACACAAATAAATACAATCATTTCCGACGCCGTATTGGTCTCCTAGGGCTGCCGCAACAGGCTGCCGCCTACTGGGTGACTTCAAGCAGCCAAAGCGCATCAGCTCACAGTGCCCAAGGCCCCCAAGTCTGGAACCAAAATGGGGTGGGGCAGCGCTCCCTCTGAAGACCCGGGAGGAAGGCCTCCTTGTCCCTTCCAGCTTCTGGAAGGCTCCTGGCATTTCTTGGCTTGTGACAGCCAATCCCTCCATCCCTCTCCAAGCCATCACTCCAATGTCCGCCTCTGTCTTCACACGGCTTCTTCTCATAAAGACTCACTCCTTTCACAAAGGAGGAAACTGAGGCTCAGAGAGAAGAAATGACTCACTGCAGGTCACACTGCCAGGAGATTGGGGCCAAGGTGGAAAGCCAAGTCCAGTCGATCCCCCAGTGCTATGCGGGCACCCTGGCTCTACCCTACATGTAAGGGAGGCTGGACACGTGTTACTTCAGGGCAAGGAAGGCCTTGGGCTCCATGGGCTTCAGCCAGAGAAATGGCTGTCACCCATGTAGGGTCTAGCCCCTCCTCCTGGCAGCAGCCTCCTGGTTTTCCTTGGGGGAGCGCCTGTCCTTCCTGGCGGTCCACGTGGTTTGGGAGGGGCTGGCACTGCTGCCCCCACCCGTCCCCCCTCCTACTCCGAGAGTGGGTGCACGCCCCAGGCCTGGCCAGGCAGCAGAGTCCATTATTCCCGGGCCTTGCCAGCCCGTTCAAAAATGGGCATGTGACTCGCGCCAAGGCAACAACAGTCTGTCCAGGAGTTTGGGGCAAAAGTATCGAGAAAAGGGAGTCCTCTTTCCATCTGGCTTACTCTGAGGAAGCCATCTTGCCCACACACGGGAAGACGATGTGTGAGCACAAAGCCCTTGGGGAGGAAAATTGTGGCAAGATGACCGCTGATGTTGTGTGACGGCCTGGCCCCAGCTGCGTTGGCGTGGGGCCTGCACACAGCTAGGCTCGCCCAGCTGTGTCGGCGTGGGGGGCTGCACACGGGCCGAGCTCGCCCAGCTGCCTGAGGAAGGGCCAGGGCAGCCGGGGGTTGGCATTCTTATGACCCAGCTCAACAGTAAGAGACCCCACAAGACAGCACCAGAGCAGAGAGCCAAGGTCAAGGCCAGGTGCACAGCTTCACCCTGAAAGGGCCCATGCCAGGGTTATCTGTCCAGCTTCGGCCTCCACCTGGCAAGATGTCCAAGTTCTCAAAAAACAGCAGAGATTCAAAGATGAGAACCTTCTCTAGTCTCTTCATCACTGAAGGTCTGAACATGCCCCGCTCTTTAATCTCCCCCACCTCCGGACACATCGTGTACCCCCTCGGAATCCCCACCAGCTTCAGGGCCCCCAGCTCACCCCTCACTGTGCCCCCATTTCCCCTCTAGGCTGAGCACTCACTAAGCTTCACTTTGGCTGTCCCTTCATGGAGTTGGCTTGGATTATGCAGTGTTTGCTCAGGAAAGCCGGGAGGAGACAGCCCCCCACAGGCACCCCCCATGGGGGTGCTGGCTGCCCAGTGAACAGAACCCAGGCCAGGTGCCCCTTAGCACCCTCTCCCCTGGGTCCCACAACAGTGGTGGGTGCATCCCAGCTTGGGGACCATATCCCTGGTCCTCAGTGACACTTCTGCTCCCACACAAATCCATCCCCTCCAAGGTCCAGGTGCTGGTCTCTGGGTACTGTACGTGCGGGAACAGCAGACACTTTGGGTCCCCAAAGTTCCAAACACAATTTATCATCTTTATCATCTCCTCCCCCCAGACTTGCTCATCCACCAGAGCCTGGGTCAGCAGCCAGCACCCCAGCACCTGAGCAGGCGCCAAGACTCTGCAGGAGCCCTGCCTCCTCCTCCCCAGGCCCTCAGTCACTGCTCTGCCTCGGCTCCCGGGGCAGAGGGATAGAAAAGCCGCCTCCTCGCTGGCCCCTCTCCCTCCAGGATGCCCTCATCCATTCATCTGCCTCAGAGTGTGGATCCCCAAGACCCCTTTGGGGAATTTGTGAGATCAAAAGCTTTTCATGATAATCACCCAGACATAAAAGAGATCCGCAAGAATGTAGAACAGTGCCGCTCTGCCCACTAAATACTTTTATATTGGAAAGGACAGTTACCTTTAGTAAAAAATATATTACTGGGACCCCTGTGTGGCTCGGTCAGTTAAGCGAATTGGTTTCAGCTCAGGTCATGATTTCGTGGTGCATGGGTTCAAGTCCCACATCAAGGCTCTGCACTCTCAGCACAGAGCCTGCTTGGTATTCTCTCTCTCCCTTTCTCTCTGCGCCCCCCAAATAAATAAACTTTAAACATATATATTATTTATTTTAATGTGCAATGGGTTTGTTATTGTTACTTTGAAGTGGATTCATAAATAAATATTTCTAAGTTTTCTCAGTTCCTGGGTTGATCCAAGTCCCCTGACCTTTTGAAAATTCCTCAAAGGTACCATTCCCTCTTTTGTCTTTAGATCTGTGCCCACGCTATTCTCTCTGCCCCCAGTGCCCTCTTTGTCTTTCATCTGTCTATCAAGATTAGAGTCCAGCATCACTTCCTCCAGGAAGGCTGCCCTGATGTCTCTCATCTCCACTCGTGGGCTTCCACTACCCTCACGCTGCTCTCTTTCAAAGCACCTATCACCCTTTATTGAAAGGGTCTGTTTTGGAGACACACGAGTGGCTCAGTCTGTTGAGTATCAACTCTTGATTTTGGCTGAGGTTGTGATCTCATGGTGGTGGGATCAAGCCCCATGTCGGGCTCTGTGCGGAGTGTAGAGCCTGCTTGGGATTCTCTCTCTCCTTCTCTCTCTGCCCCTCCCCCACTCATATGTGTGTTCTCTCTCTCTCTCCCTCTCAAAAAATAAATAAGTAAACATTTAAAAAAAGAAGAAAGGGGGGCGCCTGGGTGGCTAAGTTAGTTAAGCATCTGACTTTGGCTCAGGTCATGATCTCATGGTTTGTGGGTTCAAGCCCCATGACGGGCTCTATGCTGACAGCTAGCTCAGAGCCTGGAGCCTGCTTCAGATTCTATATCTCCCTCTCTCTCTGACCCTCCCCTGCTCACACTGTCTTTCTCTCTCTCTCTCAGGAATAAATAAAACATTAAAAAATTTTTTTAAAAATTAAAAAAGAAGAAAGGGTCTGTTTTGGTGCAGTCTCGCTCCCCAGATTACAAGCCCCTTGCTCATCCCTGAACCCCCACCCCTGGAACAGAGCCTGGTACTCGTGGGTGCTCAGTGAGTTCTCCAGCTGAATGCATAGCGGTGCCTGGTGGATAGATATTGGTGGATGCAGGTTTTCTAAACCTGTAAAATCATTATAACTATTAGCAATGAGAAGGAACGTGGAGATGGTAGGATAGCCTTAATCTCAGAGCTGATAAAAAGCTGCATAACTGACTCATCCAGCCTCCCCATTTTATAGGAGAGAAACTGAGGCTCAGACAGGAGGAGTTACTTACTTGATGTCACATAGTGACACGAAACATGAGGAGCTTTTTTGATTCTTGACTCATAATGCTGCATCTCCCTCTGCTGACTCAAGGGACCCCAGGATCATGGGAAGAACTCCTTACTCGAACTTCAGAAAACTTGGTCTCCATTCTGGGCTGTACCTAGCTTGCTCCTCATCTCTGTGCCTATTTTCACAGCTGTCACAATAAAGGGCTGGATAGATAAACTCCAAAATATTTTTCAGTAAAACTGACCAATAAGCATAATAACACATCAAACATCCTACAAAGAAGTACAAACTAAAACAACAATGAAACAAAAAGCAGTAACACCCACTGTTGGCAGGCATGAGCTAAAACTGGCAGTCTTGATATTTTGAAGGTGGTGCTTGTCAATACTGTTGAATCCTGTAGCCATAGTCTTTTAAATACAGTATGCATAGCCTTTGGCCTCCTGTATCCACGTCTAGAAGGTTATTCTGAGGAAATAATGAAAAAATTGACTTCAAGAATGTTATTGGTTATAACAGTGAGGGGCAAATAAGAGAGAGAGAATAAGTGTCCAGTCAAAGGACATTGGTCCTGTCAATTGCCAAATATATACACCATTGAATACTGTGCAGCCACTTGCACTGATGAAATAGCAATGCATATATGGATGTAGAAAAAAAAGTCAAATGGAAAAATCAGATTGTAAACAACATAGGTAACACATTCCTGTTAATGCTGTTGTTTTAAAATGTATATTTGAAAAAAACAGGCAAAATATTCACTAAAATGTTAAAGGTGGTGATCATTGGATTCTGAGAGTACAGGTGGTTTTTAAAAATATACATATACTAAATATATATTTTTATATATGGGGGGCACCTGGATGGCTCAGGCAGCTAAGTGTCTGCTCTTGATTTTGTTTTTCTTTTTTTTTTTTATGTTTTATTTATTTCTGAGAGAGAGACAGCATGAGCAGGAGAGGGCCAGAGAGAGAGGGAAACACAGAATCTGAAGCAGGCTCCAGGCCCTGAGCTGGCTGTCAGCACAGAGCCCGACACGGGGCTCGAACCCACAAACTGTGAGATCATGACCTGAGCCGAAGTCGGACGATTAACCAACTGAGCCACCCAGGTGCCCCATATCTGCTCTTGATTTTGGCTCAGGTCATGATCTCATGGTTGATGAGTTCAAGCCCCACACTGGGCTCTGCACTCATGGCCTAGAGTCTGCTTGGGATTCTCTCTCTCTTCCTCTCTCTGCCCCCTCCCTCTCACACATGTGCACACACTCTTTCTCTCAAATAAATAAATAAGTATTCAGAAAATATATACATATACGTATACTGCCTTTCGGGGTTGTTTTGCAGTGATTGTGTATTACTGCACAATATAAACTCCACAATATAAATTACTGGAGTTTATCTATCCAGCCCTTTCTCTTATTGTGAAATAAGAGAAAAAATAGAATCAAGTCCCTTTCACCTCTGAAATTCTAGGATGGGGGCCCCTCTTTGGCTGCATCCTCATTAACCTCAACTCCTGTCTTCCAGCCCCCGTGTGAGTCAGGTAAACAGGATAACAGTCAACCAAAGAGGAATGTGGATTTGGTGTGGGGAGTGCTGTGAACCTTTGGCCAGGACGTGAGCAGTGGAAGTTGCCGTGTGTGTCATCTACGAGAAGGCCCTTCTGTGACGCCGGAGGCAGGAAGCCAGGTGTCAGTGCAGACAAAAGAGTCCTTAGTGCGTGAAATGGGACTTGGAGCAGGGCCCACGGGGAGGGGCTGGAGGGTGGCCACCCATCCAGTCAGCCAGCCCCGGCTGGGGGAATTCCAGTGTCCAGGACATCCTGGGGTGATTTGGCTGCAAGGGCTTCAGAGCACTGCTGCTCAATCACCCCTTCTGCACTCAGGAATCTGAGGTGCAGCAAAGTAAGTCCGAGACACCTTTAGATCTGAATGGGGAAGAGGGGCCCTGTCCTACACCCTTGTGAGCAGTGCTTCTAAACTACTATTATGAAGGACCATTTTGTTTTTTAATGCTTCTTTTAATGTTTTTTAAATTTTATTTACTTTGAGAGAGAGAGCATATGCAGGGGCAGGGGAGGGGCAGAGAGAGAGGGAGAGAGAGAGGATCCAAAGCAGGCTCTGCACTGTCAGCACAAAGCCTGATGTGGGGCTCAAACTCACCGTGAGATCATGACCTGAGCCAAGATCAAGAGTCCGACACATAACCGATGAGCTACCCAGGTGCCCCAAGATGGTCAATGCTATGTTATGTGTTTTTACCACAATAAAAGATGTTTTAACATTCGCAACGATATAGATACCGACATATAAAGCGCTCTTTTGAAATGACAAGGGGGTGCCTGGGTGGCTCAGTCAGTTGAGCATCCGACTTGGGCTCAGGTCATGATCCCAAGGTTTGTGGGCTTGAGCCCTGCATCAGGCTCTGTGCTGATAGCTCAGAGCCTGGAACCTGTTTCAGATTCTCTGTCTCCCTCTCTCTCTGCTCCTCCCCTGCTCACACTCTGCCTCTCTGTCTCTCAAAAACAAATAACATTTTAAAAAAATTAAAAAGGAAAAAAAAATGACAATCGATGCTTCACAAAGCAAGGGCACTAAAATTCGGCAGGAAATGAAAGAAACATATTTGTCTTAGAACATTTTATGAAAGAATTCTAAAAAGAGTGATGAGTAGAACAGTGAACGTGAGCTTGGAGGGAGCACCCCTGCTATGTGGCTGTGAACATTTGTAAGCGCTCCGGGCTTCTCCCAGCACCTGCACCGGCCACAGTCTACCAGACCACCGGAAGCAACACACAGTGCAAAAAACTGATTAAGGAGCACATCACGTGGCACTCAGCACCCCCCAATGCCATCAACATCCGCTTTGGTGACTGCCGCTGCTATGGCCCCAGGGAGGCAAGAGAAACGCTCTCTGCTCATCTCCCACCCTGTCCTTGACACAAAGGACAGTTGCGTCCAGATGCCACCAACGTTTGTGAGTTGTGGGGCGGCTGATGTTGTAGGAGGCCGTTGTCACAGAGCGCAAGGAGGCTTTCAACAGTGTGAGGAAAGCCTCTGCTCTCAGGTAAGAAAAAAGACTAAACAGTAACTTATTAAATCCTTCCTCTTGGCACAAATGCCGTCCATCTTCAGTGGGACCAAGCATGATTTCCTTGCTTCTCTTCATGTTACCATCTGTGGCTGCAGAGAGGTCAAAAAGGGGCCCGGTATCCGCAAGAGGGCAGGGCAGCTGAAGAACATTTTACAATATCACAACATTAAGTAATTCACAATACTCTTAAACCTGGATATACGCAAGTCCAGATGTGACATGCTTAAAGCACGACGCCAATTGCTTTACATGATTATTGGGTCTAGATATTGCTTAGACAATAAAGATCAAGATACACATGATAAGACTTATATGAAGAACTTCAACTGTTTGTACGGTTTTCCACAACAATCATAACTTAGGCCACCCCATTACAACACTTAAGCTTGCCATGTAAAATTCATGGCTCATTTCCTAATCTAAATATTTGCTTTAAGAATATTATTGACAATGACAATTTGCTGCTACCTTCTCAATGGAGCAAAGGTTTCCCAACTGAAATTAATTACAAACCATCTAAGAAAGACAATGATTTGAGAAAGGTTGTCTAACTTCACAGGACTATCAACCGAGCAGAAATTATGTGAAAATCTTGATTATAACAGCACAGTTACTGACTTTACTGAAATAAAGGCAAGAAAAGCAAAATTGATAGAGTAAATATATAATTTATGAATCCTGTGGGGATTTTCTTAAATTTTATCACTCATTCAAATATCATCAGCCTCCTGAGAGACAACCGCAGACACATGGAGTAATAATTCGATCCAGTGATCTGGATTTTGCTGACTTTCAGTCATGTAGACACCGTAGCTTTACACACATTTTATATTTTGTTATAATGAAGGTGTGTTTGTCGTAACTCATTTGCTGTTGATTGGTTTGATTTCTAGCTTTTAAATATTCAGATATATGGTATGAGGAACTCCATTGGTAGCTTGCTCTGGACCCCACAAATGTCTGGGTGAGTTCAGCCAAGGGAAGTGTCCAGGGCCACATGTGAGCCAAATGCCTTGTCTCTCATTCAAGTGTGCATTTAAGAAGCATCTGCTGGTTGCTAGGTATGGGGATTAGGCCAAGGTGTGCAGTTTATAGCCTCTGTTCTTGGAAATACAGTAGTTTATCATGGAGGCCAGGAAGACCTGTATCCAATCATTGGGGTACCTCTAGGAGATATGATTCCACACACAGTAGATTTTCATTCAAATGGGCCAGGGATGAGGTCAAGTCCATCACCTCCCTGCTGAGTTGACCTTCCTCCAGTGTCTCCTCCACTCTGAGATTTGGTTCTCTCCTCCATAAAATGGGGATAATGACACCTACATCATTAAGTTATGAAAGTTAGATGAGATTCTATGTGTGTTTTCATTATTATTGAGTGACAAATTCTCCCCCAACCTTCATGGCTTAAAATAACAGTTATTATATAGCAGTTTCTGCAGGTCAGGAATTCAGCAGTGGCTTTGCTGCATGGTTCCATCTCAGGGTCTCCCCAGGTCAAGGTCAGAACATGGGCAGCGCGGGCATCACCAGATGCCTCCCTCAGGCGGCCGAAGGCAGGACCCTTTGTTCCTCACCACCCCCTGGTATGTACCTGAGTGTCCACCCCCCAGCCAACTCCCCCCAGAATGAGTGATCCAAGAGGGAGGAGAAAGCCAATGACCCAGTCTCCAGAGTCACCCGCCATCACTTCTGCTTTGTTTCAGGAGTTAGAAGCAGGTCACTAAGTCCAAACAACTCTCAAAGGGAGAGAGTTAGCGTCCACCTCCCGAAGGGAGGATGACCTAAGAATCCGGGGACATATTTCTAAACCACAACAGCATAAATATGCTTAGCGGATCTGTGAGTTCTGTTCGTCCTGAGTGCCATAATCCTTTGCCGCGTTTATATTTCATCTTACAGTTAATAGGCTTCTTCGCATCCCTTGTGATATTTAATGTTCAGAAGGACCTTTGGTGTCATTATTTCCATTTTACAGATGAGGAAACAGAGGCTCAGAGAGCTGTGATTTGCCTAGAGTCACACAGACTTCAGTGGCAGAGCTGGGGTTAGAACCCAGCCCGCGGTCAGCCTGGCAGGAAAGCAGCAAGCCCGGCTGTTGTCACTGCTCCCCCACAGGACAAGTTCAAGGTCTGCATTCTAAAGCACATGGGGAAGTTTGAGAAGCCACAGAAATCTGATCGGCTGTGAGCAAGGAAACGACTCTTCCAAGGAGAAGAGGAGGGCACAGGGTGGGAAGGGTCCGGCGGGCACGCGGGAGGAACGGGACGAGACAGGGACAGGGCGTGGCTGGCGCAGAGCAGCAGCCAGTAGAACAAGAGGTGCTGAGGGATGAGGGCGGGAAGGGGTGACCAAGGAGATCTGTGGCAGGTGTCAGTAGTACCTGAGGGCAGGCGGATGCAAGCGGTCACATGCGGGGGTTTGCAGCAGGCTGACGGGAGGCTGGGCACGCTCGGGCGTGGGGTGGTCCAGGCCGGTGCCCTAGGAGACAGTCCTCCCAGCAAAGGAGGGCGCAGACGTCGAGGACAAGGCTGGGGCTTGGAGTGAGGCTCACTGGAGCTGCGTGGCCTTGGGCAATCTCTGAACATCCTTGAGCCTCCATTTCCACAACCACATGGAGACAGTGATATCCACCGAGCCCCTCCTGGTTCCCCCACCCCCAGAATAACACATCCCTCAGGAAGCCTCTAACACACTGTGGTGCTTGTTAGTCTTCATGGGACGGAAAAGCATAATTGTCTGGAGCCGTGCTGCCCGTAGGTAGCTACTAGCCACCTGCTGCTACTTAAATTCAAATATAAATTAATTAAGTGAAACGAAATTAAAACTTCACTCTTTCAGTCGCAATCGTCCTATTTCAAGCTCTCGATAGCCAGATGTGACTTAGTAGTACATACTGGACCATGCAGAATGGGACATTTTCGTCACTGCAGAAATTTCCATTGGTATAGGTTCAGAGCAGCCCTGTCCATGCCATGTATGTGATTTTAAATTTTCTGGTAGCCACATTTTAAAAAAAAGTCAAACAGGTGAAACTAATCCTAATAACATCTTATTTAACCCAATATACCTTGAATATTATTTCAACATGTCACCAAAATTTTTTAAAACTATTAATGAGATAACTTACATGCTTTTTTTCTGTCTTACCAACTCTTTGAGATTCAGTGTGTTTTTACATTTCTGGTGTATCTCAATTCGTACCAGCCACATTTCAATTGCTCAATAGCTCGGGACGCCTGGGTGGCTCAGTCGGTTAAGCGTCTGACTTTGGCTCAGGTCAGGATCTCGTGGTTCGTGGGTCTGAGCCCCATGTCGGGCTCTGTGCTGACAGCTTTCAGCCTGGAGCCTGCTTCAGATTCTGTGTCTCCCTCTCTCTGCCCCTTGGCCGCTCACACGAGCATGTTCTCTCTCTCTCTCAAAAATAAATGTTAAAAAAAAATAGTTCACGTGGCCTGTGGTCACTACACTGGACAGAGTAGTAGGAGCACACAGGCCCTGGGGCCTGTAGAAGCACCTGCTGCAATGCTGTGTGACCTTGGGCAAGTAATTCAGTCTCTCTGAGCCTCAATGCCTTTATCTGTAAAATGGCTGTGATATTTTATATGTAATATTATCATATAGGTGATATCATTATATCCTATATGTGATACTATTATATTATTATTATATCATTATTTTATATGTTATTATTACACCAGCCAATGATTGTTGGGAAGACTGTGGAAGTGGATGAGCATAAAGCCTGGAGCACAATGCAATGCAAGCTATGGGGTAAGCTTTTGATAAATGCCACCTGTGGTGGTGGTGTGTCGGTTCTGACTATCCCACCAGGCTATGTGCTGCTGGAGAGCAGGACCCAGGGTCTGTTCGCCTCTGCCGGCCTCCCCACTCCACCCCCCTGCCCCTACAACCTACCTCCTGTCCTGGCACCTGACCCAGAGTTCCCCTCTCTGTCTGGGCCTCTCTCCGTGGTCAGACAAGTGTGAAGGCTGATCAGCTTTCGTGCCTGTCCCCACCCCAGGGTCTACTGTGGAGCTCATGACTCAAGCTCAGCAAACATTCTCAGCCCGTGAGGCAGTTAGTAGTTCAGAAACCTGTCCCCCTGGGTGAGTGGGGGCTGGGAGGGAAGAAAGCTCTGGGCTGGCAGAGAGGAGACCTGCTGGTAACTCCAGCTGCTACATTGGATGGGTTATTTTCTCTCCCTGGGCCTCAGTTTCCTAATTGTGAAATGGGCAGTTCAAACCTGATGAATGTTAGGACCCTTCTGTGGCATCTAAACAGCTGGTGATGATCTAAACAGCCAGGCTCTACTCAGCAGTGAGAGCAAAACGGATGTGCCCCTCCTTACATACACACTCCTGGGGATGCCAGATTAGGACACCTGGTCCCTGCCCTCGCCCAGACCCCAGGGCTCCTGACCTTGTGGTATCTGCCATCTCTCCCTTGACTGAGGAAGGTGAGAGAAGCGATTGCATGGTCCATAGTCGAGAATCTGCCAGTTGTCTCATTTCGGCAACTCACCAACTATGTGACTTTTAGCAAATCTCTTAACTTGCCTCAGTTTCCTTATCCATAAAATGAGTGCATTAATGATGCTTTGATACTTACCTCATAGGGCTGGTATGACCTTTAAATGAGCTAATGTATATAAAGAGCTCAGAACAGCCATTAGGTCCTGTGGGTACTCTTCAAGTGTTCACTATTACATTATTGTTGACTGTTATATGTGTTTGTATATGTGTGTACATATAGTTTGATGTCATATTATTATATTATTTATACTATGATTATATTACATGAATTATTGTTGCATTCATTCCACAAGAAGCAGGTGGAAGAGGAGAGGCAGAACTGGCACTATTTAATGCACTTTGTATCTTTCGATGTGCACATCAGCTCCTTGATGGTGCTGTCACTGACTCTATTGCATAGACGATGCTAGCTAGACTCAGAGGAGTGAAATGGCACAGGTGGGTCCACACGGCTAGCAGGGCACAGAGCGGGGATTCGAACCCAGTTCTGACCCCAGGGCTTCACCCTTTCTCCTCTGCCTCTGTCTGCTCAAAGAACTAAGCTCTGAGTGCTCTGTCTGAGCTCCTATAAGGAAGATCAGTCCAAACTCCTCTCTGCCTGGGAAAACCTACCTCCATATTCCGTCTAGAATTTCTGGCCCTTGGCCAGGCCCTGTTAAGTCAGGGTCCCTCCAACTGCCTCCCCATAGGGTCCCAGTCCCCGCTGTGGCTGCATTGGGTGTTTTCTGGACAGGACTTTACTGCAGTGAGAGCCACCAGGAGCTCAGAAATCTCCCTTTCTATTGCCTCATTTGCATAATCCCCACAATCCAATGCAGACTCAGCTTCTCTTTGTGATCTTAATTATGTGGGGAGGAAAATGTCCTGGGCCGGGCAGACTGGCTCTTGATTTTCAACCACTCCCCTCATGCTGTCCCTACTGCTGCCCCTCCCAGATAGGTCATGGGGATGGTGCAGAATCAGAATTCAGAAACAAGAGGTTTGAACCGGCAGCCGTGCGTCCCTTCTTCGTCTGTGTTCCCCTGGGGCTGCTTGGACCTTTGGAGCCACCCGAGGAAGAAAGGCCTGGCCCCCACTCAAAGATCAGCGATCGGTGGATGTTAAATGTTCAGATGTGTGATAAAACATACCGTTTGCATTTGAAAATTAATCCCAGAGGAAAATAATAGACTATTAGTTAATAGGTAGAATTGACAAGCTGGCTCTTTTCCAGCGCTGTCTCAGGCTGCTACAGTGCTGAACTTTACTCAGCCTTCACAACAGCTCTAGAAAAAGGAGAACCATCTGACTGGTTTCCTTGGACTCCCCTTGAGCTCTTTGTCCCAGCCCCAAAATTGGAAGTCTGAACCCAATTGCTAATTCTATTCCATAACCCAGGGAACATCTTATCACTAACTTACGGTGTGACCTTGAGCAAATCGCTTTCCTTCTCTGAGATTCAGTTCCTTCAGTTATAAAATGAGGGGGGTGGAGAAGTTGATGCCAGGCTCTCCTGAATTTAGAAATTCTCCAGGTCTAGGGGCTCCTGGGTGGCTCAGTCTGTTGAGCGTCCAACTTCGGCTCAGGTCATGATCTCATGGTTCGTGGGTTCAAGCCCAGTGTCGGGCTCTGTGCTGACAGCTCAGAGCCTGGAGCCTATTTTGGATTCTGTGTCTCGCTCTCTCTCCACCCCTACCCAGCCTGCTCTCTGCCTCTCTCTCTCAAAAAATAAATAAAACAGAATTTTAAAAATTAAGAAAAAAATAGAAAAGACATCCTTGGGTTCTGTCCTCATGCTTACTTGTACTCAGGCACACTGCTGAGTGTCTGTCCACAGGAGGTCTGGAAAGACTGAGAAGTGTGAGCCCACTGCCTCAAAGCTGCTTCTCCTTTCCTCTTCTCAGAACCTCTACTGGACCCCAGAGGCCTATTCCTATCTGGGCTCAGAGAAAAGCACTGGGAGATGTGAGTTCTCGTCCTGACACCGCTCCAACCCCCCCGAGACCCTGGACATCATGAGACCCAAGGGCAGCAGGACTGTGGACTGGCCAGGGGCCTGGGAGGCAGCACGGATACCCTGCCCACGCTGGGCTGGGGTGCCGGCTGGGCCAATCTCAGACTCTCCCGAGAAGCGTAGAGTCAGGCAGTGATGGTGGGTGCAGAGGGGAGCAACCTGCAGCAAGAAGGAAGGGCACAGGTGCCTCAGGCAAGCACCCTGAGAGAATATTTTGAGGGGTGGATAAGATAACATTTGTGAAATGCTCAGCACAGCCCTTGGCAACTATTGTTATTACTCTCATTATATCAATGGTTAGAGATGCCTTAGATTCTGAATAATCACAAATCATGTTCAGGCCTCCTGAGACTTTTGCTGGGTTCTATTAAGTCCTGATCACAGAGTAGAGACTCCTGGTTTTTCATTGCCAGATGTGTCCTGAGTCAACTTTTTGCAATCCACAGAATTGTCACAGCTCATGTGTCACCACCTGGAAGCATACCTGTTGGTCATCATCCTCCCTCCTCTTCAGCCATCCATCTACCCACCCATCCACCCACCCAATCACCCATCCACCCATCCACCTACCTACTCATCCATCCATCCATCCATCCATCCATCCATCCATCCATCCACCCATCCACCCATCCACCCATCCATTCACCCATCCATCCATCCACTCACCTACCCATCCATTCATGTGCCCATCTTTCCACCCACCCACCCATCCACCTATCCATCCATCCATCCATCCATCCATCCATCCATCCATCCATCCACCTATCTATCCATCCATCCACCTAACCAACCAACCATCCATCCATCCATCCATCCATCCATCCATCCATCCATCCATCCACCCATCCACCCACCCATCCACCTATCCATCCATCCATCCATCCATCCATCCATCCATCCATCCATCCACCTATCCATCCATCCATCTATCCATCCATCCACTTACCTACCCATCCATTCACATGCCCATCTTTCCACCCATCCACCCATCCACCCACCCATCCACCTATCCATCCATCCACCCATCCATCCACCTATCCATCCATCCATCCATCCGCCCATCTATCCATCCATCCATCCACCCTCTTTGTTGGTAAATACTTCTAGAACACCTCCTTGTACCTGGTCGTGTTTCACTGTGAACCAAGTGTAATCGTTGCCCTGCGGGGGCTTCACTCTTACCCAGGAACCTTTCCAGAGAGCTGAGCTACACCTGGTTCTATGACTTTTCCGTTCATGTACAATGGCTCCTAAAGAATGCCTGACCCTTCTCTGTGTTCCCCCAACTCTAGTGCACAGCCCAGTCTGGGTCTTTTCTGATTCCACCTGGAGGAGGGCAGCTCTCTTGGCCTTCAGTGGCTCCATGCCCAACGCCCAGCTCACAGGCCCAGCAACCCCACCCTGCCGCTCCTCTGTTTCCAGGAACCCACCCAAACCGCTCTTTCAAACTCTAAGAGAAAGGTAAATCGGGAAACAGCCAGCCAGGTGAGCAGTGATAAAAACCCTGTGTAGACTTGAGTGGCGCAAAGATCAAAGCATCCTGTATCAGGCGCGGTGGGCAACTGTAACAACCTTTGGCCTGGATATGGCACCCAGGTAAAGGCAGTTCCCATCTCCTGGAGCCTTTTATGTCCCAACAGGGGCCCTGCTGCAAGGACACTGAGGCTCAGGATGTGACAACCACCCAAAGTCATGCAGAAAGTAAACAGCGGCATCAGGATTTGAACTAGGGTCTCCTAACATTTAACATGAGGCCTTTTCAAAAGGGTTTCAAAAGGGCCTTAATCTGGAGGTCAAGAAACCTGGCTCTGGGTCCAGCATTCCCGAGTCTGTTGAGTGACCTTAGCTAAGTCACTTCCTCTCCTGGCTGCTGTTTCCTCCACCATAAAGTGGGGAAGGCTGCCAAACTCGCCACATTGTGGCGATCAAAGCAGATGATGGGCAGGAACAGGCTTGCTGGGACAGGCTGACCACTGCAAGCCATAGCCACCCGTACGAACCAGGATCCTGGGCTATGCACTGGACGGACTGGGTGATCCCCACCCTCCCAGCTCCCAGGATGAAATGGCTCTGGCTCTAAGTGGTAACTCCCGAGGCTCATGGATACAGAGAAGCATTTTACCACCTATTCCCAATGCCAAGCCAGTTCTTTCTGCAGTTGGGAGAGAAGTTCCAATTCACGATAGCAAGCAATTACTCAGTACCCAAGTGCCTCAGCCTCTGGTGTTCAATAGTGAACAGAATGCAGTCCACCCCAAAGGGGCTTCCTGTCTAGAGGTAGTGTGAGTTAGCAAGGTAAGGAAAGTAATGTTCTACAGGTATCTGCCAGTGGCAGGCATTTTGCATTATGCCCTCTTATTCTGTTATCACAACAGCCCTGTACGCACTAGGCCCATTTTGCAAATAAAGAAACTGAGGCTCAATGGGGTTAAGATCACACAGTGTTTGAACACATACCTCCCCCAACTCCAAAGTCCAGACTCTTTCTAGTCCATGAGGCTGCAAGAATGCAAGATGAATGCAAATTGGGGTGTGTGTGACCAGCATCCTGCTGGCCTTGAGATGGGGAGAGTTGGTTTGTGGAAGGGTTCCTGGAGGTGGTGGTATGTGACCAGGACTTTGGAAGATGAATAAGATTCCGGAAGACAGGACAGAGAGAACGTGGTCCAGCGTGAACCTGTGTCTGAGCAGAGCCTGGAGGGGGAGAAATGGAGGGTGATCCCGGCGCACTGCCGACTTAGGGGTAAACTGTGGGAGACCCGACTGGGGAGGTGGGCTGGGTCCTGTCAGAGACCTTAAATATCAAGCTACAGAGTTTGTATTTATTTCAGGAAGCAGTGGGGAACCTGTGGAGACTTTTGAGTAAGAAACTGACTCTTTTGAAGATTCAGTTTTAGGAAAAACTTCCAGGGGCTGGAGGCCTATGAATAGAGACCTAGAGAAAGAGAATGGGGCAAAATAAATTCCATTCCCTATAGTTTGCATTTATCTGCCCTCTGATGTCAAATAATTTATTTTTTTTAGAGTTTACTTATTTACTTTGAGAGAGAGAGAGCGAGCTGGGGAGGGGCAGAGAGAGGGAGAGAGAGAATCCCAAGCAGGCTCCGTGCTGCCAGTGCAGAGCCCAGTGCAGGACTCAAACCCATGAACCTGAGCCAAAATTCAGAGCTGGATGCTTAACTGACTGAGCCACCCAGGTGCCCCTGATGTCAAATAATTTAAACCACTGAGCTCTTTCTGTGGACCAGGCTCCATGGTAAGTATATATTGTGACGTCTCATTTCATACATAACTCTACAAGATAGTCACTATTATTAGCATATGCTACAGATGAGGAAACTGAGGCACAGGAAAGTGGAGTGGCTAGCCCAATGTCACAGGGCTCATAAAAGGTGGAGCTGGGTTTGAACCCAGGCCATCCTTCTCTCAAACCTATGGCCCTTCAGAATGAGAACAAGAGGGAGGTTCTTCTCCAGAATAGATACTCAGATGACCTCCACTGTGGAAGGTTGGTCACAAAGTCTGGCAGAGACCCAGGGGTCAAAAGGGGACCCCCAGGACCCCGGCACCTCCTGCCTGGGCCCTACCCTCTGCTGGTGCTCCTGCAAGGTGCACTAACTTCCAGGGCCACCAGGTGGCAGTAAAGAGACTGGCTGCTGGGAGCCTCAGCCCAGCCCAGCCTCCTCCAGCTCCAAGTCACAAAGACCCTGGGCAGGCAGTGAGGAGTGAAACACAGCCAGACTTTCAGGGGACCCTCCCCTCCTGGTTGCTCCTCGCTACAATACCTGCAGCCTCTGTGCTCAAAGGGGCATCCAAAGCGGAGCTGGGTTTGCAGGTACGCAGAGAGACACAAAAGGTTGCTAGATTTATGGCCAATCCCTTCCCTGGAATAGTACACAGCTGATAGCAATACTGTTGCATGAGCCTTTCTAACCACCCAGGGCAATACTGGCTGCACAGTACCAGGTGAGTAAAAATTAGGACACAGCACTGTGCATACAGTAAGATTATATATAGTTATGTGCAAAATACTTGTGTTTAGAAAAATGCCTGAGAACATTATCAGTGGCTTTCAGGCTGGGAAAATTATGGCTGGTTCTTTGTTTTCCTTCTTAACTCTTCTATATCTTCTTTATTTTTACCAGTGGGTATGTTCCACTTTTATCAGGAGGTAGAAAAATTGTTCTTAAAAGAGAAAGGAAAGACATTTGCCGTCAGTAAGGTTTTCTTGTCTTTCAATTGGAACCTTCCTTCTCTGGGAAGAGGTGGTGACTTCCCCCTCAATGCCCCTCAAGAACGTTTGGACAGCCTGTATGAAGGAGCACTTTTTACTCCATAGGGTTATTATGAACGGCAGTGTCTAAATCTGTGCTATTCAGGATGGTAGCCACGAGTCACTAGCCACATGTGGCTGAGAGCAGGGCACTTGGAAATGCGGGTGGTGCAAACTGAGAGGTACTGCAATATAAAGTACACCCCAGATTTCAAAGACTTAGTATGAAAAAAAATAGTCCACTAATTGCATGTTGAAATGATAATATTTTGGATATACTGCGTTAAATAAATACATTAAACTAAACTTCACCTATTTTTATATTTTTTAATGTGGCTACTAGCAAATAAAAAATTACGTATGGGGCTTGTATTATATCCTGTGCCAGTCTATGAGCTTCATGGGAAAAGACCTGTGACTTTGCTGGCTCAGGCCCAGAGAAGGGAACGGCCCTGCCAAAGGTGTCACAGCAAACTAGGGGCAGAAGCAAAACTTGAACCCCCACCCTGGCCTGGCACTCTCTTTAGCTGTGGTCTGACCCACAACTGGCCATGTCTTCCATCAGTCTTCATCTGCGCAGAGAAGGGGCATTAGGATGAGAGTCAGGGACCTACTTACACTGAGAGGTGACCTCTGTCTCTGTCACTCAGCATAACATATTTTCTTTTCAGGAAGCCCTCAGGAAGAAGGCCCCAGAGAGCTGAGGGGCCCAGAACTCACTGGCATCCCCTGGTACGGGGGAGATGCGGACACAGGTCTTGCTCCCCCCACTGAATCCACAACAATGGAGAATCAGAGCTGAAAGTGGCCTCAGAAAAACCACCTCAGCCAATGTCCTCATTCTGCATTCCTGGCAAGTGGGGCCCAGAGAGGGCAAATGCATTGCCCAAGGTCACACAGCAATTCTCTCCTTATAATCCTCAAAGGTGCCCCATCATCCTTAAAATACAATCCATATCCTTTCTCCCTGGCCTAATCTCCTCCACACTCCCATTGGTTGGCATGCTTCAGCTACTCTTCTTAGAAGGTATCCAGTATATTCTTACCCCAGGGCCTTTTCCCACCTGGTAGACCCCTCATTATCCAGGTTTAAGCTGCCATGTCTATATTTCAGTCTTCAAAGAGGACTTCTCTGATTCCCCTGGCTAGAGTAGCCCCCTCCCCTCAGTCACCCAAAGTCCCACTGTCCTGGCTTAGCATCTTCCTGGCATTTATCATTATCTTAATTATCTTGCCCATATGTAGGTCTTATACATCAGAACGCAGGCTCTAGAAGTTCATGACTGTCCCTACCTCCCCAATGTCTGGCATGTAGGAAGTGCCCAGTTAATGCTTATTAATCCAATTTGATTGAAAGAGACATGGACAAATCAGGTCACGGAAGGCTAGTTCTGGCTGCCCCCCCCCTCCCGCCCCAAGTTTGCTGTGTGTCCTTGGGTAAGTACTTTTTCTATCTCTGGGCCCCAATTTCCCCTTCGGAAGAATGGAGTTTCCATTGCCGCCAGGCTGGCTGGCAGGATAGGCTGGTTGAATTAGCATCAGTCTAGCTGATGGGTGTGAACACTGCTTTGTAAACTGTTAAAGCCGTGATTGCAAATGTGAGTAGCTGTTGTCATTAGACAAATGAAGTTAAGCCGTCTCTTCCTCGGCTGCTGAGGGGACAGGGTCAGAGGCTCTCTGGGGCCTCGCGCCCTGTGAGTGTTTTGTTCTGAGTCCGGGCACTGCCTGCAGGCAGCTCACAGTCTGCAGGGGTTGCAGAGACAAGATGCAAATCAGAAACAGTCTGAGACACCAGCCACTGGGGCTGTTGCGTGGGGCTGACCATCATCCTTCAGGAAACAGAAAAGAGCAAACGCTCAGTGGGGGGGGGGGGGGGGGGGTGGTGTTGAGGCCAAGGTCAATTAAAGCTCTTGGTGGGGAGTGGGGTGGGGTCAAATCTCAGCCATTAGAGTGGAGGGGGTACACGGCTGGGAAAAAGGTGCCCCTGCCCCTGAAGGCAGTTGCCGGAGACCAGTGAGGAAGAGTCTGGGCCAGACAGGGAATAAGATAATGTTTAGGGAGAAAAAGATGGGAGAGAAGAGAGCTTTATTTTATCACTATCACTATTTTTTAGTCAGCTAAAGCCCCCTGACTGATGTGTATTTCATTACATGTGGTGAAGAAGTCACTTCTCTCTTCAGGCCTCGATCTCCTTAGCTGTGTAGAGGGGATGGGGGAAGCTGATAAATGCCTCCCCGAGTTCCATGCATCCATGGAAGGCTCAAGAAAGAACTGAGCTGGGGTCAGAAAGCCTGGGGCTGAATCCTGGCTCTAACTTGCTGTATGACCTTGGAGAAGTTATCTGGTCCTCAGTTTCATCTTCGGAAAAGGTCAGCACCTATCTCATAAGGTTGAGAGATTAAGGGAACAATGTATAAACAAAGCTTAGCCTAGTGCCTGGTACCAGATTCATAATTAATGCCACAACTGTTCCTATTTTGGGTCAAAGAGGGAGGTACCGCTGGGGTGGGCGGGTGGTGACAAGGGCCCCCAGGGGATAGAAAGAGAGCAGAAGAACTGCATCCACCCAGCACATGGTAACAGGTGCTCAAGAAGCATTTGCTGAATTGGGAAGGGACAGGGCACCTGGGTGTTGGCACGGGTGAGGGCAGTAGCTCGGGGCCGCTCTGCCCAGGAGAGGGAGTCTTGCCCCAGGATGGGCCACACTCAGGGTCTCAAACCCCTCGGTCCCCTGGAAAGTCTGCCAAGCAAGAACTGAAAATAAAGTCCAGTCCTACACCAGCGGATCTTGACCCCGGTCAAGGAGGAGTCGACAGGCTTGGGAGGGGGGAGCCCCCTACCTCCTAATTTCTTCTTCCTCTGTCTCCTTCACAAGCAGCCTCTCCCAGCCGTTAGGGCCCACTTCCTCCTGCTGACCGTCCAGGATGACACCCTTCCAGTTAGACTCCTGAGGCTTCAAAAGATGACCTAATTTTCCAAACCTTAGATGGGGTCTCAGAGTCTGTGGTGCCCTTTTCTTAGACATTTTGGTAGTTTGTGGGACAAAGGGACAGGAGAGGTCTGGGTGGTGTAGACTGAATTTAAACCATCTGTACCTCTACTGGGCTCTTATACCCACTCCACAGAGCAGGAAGCTCCTGGTTAAGTCTTGTTTGTCAGGAGGCATCTAGCAAAGGCCAGGGGCCCTGCCCGGGTGATTCCTGCAGGCCCCCTGCAGCCTGCCCACCATCCGGCCTCCGCAAAGCCCGTTAATGATGATGGTGATGAAGGCTGTCAGAGCAGGGCTGGGCCCACAGGGATGGAAAAGGGATTGTGTTCTCCCTGAAGGGACAGCCACGCACAAAACCATGGCTGCACAGAGAGGTCCATTCCGTGGGGGGAAGAAGACTTCCCCAGATACCCCCCATCCGCCTTGTCCACCCCCAAACTGCATGAGGAACAAGAAGTACAGAGAAAGAGAAACCTAATGTACAGATAGAAGGGTCTGCATGGAGGGGCTCATGGGCTCGCTCAGAACAAGGCGGGGAGGGTAGGCCTGGGGTCTGTCTGCCAGGCCCGGCCCACCCCTGCCGGAGTGACCCCCCAGTACCCGCGCCCCGCCCCCCAGGCCCTCGCGTTAGCGCCAAGGCCCACGCTCCCAGGCAGAGGCCCCAGCCCAGCCCCAGCGCCTGGGAAAGCCGCCTGTTTTGTTCCCATCTCCACCCCCCCTTCTCTCTCTCTCTCTTTCTCTCTCTCTTTTTTTTTTCATTCATTGCAGTTCGGTCCCTTTCGGAGCCGCAGAGACCTGGGTGGCAGGGCTGAGGCAAGGGGGTGGCACTCTAGGCCCTGACAGGTAGGGCCGGCCCCCGCTTTGGGCAGCCCCCTCCCCGCCCTCCCCCCCGAGTCCCCTCTCCCTGCCCCTGTCAGCCGCGCCAGACGCTCTCCGGCTTTGCAGCATTCAATAAAAATTCAGAAACATTTGGGCTGAAATCGCTGCTTTATCTGGAGGAGCCACAGCGCCGGGAGAGACCACTGCTGCGCGGGGGGAGCTCGGGGTCTCCGTTGCCCCGGCGCGCGAGGTCTCAGCGCATCAGCGCCCGCGCCGCCCCCTCGGACGGCCCCGCGGACGCAGGGGCCTGGGGCTCGGTGGTCGCGCGCGGTCAGCTGGGGTCCCGGGCGCGCGCGGGGGGCGGCGGCCCGGCCGGGCTCCCCCCGCGCCCGCGGCTCAGGTGGGCCGTGCCCAGCGCTGGCGGAGCCCGGGTCCCCGTTCTGCCCGGGCTGGATGGCTCATTCTGCTGGCTGCGCGGTGGCGGCGGCTGTGTGTGCGCCGCGCCTCGCCGCTCCCCCCGGCCCCCCGAGCCCGGGGCGCGCGCTGCCGCCCGGGCCCCGCGGCGCCGCGGCCCGAGGCCCCGGGAGGCGCAGCCATGGCCCTGCGGAGGCTGGGGGCCGCGCTGCTGCTGCTGCCGCTGCTCGCCGCGGTGGAAGGTGAGCGGGCGGGCGATGGGGGCGGGGAGCGGCCGGGCACGGGCGGCCGCCGGCGCCCACCTCCGCCCCGCGGCCCGCAAAGTTTGCCCGGGGGCTCGCGCCGGGCGCAGGTGGCCGCGGGGAGGTGTGTCCGGCCGCGCCGGGAGGCGCGGGCCCCGCGGGCGCCCGGGGAGCGGCGGGCGCTGATTGACTGTGCCAGGAGGAGGCGAAGGGACCATCTTGCCGAGGCTTTGTAGCCAGCCCGGCGAGCGCCGCCCAGGGCCGGGGGCTGCCCACGCGCGTTCGCCGCCCCCGGCCCGGGCACCCCCTTCGCTCGGGCCTGGCCTTGCTCGGCACCGGGTGGAGGGGCGCCGGCCCGGGGGCCCCGCGCGCAGTCGGGGCTGGAAAGTTTGGCAGGGAGCAGAGGGAGGGAGGCACCGCGGCTGGCCGGGGTGGGGGCCCGCGCGGTCTGCGCCCCCGGGATGCAGCCGGCGCCCCGAAGAGCGGAGGACTGGCAGAGTGGAAGTGAACGCTCCAGCCCTCCCCGTGCCGGTGCCTGCCCATCGCCCGCGGCGTACAATGGGGTCCCCTCCCCGAGAGGACTGCGGGGGCGGGGGGGATGGGTCTGTGGGCATCTCTCCGCTGCGCGGGGTCTCCGGGCACCCCTGCCGGCCACCGCCCCGCTGGCGGCAGAGCTCAGCGTGGCCGCTGGAGCCCCGGGAACTCTCCAGCTGCCGCCAGGGCCGGACCAGATGCTCTTGCCATGTGTTGGCCTTGGCCAGGGTCGCTGGCCCCTCTCCCCACGGCTTCGTGTGTTGGTACCATCCGACCCCCAAGGTGTCAGGGTGGCTGCCAGGTCTCCCGAGCCGGCTCGCTCTGAAGGGAAAGTTAGAGGGGCCTTGGTGTACCCACCAGCAATGGCCAAGCTTGTAGGGCAAGAAACGAATAGGAATAATGGTTCTCATGTGTACGGCACTTTACAGTTTCCAAACCGCTTTACAGTTTATGAAGTACTTCGCACTGTATGCAGCTCTCTGTGGTTTACAACGTGCTGCACGGTTGACAAGGTACTTTAAGCTTTACAAAGTGCTTTCCCACCCTCAATTTTGTTGGGTTCCCCAAAATAAGTCTCCCTCCGAAGCCAGGTGGGTATGATTCTTACCTCCTTTTAATAGAAAGGGAAACCAAGGCTCAGAAAAGTCAATGGCTCACCCAGGGCCATTGGGTGATAAAATTAGAGCGCAGGTCTAAGGTCTGTCTGAAACCCTGGGCTCTGTGCATATTCCTGGGTTTTCTTGCCCCTCAACAGTGTGACCCCTTCTAGGATTCTGCTGCCGTGGGCTGAGGAGTGAAGCAAATGTTCCCTTATCTCAGGCCACTTTGGGCTGGTGGGAAGCCCATTCTCTGGCAGCTCAAAAAAAAACAAAAACAGAAACAAACAAACAAACAAAAAAACCCAAAACAAAAACCTGATCAGACCAGGCATGGAGCTCTGCAAACAGTGTGACTGGGGACCTTGCGCTGTAACTTTAGTTCTTTCAGTAAATGAGCGCTTTAATGACCGCAATTTGGGGGTGGAGGGGTGGCCCTAGATGGCAGCCGGTTTCTTGAACGCAGGCAGCCATCCTCAGGCTCCTGGAGGATTTGGCGGCTGCCTGTGGTTTCCCAGAGTGGGACCGCTAGGGCAGCGAGGGTGCCACGGTCCCTGGGTGTGGAGGGCAGCCCTGGGGCCTGGCTGCTGGCGGGAGCTCCCTGGAATATGGGGAGGTACCACTTATTAACTATGGCTTTGGGGAAATGAGTCATGTGTTGGCCCGCTATACATTGGGATGTTTACAGTATTATGGGGAGCTTGGCATAAATATTGCTATTTAGGTTGCAGTCAGCGGAGCTGGAGGGGAAGAAAATTGGCCCCTCTTCACGTTGGAAGAGGCCCGGGTGTGTTTTTAATTACCGTGGGGTAGATGGAAGGCCCATGTCTGTCCAGCCATGGCCCCGGCTGGCGATGATTGGGATCGGGCGAGCTGTGGCCTGGCTATACTGTGAGCTCCGGACATAGGGCTAATCAGCTGCTGACATCACAGGAGGAGATGGCTGCTTGGCTGCCACTTGGGGGCAGGGTGGGAGGAGGACACCCCAAGCCTTGCTTAAGGCTCTTTCTTTGCCCCTCCCCCCAACACTAAGGAATCTAGTCTGTTAGGGGTTAACAAGGAGTTGGCCAATGGATGGGGATATGGTGTGAGGTGGAGTTCCAGAGCCCGTGTTCTAATTTACTGTTGGATCCTGGGCCAGCCCCTTCCCTACTAGGGGCCTCAGTTTCCCTGGGTGTCAAATGGCCCAGGTGATCTCTTGGGATTCCATGACAGACACCCACCTCCTGTCTCTGAGCCTCAGTTTCTCCATTGTTAGATGAAGGTTATCATAGTGCCCCTCCTGCCCATCTCACAGGGATGTTTGTGAGATTCAGGTGATGTAACCGATGAGAAAAGCCCACCTTGAACCGTGTGTGGCCTTTGAGGGGTGGAGGATGAGGATGGGCAGGGCTCCTTGTGGCTTGGCCCAGGAGAGACAGGGTCCTCCTGGGAGCAGCACAGTCTGCGGAGACAGGTCTGAAGCTTGGGCTGGTGGGAGGGCTGCCCCTGCGGTTCCCAATTCCCTGAGCCACGTGGCTGGTGCACCCTTCCCTTCCCCCGCCTCAGACCCCGTAGTAACAAGGCTATCCCAAGCATTAAGGTCCTAGGAAACCCCCAGCCTTGGGAAGGAGAGAGGGGAGGGAGACGGTATGTGAATTGGGGGGTGCGGGCTTCCTGGGTTAGTGTGGTGAGCTTAGTATCTCCTCCTGAACCATGGGACACTCCCACCCCCCAGAGGGGAACACAAGTCTGTAGCATCTGGAATGGGGGCTTAGAGACGGATGAAGAGGCCAATGACAGGCCAGCCACTAGATGGGATCCAAAGGTTGAAGTCTAGAGAAAATCGGTCTCCGCGCATTTGCTCATTTGATCTCCAAATATTTATGGAGCTTCCTCTTGGGCTGGTGTGGTGCTGGACCCTGGGGCCAGCAGGGAGATGGGGGACAAGCTGATAGAGAAAACAGTTGGCACTATATAATGTGATAAGTGCGTCCCAGGGCGCTGCCAGGAGGAAGTTGTGTGCACCTGGGGCAGCAGAGGCAGTTTAGGATGGAAGAGGGCTATTTCGTCTTTGATGGCTTTATTCTCTGCTTCGTTCTCCCTGCCGTGAAGCTTTTGCAGCCACCCATCACACTAATGAGCTGTGTTCTCAGAAGTTAAGGAGGCTGCCTTTGGGACTTTAAAGGATGAGGAGGGTTTTTACCTAGAGAGAGAAGCAGCAGGTGTAGGGACGGGGATGCATGATGACTGCGGACTTGCTTGGCTGCATCTGAGGTGGATCGGTGTTGAGGGGACCAATGGAGGATGAGGCTGAAAATGAAGGGCAGAAAGGCTGAAAGGCGGGGATGGAAGGCTGAGAAATTTGAACTTGATGCTGAAGGCAGTGGGGAGCCATTGAAGGTTCTAGAGCCATTGAGGAACCTGGCTAGATTTGTCTTTTGGAAAAATCACTGACTGGTTCAGATGAGCCAAACCTGGTCCCTCACAGTTAAGAAAAGGCCAGCTGTCTGTTCCCTACTAGACTGTGAGTTCCCTGAGGGAGCACACCTGGCTTATTTTTATGCCCATAGTTGTGGTAAAAAGAGCTCAATTCAAATGCCACCTCCCCAGAGGCCTTCCCTGATTACCTCATCTAAAACAGGCTTAGTTCAGCCACTTTCTAACCCACCTTCTTTGTTTTGCTTCATAACACCCGTGGCCACCCAAAGAAGTATCAGAGCTTTATTAGTTTCCTTGTTTTGTGTCCACCTTCCCCACTAGACTGCACACTCCAGAGGGAAGGGAGTTTTATTAGCCATGTTTGCTACAGTATCCCCAGCACCTAGAACTATGCCCAGTCCATGGGTCCCCAGCAACTGAATGACACAGTCAGCTGAGGAACACTGAGTGAATGTATCACATTGTGTTATTTGAAAAGTATCAGGAGAATGATAGAGAGATGAAGGAGGATGTTTGCTTGGCCAGGGACATGAAGGAAGTCCTCCTGGAGGGAGAAGCAGACGGACTGGCTTGAACAGGGATACAGGATGCAGTTCAGCCAGAGCTGAGGATTCAAATGGATGAGCAGCAGCTATGTGCTAGACACGGCCCGTTCTTGTGAGGGTTGAGGGAGCCTGTCCTTCCCCCCCCTTCCCCCCCCAATACACTTCTTGTCTCTCCCACCCCCATCCCAGCACTATCCTGGGCCCACCTCTTGGGCATTACCTATAAGACCCAGCGACCTTCAGCGGGATTAATTTGGAATTGGTTTTCCTTTTATGCTTGTTTCTTCTGCCTTTCATTTTTTAAAGGAGGCTGCTTTCATGTATCCGTCTTAGCCAGGAAATCTGGGCTTAGATTTAAAACCCAAATGTGGTAGAATTCAGAAGCAAGTTGACTTATTCACTCATTCCTCCATCCATCCATGGGCACCTACTCCCTGTCACGGGCTGGGCGGGGAGGAGGGATTCTGGCTTTGGTGGGGACAGGGCCAGCCAACCTCACAGATAGTGTGGGGTAGAGAAGAAACACAGCGTTTGAGGGCAGCCGGACCTGGGTTTAAATCCCAGCATGCTGTGTGCCCTGGGCAAAGAACTCCGATTCCCTAGACTTCTGTTTCCCCAGGAGCGTCTGGGGGCTCCCACATCGAGTGTCAGGCACTCAAGCACATGGCCATGAACATTAGATGCTCTTCTTGGCCCTTTTGTATTCCCCTCCCTTGGAGCACTTGGGCGCATGGTCAGCAATGGCTGTGTCCTAATTTGGTGCCATTTTCGGCATTTGGCTGGTCCAGGCAACAAGTCAAGCCTCCGTGTCTCTCTCAGCCCATCACGCAGGCTCCCAAAGTCCCCCAGTCTTGGGATGGCAACCCCACAAGTGTGGGTGGGCCCAGAGCTCCATCTCTGCCTCCTCCTCCTCCAGGGCCTTGCTGTGGGCAAATACTTGTGTTCTTATACCAGGGGGCCCTCAGCAGGGGTCCACAGGCCTCCTTAGGTCTTGGGGTCTATGACCACCCTGAAATTATAATTGAACAACTGGACGTTAATGCAGATTTTCCTAGGAAGAGGGGCTTTAGTTTCAGAAGTTTCTCAGTAATGATGAAAACACCAACCTCCACCTGGGCACACAGTGGGGGGCTGACTTCCCCTGACTCTGGAGTCCCAGGTTCGCTCCCACCGTGGCCAGCCCTTCTGCCCTGCTACGGCCTTGGTCCCTCCCAGGGGTTGTCCTTCCTGGAGTGCTGGTACGCCCACCCCACCCCTTCATCAAGGCTTTGCATCAGCCTCAGAGCTGGGGTGTGGTGAGGTTGGGCTTAGGCTACAGGTCAGACCCCTGCACACAGAGAGGCCCCTGCAGAAAGGTGCAGCTGGAGCTGGCTTGCTAGGAGGCCTGGACTGGGCAAGGCAGGGGTGCCCTGCTCCCTCCCTGGGTGGAGGGGTGAGATCAGGACGTCCTGGCCGAGGTGGGCCTGGCCCGCGTGCCGGACTTAGCTGGAGGTTCGACAGATCAGGAACAAGGCCAGGGACTCTGCATCTTCAGTACACTCCCCTGGTCTTTTGCATTGGGCAGGCAGATTTGTCCCCCAGAGGCCTACGATAAAACACAGGACTCCTGGGACAGAGGAAGAGAAACCTCAACGGTAAACTGGAAAAGACTGAAATGAAGTGAAATCAATCAGAGTTAGCGCCACCTGCCCGGGGGGCCGCCTGCCTGCTGGTGAAAGGAGAGCCTGGGCTGGGGGAGGGCAGGGAAGAATGTTTGCACAGCTCCCAGGGGTGGGGCAGGCCGTTGATGAGACCGCTCCTGGAAGCTTCCTGATTGGGATCAGCTCAGTCTGATAAGGCTGCTTGAAAGCCCTTTAGGGCCTCTTAAGGCAGCTGCCTCCTGGAGGGTGGGAGAAGAGACACCTGTCTCTTTGGCGCCCCTGTGTCACCTGGGGAACTTGCCCAGGCCGCCTTAGCCTGGGCCATGCTAGGTGAGCTTCCTAGAGACATCTGTCGCCCTGCTGCAGCCCCCTGCGGGTGGGGTGTCCTCAGGGAGGAGACCGTCCCTGCTCCGTCACCTTGAACAAGTGGTGTGCAGAGCCTTAACTTCCTTATCTGTAAACTGGAGATGTAAATGCACCTGCTTCTCAGAAGCTCCTGGCCAGGATTAAATGAGATGCTATACACAGTGACTAGCAGTGGAACCCGACCCGGGGTTCCCGACTGATATGGGAACTGTTATGGGAACTGGACTGATACTCATTAGTTGTCATTACTATGGAATGTCAGCACCCTCACTCCCTGCCAGAGCATGTGGCCCTTTCTCTGAAATCCACAGTCCTCTCGCTTAGCCCAGACCCCTTTTTCTCTTGCTCCATAAACAGCAGAGTGCGGGCGCTACAAGACAGCCTTCTGGAGTCAGACTGTCCTTTACTGTGTGTCCTCCCGCTGACCAATCACTTACCCTGTGTGGGTCCTGGATCCCTCATCCCTGAAATGGGGGTAAGCATAGTTTCCAGCTCTCTAGATGGTTGTGGGGAACGAATGTGTTAGTCGATAAACAGATAAAGCCGAGTGCATGCCTCGAGTGTGATGAGCACGCAGGAAATATGAGCTGGTCGGTATTGTTCAATACCAACCAGAAACTGGGCTCAGAGTAGGGCAATGTGGGCGCTGTTTTACTAGGGGAACTCTGTCCAGCTCCCCTGACCCCTCGCCACGCAACCGTGGGGAAAGAGCAAAGATACAGAGTTGAGCCTTATCGGGCAAGTGTCAGACTCTTCCTGGAGAGTCGAGAGCCATCCCCCCTCCGCCAGCCTGTCTGTCTGGGCCCCTTCTGGGTTTTCCTCGAAGGCCCCATCCCTGGCCCAGTTCTGTCTCCTTAATCTTAGGAAAGGGGCAGGATCTTCTATAGCTATGCTTTCTTTCTTGGCCCTTTGCCTGCCAGGCACCCACTTCCATACCATGTTAATGATATCGGCCATCAGTTCTTGTGCCACACGCTCTATTAAAGGCATTGTATGTGTCCTCTGATACAATTGCCCCCAGAGCCCCACCAGGTGGTTTTATTATTATGCCCATTTTACAGATGAGAAAACTGAAGCTCAGCGTTTTAGACCTAGGACACAAAACTTGGCAGTGGGAGTCAGGGATTCGAACACAGGTCTGGGTGACTCCAAAGCTCTTGCTCTTCCCTGCCCCTCAAGCCGCTTCTGGAATGTGCCTCCCAGCTCAGAGGAAGAGCTTGGCTCTGGCGAGGGTCTCCAGGGCAGCCGTCCAGCCTCTGACTCCATCAACATCCTGAGATAATGCAAGCGGGAGGGTTCTGGAACTCACAAACCTGCCATAAAAATGCAATCTCTGTCATAATGGCCAGAATAATGTTGTTCTAACTTAGACAAATCGGGTGTTAACTCGTTACATTGTAAGGGGCGCCTCCACAGAGAGCTGAGGCTATGGAACAGCGGCAGGGCCATTTGTTGCGTGTACTTCCAAATCTATTAGCTCATCGGGTTTTCACAGCAACCCAGTAAGTGGGCAGGAGCCATGGGGCCCATTTTAGAGATGAGGAAACTGAGGCCTGAGGGGATAACACTACTTGCCCAAGGTCAGTGGCCAGACCAAGCTGGAAGCTCAAGGCCACAGATCATCAATCCAATTTGAATTCCTGGCCAACATTTAGAAATCAAGAGATTTTAGAGCGAAATCCTGTTTCTGGCTTCTGTGAAAAGTCAGACAATCTGGCTTCACTGGGCCCACGTCCCACATGGCCGCAGTTGGCTGAGGCCGAACAGTGGCTGCCTCTTCAGACAGCATGTAAGTGCTAGGGGTAACTAGCTCGCTACCAACTTGCATCACACATTTGTGTGACTCTTCTTACTCCTGTAGGTGCAAGTTTTCTGCTAGATCTGTCTCCATCTCTCTGTGTGATCTGGAGTAAATTACTTCTTCTCTCTGGGCCTCCGCTGCCTCTTCCATAAAGCAAGGGGATGAGACTCGGTGCTATGGGGGCCCTTCCAGCTCCAGGATTCAATGTCCAGTGCCAGGCTCCAGGCAATGGAGGGGAGACCTGTAAAAAGTACAGGACTTTGCTCCTCAAAAGTGTATCAGTTATCTTTTGCTGCATAATAAGTCACCCCAAAGCTTACTGGCTTAAAACAGAGATTTATTATTTCTCCTGATTCAGTGGATTGGCTGGGTTCAGCCGGGCATTCAGTCCACTCCATGTGGTGTCAGCCGGGATCACTCATAGGACCACACTCTGCTAGGTTGTGCTGGATGGAGGGTCCATCCTGTTCTCACATACCTTCTCTGAGGCCCTGGCGGGGATGACAGGGGCTGGACCTACTCTCCCATTCCTCAGAATCTCTCACTGTTAGTAGTCCAGACTGACTTGCTTTCCATGGTGGCCGGCTCCCAGGACGGAGAAGCAGAAACTGCCCAGGCTTCTAAAGACCCAGGCTCTAACATCATAAAACATCACCCTTGCTGCCAAAAAAGTCACAGAATATCCCAGATTCATCCCAGGCTCCCTGATCAGGTTCAGTGTACAGGGAAATACACTGGGCTTGATTTTTTGCTCAATTGTTAAAGGTAAACCCCATTACTTCCTTCCTTCCCTCCCACCCCTCCCTCCCTCCTTCCCTTCTCTTCCTTCTTCCCTTCTTCCTTTCTTTTAGCATAGAATTGGACACACAATGTCCAACGTGGGGCTTGAACTCACCACTCACCACTCTGAGATCAACAGTCGTATGCTGTACTGACTGAGCCAGCTGGGCACCCCAGGAAAGCCCCATTTCTTGGCCAGTGGTTTGACACATAAAATTTGACTCTGTGTTACTCTTAGGCTGCAACATGTCTTTGGAGTTGATGCTCAGAGCTCGGTGTCCCCTGCCCATCTACTTCACCAAGGAACATATCTCCATGTGCTCTAAGCCAATCAGTGGTCTGGACTTAGGTTTAGACCCCCCCTTAATGGGAGAAGTGGTTTTGTGTTTAGAGATGGAAGGCATTGTTGGTGGCCATGTTTGGAGACAATCTGCCACAGGGACTTTATAGTCTGGTGCAGGGGTGCAGGTAACAGGAAGCCAGAAGCCTCATTCCCTACCTTCTGTTCCCTCCCTCTCCACCGCCAGCACTGCCTCCCTGCATTGGCTTCCAGTGTTACCTGTCTCCCCTGAGAGGGCAAGGGACTCTCCAATTCACCTTCTCCCACGCCCGGCACAAAGCTCACGATAGGCACGAAATAGATATTGATGCGGTAAATTACAAATAATTGAAAACAGCAGCCAGAATCATACATAGAACTCCAAGATCTGGTGTGAGGCTGGAGGCCAGAGAAGGAGGCCCTGGTCTGGTGGGACCGAATATGGAGAATGGGGCCAAGGTGCCCCTGTGGCCTGGGGCAGGACACGTTACCCCTTGAGGCCTCAGTTTCCTAATCAATAAATTGAGGATCATGATTTCATCCACCTCAGACGGCCACAGCAAGAGGCTACTGTGTTCTCCATTCAACGGTAAAAGAACCCATAATGGTGTGACTGTGGTTTGTTGCTCCCACCTTGGCCCAGGGCCACCACAGGAGCAGGGAAGCATTGGAGGAAACTAAAAAGTGTAGAGGCATTGGCTTGTTGCTAGCAAATCTAAGTCTGGACCACAGGTTGGCTCACTGAGCTCTGAGTATCACCTCCAAAGACCTGCTGAAGACTATGGGCAGCACAGAGTCAAATTTTATGTTTTAAACCATTGAGCAAGAAATAGGGCTTCCCTGGGACACCAGGGTGGCTCAGTCGGTTACCCATCCAACTCTTGAGTTCACTTCAGGTCATGATCTCATGGTTTGTGAGATCGAGCCCCGCATAGGGCTCTGCTCAGAGGGTGGATTCTGTCTCTCTCTCACTCTCTGCCCCTCCCCCACTCACGGACTCTTGCGTGCACGCTCCTTCTCTATCTTTCTCTCTCAAAATAAACAGATAAACTTTAAAAAGGAAAGAAAAGAAAAGAAAGAAATGGGGCTTCCCTTTGCTGACCGAACAGAGAATCAAGCCCAACATAATACAGATAATAAATTCCAGGAGTATGGCCAGAGACCCCAGACTCCCAAGCTGGCCCTGGTTGTGAACGAGTGAGGTGAGCTGGGTGTTAGCGGTACCCCAGATACAGCATGTGACCTCACTACCCACTCCTGACCGTGTTGTCATGCTGGAATTAGGGTTCAGTTTTGCCAGATCTTCTGATTTTCAAAGTTTTGATGTTTATGGAAAAATGAGTTTTTTATATGTTTGCTTAGTTGATCCTAAAATATAGTCCTGGCCAAACCAAACCATGCTTGCCGGCTGGACCTGGGTCACTGGCTGGCGATGTACAAGCTCTAGGTTAGGTGCGCTGGGGAGAGTGAAATGGCAAGGGCATTGTTATCTCCATTCTATAGATGGAGAGCCTGGGTTACTAAGAGCCGAAGTGACTTACCCAAGGTCACACAGCTGGTAGGTCGTGAGGTTTGGAAATCCTTCTTGACGATGAATTGGGGGAATTTCTTTTCCTGTTACTCCCTCCACAGTTCCTGTTTCCTGCCTTCCGAATGATCTAGAAGCATAAGCTCCTTCTTGCAGGTATCTGCCATGTCTGGAGGCAGAGGGCATGCCATCCTTTGGGCTGCTTCTTTGGGGCAGAGTTGCCGGAATTAAAGTCCATGGTCTTACAGTAGAGCCATGCCACGCTGGGCCTTAGGCTCTGACTCACAGCATGACCGTGGCCCTTTTGACTTACTTCTTTGAGCCTCTGTTTCTTCCTCTGTGAAATGGGGCTAGAAAGTCTTCCTAGGAAAAAAGTTCTTAGAGGATTCTTAAGGAACAGCCAGGAAAGAAGCAACTGGCCAGGCATTCCAGGCAATGGGACGGCATCTGCAAAGGCTTGGGTGGGGGGGGGCGGGGAGGCCTCTGAGTGTGTAACGCTCTCGGGAGCTGGAGGGAGTCCTGTGTGTCTGAGAACAGGGCATGCCAAGCACCGGGGCGGGGTGCAAGCTGCCCGGCCGCAGCAGGGAGAGAGCGTGGGGTCAACATTCCCATTATGGCGACGACATATGTCCACAGCACCAACTTGTCACTTGGCCTGAGTCCATGGGAAGCCGGAAGGACAAAAAGCATCTGAAACGTGTAAGTGGGGAGAAAGCGGCTTAGCGCACAGTGGGATGCGTCCCGCTTGAATGGGGCTTCTCCGCCTCTCACGGGGAGGCAGAGCCTGGGAACAGCCTCGGCCAGGGCCTGCAGGGCCTTTCTGGAACCCACGAAAGGCCGTGGCCCAGGGAGTCTGTTTGAGTCAGGGCCCCGGCCGGTACGTCCTCTTCCCGGCCCCATCAGCGTCAGCTGTCATTCCCCACGGCCTGAGATGGCAGCTCCTGTGGCTCTCAGGAGGACAGCCTGACCTGCCAAGGAGGCCCTGATGCTGGGTGTCCCCGCGCTGGCCCAGAAGCCGAGCCACGCCGGCAAAATTGGGACTCCCTTCTGGAGCTAAAGTGTTCCGATATCCCCTTGGCCTGGGTCCAGGGACGTAGGAGAGGCAGGAGACACAGGGGCAGGATCCTGGACTTGGGAGATAGGTGGACGGTTCAAATCCCAGCTTCTCCACTTGCTAGCTGTGATGCCTTGGGTTGGGCCACTTCGTCCTCAGCCTTGGGCCCTCGTCTGTAAATTGAGGGTGATAGCACCTACCCTGTGGTGCTGTGTGGGGAATTAAAAGAGATAATGTATGAAAAGCAGGTGTTTACTGAACCTTTCCCAGCCTTAGTTTCTCAGCTGTTTCACGAGAATAATAATAATAATAAAGGCAGCTAACATTTATGGAGGGCTTGCTAGAGACCAGGCACTGTGTTTAGGTGTTATTGTTACGTGCATCCTACAGATGAAAAAAGTGAAAGCTTAGAGACGTTAAATAATTTGTCTACAGTCATTGGGTCAGTAATGGAGCTAGAATCCACACTCGGGGACCCTGACTGCAAGAGAGATCCATAAAGAGCTGATTTCTTTTCTTGTTCTTTTTAACATTTCAAACATACAGGGAAGTTGAAAGTATAGTAAAATAAACACCTGTGTGTCCTTCACCTCGATTCAACAGTTGTGCACATTTTTGCCACACCTGCATCTCTTTTTGTACGGGTATGTGTGCCCGTCTATGCGTATTTGACCGCAAGTCACAGACATGGACAAAGAACTAGTGTATACTGAGACTTGATCCAGGTATGTCTGCAGCCTGCACCGTTCACCCCTGTTTTAGATCACATGTTGAACATTGGCAGCGACTGGGAAGAATACTTGCCCCTGGATTGCCTCATTCAGTTCCTGTCCTCCCTGGCCTAGGTGGGAGCTGCCAAGGTCTTCATCATTTTCAGAAGAAGGAGGAAAGACTCAGAAGTTAAGTAACTTGCAGCAAAATATGAGGTTGGGATTTATACCTATGTCTGCTTGATAGCAAAACCTGTCCCACAAAGCTTTGGGGGGCACTTTTCTCCCTTCCAGATGTACCCCTATTATAACCACCGGAACACAGCCCAGGTCAGTAGATGACCACGTGGCTCCCAGCAGTAAGAGATAGCCCTTTCTTTATAAGAATCAAAGGGAAATTGGAGAGTCCAATGGGCTCAGAAAAACTGGGGACTGGCCCATAGTCCACAGTTAACCAGGTGGTTGTGAGGTCTCAGGCCTTTGGACTTCTAGAATCCACCATGCTATTTCGTGTTGCCCCCTTGCCTGGGCACCCTCCTTACCTCTCTCTGGCTAATTTCTGATGCTGATAGAGACCAAACTTGTGCATCTCCTCCTGTGGAAGCTTGCCCTGACTTCTCCCTCTGATCCCTCCTGTTTCTCCGGACAGTGTTGAGCTTCTTCTCCTCGGTGGCCTTTGTGTTCTTGGTGGCACCTTTTTTTTTTTTTTTTTACATTTTTTAAAATGTTTATTTATTTTTGAGAGCAAGGACTCACAAACTGTGAGACCATGACCTGAGCTGAAGCCAGCTGCCCAACTGACTAAGCCACTCAGGCACCTCAGTGGTAACTTGTACATATTACCTATTTTATAATGCATATGTTAGCCCATACTCTGTACCGTATCAACATGTCTGGCTTCCCCCCAACCGTCCTGGGAGGTCCTCAACCATACTGGTTGACTAGTGTACAGTTGAATAAGTGGAGCAGCTGAACAGTTGGAGGAGTGGTAGAGTGATTGACGGTTGGATGGGTGAGTGGCTGGACAGACAGAGGATGAATGAATGGAGAGTTGCATGGATTTGATGGCTGGATGACTAATGGGCAATTTGAAGGTTGGTTGGATGATTCGATGGATGGATGGATGGATGGATGGATGGATGGATGGATGGATGGATGATAGGGGGATAGTTCTGTGGTTTAGACAGTTGGGTGGATAAATGGATGGAAGAATGAACAGCCACCCAAAGCAGAGTTCAGTTCTCCACCTCTCTAGATGTCCTTTGGTATCTGGACTGTGATATTTCCTTATTCTCCAATTTCTGGCCCTGGAAAGAGCTGGCAAACAGCATAAATCTCCAGGTTTAAAGAAACCTTCTGAGCCATTGACTGTGGATTTGCCAAACTTTGTGCACGGAGGAGTTCTGGAGAAGTTGGCCCCCAAATTGAATTTCTGTAAAGTAAATCCTATTTTCCCATTGACTTGGCTCATACTTTTGGAGATATGTTCCTGCTGTCAGGGGCCGGTGCTCTCAGAGGCTGGTGACAGGTGGAGGAAGAGCTGGAGCTCCCCTGGGCATCAGTTGCCTTGAGCTTCCACTCACTCAACCTTGAGAGCAGACTGATGCTGGCCAGGAGCACAGGAGCTTGGAGCCATGGGGAACAGATCTGGCATCTGGTCCCAGAAGCCTCATCTGCCAGCGGGATGCTATGCTGCTAGGCTTCTGGGATAGCACACTTGGTCTCCTCCAGACTTTCCTGTTTCTGTTCATCTGTCCATACAGACTTCCTTCCTTTCCATAGTCCACCTTCCTTCTATCCGTCCATCCGTTCATCCATCGATACCTCCATTTATCCATCCATCCTCCATTCATCCATCCTCCATCCTTCCCTCCCCCCGCCCCCCTCCCTCCCTCCATCCATAGTCTATCCATTTAACAGTCATCTATGAAAACCTGTAGGGTGCTAAAGGATACTGAAAGGAATTAAACAGAAATGACACTGTGATGTCAATGAGTTATATCCCAGTAGAAGGTTAGGACAGGTCTCCCCCCTCTTCCTTTTCTATCTCTTCTTTCTCTTCCCTTTCTTGTTCTCTTTCTTCTCTTCCTTCAACAGCGTCATCATAGCAGACTCTCCATACTTGGTCCCTATTACATGCTGGGCAGCATACTGGCTGCTTTTCAGACATGTTCTCACTGAATCCCCTCGACAACAGTGCATAATAGTGACTAACATTTGCTTTGCAGATGAAAAAGCAGGTTCAGAGATGATGGAATGTATTGAGTGCTAAGGGGAAATCTCTTCTAGCCTGGGCTGTCGGGGAAGGGGTATTTGGCTACGTGGGATTTTTGACACACAAAGAATGGAATGAAGGGTATTCTTAGCAGAGGGCACAGTCTAAGCACAGACCTAGAGGCTGGAAAAGGGCAGGTTTGCAGAAGCCAGAGTGAACATAAGCTTGTGAGGGAAATGGGAAGCGAGGCTGACAGAGGAGATCTGTGCCAGGGAAGAGAGGCCTCGAGTGACAAGCGAGGGCATTTGGACTTGGTGCTTGGTAGTAGGGAGCCACTGAAATAAAACAAAAGCGGAGAAGGGTTCAGGAAGAAGGCTGTGGAGGCTGGCATCAGGGGAAGGATCCAGAGCAAAGAGGGGCAGGCTCAAGGCTGAGTGGCCGCACAGGTCTGGCCTCGAATAAGCCAGACCCTGGGTGCAGGGCAGTTCTGTGCAGTCAGTCACTCTGGCTGTGGGAGGGCCCAGAATGCAGTGGGAAGGGGGGCCAGAACAGTGGGGACCCTGACTGAGTGAGCACATCAGAGGAGGGCAGCTACCTGGCCCCTTCTTCTTGACCAGAGCCCTCCAGCTCCCAGAGTGCTCTTTGGGGCCCTGTCCTTCCCCTCCCGCCCCCTCCACACTTCACCCCTCCATGCCAGGGAAGGGTTGTGTGCATTCTGCTGGGGCTCAGCCCTTCCACAGAGCCCAGACAACCCAAGCAGCACACCAGGAACCATCCAACAGTCAAAATACTACAGCTGGGAAACTGAGGCCCAGAAAGAGCACCTGCTTGAGGTCACAGAAAGCCAGCTGCAGGCCTGGAGTTTGGGGCTGGGTCCGCATCTCTAAATCACTCTTTATGAGGGAGGTTAAGACCTTTAAAGTTCTTAAGACCTTTCTTAGCCATTAGAAACTTGGATAAATTATTTAATATCTGCCTCTAATCCTTTTGAGAATGAGGTAGAACAAAAATAAATAGTGGAGATTTTAAAAACGACGGAGCCGTTTTGATCTTCAGTTTACCCTTCTGTAAAATGGGAATAACAACAGCAAAAACAAAGCATCAGTTGGTCATTTCTCTCCCTGTAAGATTGTAAACTTCACAAAGGCAGGGATTTTTGTCTCTTATTTACAAGCGTCTAGCATGGTGCCTGGGACATAGTGTCAGTCATCAGCAGGTGAATGAATGAACGAGGAAAGCCACCCCCTTCATGGACTCCTTACAGTGTGCCAGACCAGCACAAAGCCTTTCACGGGCAGACTCCTGCTTGATCTCAGGACCATCCCATAGAGTGGATATGATTATCTCCCCCTTTCAGACGAGGAAACTGAGGCTCAGAGAGGTTGTATGTGACTAGCTCGTGGTCACAGGGCTTTGAGCGATATTGCTGAGATTGAAACCCTGCTCTGTGTCACCCTGCCGGCCACAGGACCGTGTTGCTACAGAGCTGAGCAAACGCCATGGTGTTTCTGGACCTATTTCAGGGCCTTGCCCAGAGCTGAGCTCAAGGTACCATGTCCCTTGCTCTTTCCTCCCGCATTACCCTTCCCTTGGCCTCAGTGCTCCTGTGTGGAAAGCTTCAGGGCCAGACTCTGGCTTTTCCGGGGTCTGTCCACAGGGACCTCTCACCCTAAGGAGGACCTTCCCCTTCCGTCCACCACCCCACCCCTACGGCCAGTTGTCCTGCTGATGGTGACCGACTCCCATTCCAAAGAGAAAAGGCCTCCGGGGGTCGGTCAGTTCTCACTTCCTCTCCTGGGGCGCTGGCACCTCTGCAGTCTCTCTGCTGGCTTCTTCCCGAGGGGCCCCACTTGGCCTCTAGATGATCCACCTGGACGGCAGCACCCGGTGGCCTTCGGGAGGGGTGTTCTCTCCCTGATGGCGTCCGTCCCAAGGTGCGAGGCCCCAGCTGCACGCGGCGGCCGAGCTGCCGCTCTGTCTGGAGCACTGCTCGGAGAAACAAACACAGCTGTGTTTATTCCAGAAATTACACATCCTGATAATCTGCTCACTCGGGGTAATGCCTCCCAGTTAGGATCACAGGGGGAGCCGCGCCGACTTTCCTGAGTCTGGGTGGATTTTCATTCTCTGTGACAACTGTTCTTTGGGCCAGACCTTGGTCAGCGAGTAGACCTCAGGCAGCAGACAGCTAGAGACCTTTGGAATGCTCAGGCCTGAGGGCAGTGGGGATTCTCACCTTTGCCTGAGATGCTGGGAGGAGAGGATCTTTTGCCTTGAAGGCTCCAAATTGGGGGACCTGAGTCTGACCCTGCCCCCAGCCCTGGCCACAGAGGGACACAGACATACAAACATATGGACCTATGTTAAGAGGATATCACCTGAAATTGGATTTTCAGTCCCAGCATGTCTCTCTAAAACATTCCTGTGACTTCCTAATTCTTTTAGGATAAAGAGCCACTACTGTCAGGGTCCAGAGGCCCTGCCTGGCCTGGCTGCTGCCCTTTCCCTGGCTTGTCTCTGTCACACACTCATCCAGAAGTTCCAGCCACTCTGGCTTTTTGATTCCTTAGACTCCCTTCCAGCATTTCCTTTGCAGTGGGTGGTCCCTCTGTCTGGAATGCTGTTCCTTTCACTCATCACCTGGATCGTTCTCACCCATCCTCCACTTTTCCAGGGAAGTTTCCCTGAGTTTCCTGATAATTCCACAGGCTGACGTTTTGTAACATTTGTCAGTCATTATTTTCAAATAATCAGTGTGTTTCTTTGCTCATCTGCCTCTCGCACCAGACTGTAAATTTCATAAGAGAGGGACTATTATTGAATTGCTGTATCACTAGAGTCCCCAGGCCTAGCATAGTGCCTGGCCCATAGTAGGTGCTCAATAAATATGTACTGATTGGAAGAATGAATGAAGGAAGGAACGAGCAAACAGTTCTTTTTTTTTTTTTTATAAATATTTTTATTTATTTCTAGGATAGAGACAGCGTGAACAGGGGAGGGTCAGAGAGAGAGGGAATCACAGACTGAAACAGGCCCCAGGCTCTGAGCTGGCAGTCAGCACAGAGCCCGACGCGGGGCTCGAACCCACGAACCGTGAGATCATGACCTAAGTGAAAGTCAGACGCTTAACCGAGAAAGCCACCCAGGCGCCCCACGAGCAAACAGTTCTTGGGTTAAACGAAAGGAGGAAACGCTTCTGTTTGTTCTTTTGGGTGACAGTTGGCAGAGTGCTGTCACATCGTCATCTCTCTTTAATTGAACAGACTGGTATTGAAGTCTGCAGGGGTTTGACACAGGGCCAGGCCCCAGTGTGGGGGTGGGAGACCCAGAGTGAATCAGGCGTCGTGGGCCTTGCCTTCAGGAGCTCACACACTGGATGTGCACATCCCCCTGGAATGAAGAGCCCACTTGGATTGTTCTAGTGGACGGAGGAGGCTTCGGATACTCAGAGAGGGGAAGTAACTTGGTGGGGACATAGAGTGGGTACGTGGGGACAGATGTACATTCAGATATGGTGGCCATCAAGCCTGCTGACCCTTTCCTTTCTTCTCTCTGGCACTCAGATGGGTGCAGCCCATAGGTCCCTGGCCTCTGGGGGTCTGCAGCCTGGTGTCTTGACATCCAAGCCTCTTAGCTGTGTGCCTGTAGGCAGTATAGACTGTCCTGCTGGAAATAGTATCCAGTGAGCAGGACGGGTGGTAAGAATGCTGAGAAGAAAACTAGGGCAGAGGATAGGGCTCAGCAGAGGTCTTTCAGAGGAGGTGATGTTTGAGCAGAGGCCTGAAAGAAGCAAGGGATGGAAACCTGGAGGAGGGTGTTCCAGGCAAAGGGAGAGTCAGTGCAAAGGCCCTGAGGCAGGAACATATGAAGCAGCTAGTGTGCTGGAGCAGGAAGGCCAGGGGAGGGGCGGGGGTGGAGAGCAGGAGGAGATGACATCAGAGGGGACAGGGGCCACTGTCAGGTGGCAGGGGTGGGGACATGTCCATAGACCGCCGTGGTTTTGCTCCCTGAGCTTCTTTGTTCAATTTGGGATGAGGGAGGGGAGGAGAGGAAACACTGTACATTTCTTCTCGCCCTGATCCTTTACCCCTCCCCCCGCCGCAGGAGGCTCTATCGGCATTTGTGATGCGGAAGTATCTGTCTTCTTGTTTGTAACACAAATTAATAATTTATTGACAATTCGATCCCCTGGCAGCTGCACTGGCAACTTGGGCACGTGCCGGCTTGTTGTGGGGGCAGGAGGGCAGAGGGCAGGGGACAGCCTGGCGTGGGTGCCACCCCAGCCTTCATCAGGACCCACAGGGTGACTGCCCGGTCCCTTTCCCTGTTTGGGCCATGGTTCATCTATCTAGGATGTGAGGCTATGAGCTGGTACCTTCCACCCTGGCCAGCATGACTACGTGGCCTGCATCCTGGGACACAGGCACATTGAGCACCTGCCGTGTGCTGAGATCCTTGGAGCAACACACAGAGCACTAAGCCTTGTTGCCACCCCCAGGAGGTCAGTCTCAGCCAGAAGACTGGGCTAAACAATAGACGTTGGTCCTCGATGGTTAAAGAAAGTCAGGCTGTGTGCTGCGGTGGGGGGCAGCTGACTGGGGGGCTCCCAGCTCTTATTAGATGTGACCCGGGACATGTTGCTTTGCCTCTCAGAACCCCCCTTCCCTTGCCTGAGGAAGAGGGATATTAGGAGTCCGTACTTAACTTATTCAGTTGTGACACATAGTAAGTGCTCAATAAATGATCGATCGTTGTCATTACATAGAGGCCAGGACACAGAAGCCAGGGGGAACACCTCTGTCCAGGCTGTGCCCTGCCCCCGTCCACATCCAAGGAGATTTTGCCTGATCCTCGGGCCCTGTAGTCTTAGGGTTGATTTGCCCTTGGGTCTCAGACCTTGCAGAGCCCAGCAGCGGTGGCCCGGGAGCCAGCGCCCTCTAGATGAAAGGGCTCCATTTCAGGGCTGTTCGCAGGCCGTGTAACCCCAGGCTGGGGACAGAGCTTCTGAGCTCCAGGGGTGATGAACGTCCCCATCTGTGCGGTGGGGATAAGAAGAGCTGCCTCCCAGGGTTGCTGTGAGGGTGAAATTTGGAAAGGGCTCAGAGGGTGGTGCTCAGTGCGCTCTGTCTCCCTTCTGCCCAGATGTGTGGGCCAGTTGTCTCCCAGGAGGGGGAGCTGAGGGCTGCGGGGCCCTGGGAAAGGTGAGGGGGGCACGGGGAAGGTGGTGGCCAGATGCCTGGAGGTGAGAGGCGGGAGGATTTGGGGAGGGCTCGGGGGCAGCCAGAGGGCGGCTCTAACAGTCCTCTTTAAGTTTTGAGAAAACCTTTCCCCCATCTTCATATAATTAAGAGTATTTTTAAAATGCTGTGTTGAAACAAAAATAGTCCATTTCCATATGACCTCATTTCATGCCACGCCCCCCACCACACATGCACATGCATGTGTGCGCACAGAGGACCAGAAGTTAAAGCTGCCTTTTGTGGCTTTGCTAGAGGGTTCTTTTTTTTTTTTCTTTTTCTTTTTTTGCCTAGCAGGTAAATATTTAGGGGACTTCCTCTCTATTTTCTGATTTACAACCAGAGGCCCTTGAGGGGTCTTTAACCAGAGCTGACACTGCAGCTCCCTGCAGTTTGAAAGGGCTGCTCACAGGTCCTGAGTGGCTCTTCCAGCGTGCCGTCCCAGGAGGGGGTGTCACTGTGACCCACAACGGGAGGGGTGCCACACCACCCTCATCTTTTTGCCATCAGCATCTGGCCCGGTCCACGGTCAAACTCAACCAATGTCTGTGGAATACAGATGAGGAATGAAGCCCATGATACAAGTGGGAAACCAAGACTCAGAGGTGCAAGCCCTTGCCCAAGTCGATTTTTGCCCAGATTCAAACCCAGGACCGTCCACCTTCTCTGTGTGCCCCTCTCCCAGCCGCCTTTCTAGTTAGCCCCTTCGTTTTCAGATGTGGAGAGGGAGACCCAGAGAGGTCAAAGGGCCTGTGCCAGGTCACAAGGCGATGAGTACCAGCGGGAGTGACAGCAAAGGTCACAGAGTAACGATGGGAATGACAGCAAGTACTAACCCCGCGTGGACTTTACAAAGCAGGTTCGCATAACAGTCTTGAGCATATACTGCAGCCTTTCTCTGTGCTGAGTGCGTTTCCTCGTTGAATCAGCTGTGAGCAGGACTATTATTCCCTCTGCCTTCAAGATAAGAAAACCGAATCTCTGGGAACTTTGGGACCTTGCCCAAGGCCATGCTGCCAGTAAGTGGCAGAGCTACGATTTGAACCCATGATCTTCTGACTCCACAGCCCATGCTCAAGCTACTATACCAGGCTGGGGACTTGGTGGGGACAGAGCCAGAAGTTGAACTCAGGACTCCTGACTCTTGGCCTCCTGGTTTCTAAGAGGCGACTCCACCCAAGAGGCGACCCCTGTCAGGAGCTCCTGAGTAGGAAGGACAGACTTGTGCCCTGGGCCCCCCACTGGAGGCCAGCCTGGGGTGGGGCAGGGGGCTGGTGTCTCTCCTAGGCCTCTTTGAGTGGGGCTTGGGACCAGCCCTGGCAGTTTGCAGGGTCCCTTCACCTCCAGTCTTGACTGAGCCTCCTAACATCCTCTTTTTTTGTTTTTAGATTTTTAAAAAATATTTATTTATTTCTGAGAGAAAGAGAGAGAGCGCGCACAAGCAGGGGAGGGGTGGGGGAAGACAGAGTATCTCTGCTGTTAGCACAGAACCTGATGTGGGGTTTGAACTCAAAAACCGTGAGGTCATGACCTGAGCCAAAGTTGGATACCTAACCGCCTGAGCCACTCAGTCGCCCCTCCTAACCTTCTCTTGAGACAAGTAGGGCAGGGCTCTCCAAGTCTTCAGATAGAGAAACTGAGGCCCAGAGATTTGTGTACACCCAGGAGGGTACAATGGAAACGTCAATGTTCTTTGATTGTAGTTCTTAACTTCTTTTGGGTCATGAAGCGCTTTAAGAAGCTATGAACTTCCCACCTCTCAGAAAATTGGAGACACATGCACACGTTCTCTTATGTACAAGTTTTGGGAACTCAGAGGAGAAGCTTCTGTTGTATTGCTCTGTGGTGCCAATGATAATGACAGTGTCCTTTTACTGAGCACCTGCTTTGTGGCAGGCAGAGTGTTTGATGCCGTCTACACATCTTTTTATTTGGTCCTCATAGCAGCCCTGCAAGGTGGGGAAACTGAGGCTCAGAGAGGGTAGCACTCCCCGAGTCTGCACCGCAGGGATTTGAACCAGCTCTGCCCCATTCTGCGGGGTGCACTCTCTCACCTCTGGCCTGGGGGGTGCAATGCTACAGCATCCTCCTGAGGCTCTTGCCAAGAGCCAGAGGCGCTGAGGAAGTTCAGAGTTCGTAGGTAGTTTCTTCTGCCTTTGCAGAGGGAGTGCTGGCTTCTGTCGGGGCCGGAGAGCAAGGGCTGCATTGGGGACCAGCTCCTCTAACTTCTTAGGAGCTGCCGACATGGTGTCTCTTCCTCCACTTCCAAGGGATCTGATTTGGGAATGGCCCCCCTCGGTTCTATGGGACTGGAAAATCTGCAGTTTGGGCTGGACTCCTTTGGAGTTATCCAAATGGCAGTTCATCTAATTGGGGAAGCCTGTCTTCCCTGAAACTGCCCCTCCTGCCCCAGGACAGCCTCCTCACTCTCCCAGGGCACCACTCAGAGCTCCTCTGAAAGGAATCTGCCCGAGGGCCGGAGAGGTGATGAGGTCACTGGGCTTAGAGCAGAGCCCCTTGTTAGCAGAGCAGCCACGGGAGCCTTGTGTGGTGTTTAAGAGTGTGGGCTCTGGATCTGGTGGACCTGGGTTCGAATCCTGACTCAGCCACTTGCATGCTCTGTTACTTTAGATAGGCCGCTTTCCCTCTCTGAGCCCCAGTTCCCCGTCAGTAAAGTGAGGATGAGAATATCGCACAGAGAGGCACTCAGCACCATGTCTGGCACAGAGGAAGTGCTCTATAAGGCTAATGAGTTGGTCATCATTATTGTTGTCGGAAGCAGAGGGTGTGTGTGTTGGGGGGGGAGGGTCGTGCTGGCCAGATCCGTGTCTGCAGGAGGCTGGTCAGGGCTAGGCGCCCCCTTTCCTCCTTGTCAAGGAGGAAGACTCTACCTGGAGGGGGTTGAGTAAGGAGCAAGCAGGCCAGTGGGGAGGGCGGAGGGTTGGGGACAAGGAGGCCCCTCTTGCCTGGCTGGTGTGCAGAGTGAGGCCCAGGGGCCGGGCCCAGAGGCACAAAAGACTCTTCCCTTCAACTTCCCTCCCAAATAATTCTGGAGGCTGGACAAAGAGGCCTCGGGGCCCCCTTCCCAGTGCATAAGCAGGGGCTCTGTTCAGCTGCCCCCCCACCCCACCAACCCGCCTTGGTCGCTGTGCTGGCCACAGCGTGGTTCCCCGGGGGGTGGGACAGGGCCTGGGAGCGTCAGGGGGGCCCTGCGGGCCGCGGTCTGGTTCCCATAGGAGGCCCCTTCACAGCTTCAGCGCGAGGCCCTTCGGGGGTGGGGGCAGCCTCTGCAGCCCGACACGTCTGTGCCGCTGACACTGTGGCAGGGTCACTGTGGATAAAGGCGCTGCCCAGACCTCGGGCCCAGCCTGGAATGGGGCTTTCTTGTCAGGGAGGAGCTTTTCTTCCCAGCACACTGTGGGGCGGCGGCAGGGGGTCACCCAGCCTCAGAGGATAATGGAACTTCGTTGATGGAGACACAGGACCCGGCCTGCCCCCTCACTGCCCCTCATCGGAGCTGGGAGTGGCTGGGGGGGGGGATGCTGGGGGCGTCTGGTTGGCTTAGAAATGTCAGCTGCCACCTTGGCAATGGCTCTTTCCGAAGGAAGACGCCCCCTAGAGGCCTCTGGGTATCTGTGGATCCAGCCATTGGCCTGACTAGGAATCTTGGGCCAGTCATCCAAGCCTCAGTTTCCTTATTTGGCTGGCTTTTGGGTCTTGGGAGAGTACCCCAGAGCCAGCCAGTCCTTTTCATCTGTGCTTCCCTTTCTGCCTGGCCATTCCAAACCCTCCCAGATGCTCCATCCTACAACCACCAGCAGAGCTCACCCTTCCTCTGCTGTTGGTGATCTCCGGACCCCACAGAGCATCACCACTGAGGCTTCAGAACTGCAGCTCAGACCATTCAGTCCCCTGCTCAGACCTCAGGTCCTTTGTTGTCTAAAAAGTCAAAGTCAAAGTTTCTCCTGATTTTACTAACCGAGCCGCGTGGTGGCCTGGCCCCTGTCGACCTCCCTGCCTGTCCTATCATCCATAAGCTCTAGGTTTCAAACATATATGTCATGAGCTCCGGTGCCTCTAGACCTTTGTTCGGGCCCTCACTGTTCCCTAGAATGAATGCCGTTCTCTATCTAGCGAACTCCTAGTCATCCTTCAAGGCCCAATTCAAATGTTCCCTCCTTAGTATATCCTGCTTTGTACCCGCCCTTGGTCCTTTATTCACAGCTCCTTTACACATGACCTTAAAACACCAAAGTGTAGCTAATTTCGTCCACATCGGCCTCCCTGTAAGACTGGAATGCAGACACTTTCCAATCTCATTCATTATCGGGCTGCCAGTGCCCAGCACAGGGTCTGTTACCATCGGGCTCTTAAACCGATGCTTTATGAATGAGGGAATGAATGAATGAAGACACTGTCTGCCCATAAAAATAACTTCCTCCTCTATCCTAGAAGCTTTTACAACTCAGCGTGACGCCCTCTCAAGACCTTGCAAGTGGGAGGAAGTGATCATAATACACAGGCTGTTCCTGATGCATCGAAAACTAGGCGGAACCCAGAATGATCCTGAAGCTGGGTCTTGGGCCAGAACAGGGTGGCTCTTTTATCAGCCCAGCCCTTCAAAAGCTCTCTGAGTTCATGCCCTGCCTTCAGCAGGCCTAATGAAGCCGTTTACAGGTGAAAAACACCACCTCGTCTCAGAGATGAGAAATCCCCACTTTGGGGCAGAAGGGATTCTTGGGAGCCCATCCTGGCCCCGCCCCCTCTTTGGGGATAATTTCTACAGAAGTACAGATGGCTCTATTCACTGAGGAGTCTGGTCTTAGCTTTCCTTCCTCTCTTCCCTTTATCATTTTCTTGTTCCTAAATATGCCTGGCTCCATCCATGTCTGTATTGATGATCTTTCGAAAGCCAGGAAATCTCAAATGTTCTTGGTCTCTAGCTCTCAAGCATCAGTGGTAAATAATGGTAATGGTCACTAGAGTAATAGTGTCCGTCTCTGAGCATGCCTGGGCACCAGGTGCCATGCTGAGCTCTGCTGGTGCCTTATCCCATTGATCTCCCTAACTGCTCCTTGCAGTGGGGGCTGCCGTCATCCCCATATCGCAGATGAGAAAACCAGGGTTCACGGAGGCAAAGTCATTTTCCCGAAGTTGCCCAGCTAGCAAGTGGCAGAGCCAGGGTTCAAATCCCCATATGAGTTCCTTGCCCTTTTCTGTTTGGGGACCACACTGCAGCTATCAACCCATTCATTTATCAATCATTTTGGGGGTTTTTTGTTTGTTTTTTGAAAGAGAGAGCACGAGTGAGCAAGGGACAGAGAGAGAATCCCATGAGGGGCAGGAGAGGGAGAGAGAGAGAGGGAGAGTACGGAGCCTGATGGGGAGGGGGAGGAGCTCGAGCTGACCCGATACAGGACTCGAACTCACGAACTGTGAGATGACCTGAGCCGAAGTCAGATGCTTCATCAACAGCACCACCCAGGTGCCCCCCCCCATTGTATGTCACTTTGATCATTTAATCCCGCCTTGCATTCAACAGATGTCTACTGAGGGCCTACTATGTGCTAGTGTTCTGATGCAGAGATTAGATTGAGGCCTGGAAAGAGGCAGAGAGGAGGAGAGGTGTTCTCCAGCCATGATGGAGGACCCCTAGGGCTGAGGCGTCCCCACAGTCCTACAGGTTGGGGATCGTGCCCCCGGCATGTTAGGAGGGAGAGAGCATGTGTGGGAGTCTTGGCTGGCATACCGAAGCGTGTTCAGAGTTTTGGAATCGGCCCCCATAGCTTCTAGTCTTAGCTGTCACCTTTTCCTTTTCACCACATCACCCCCTCCCCAAGCCTCATTTCTGAAATGGGCAGAGCTGCCCGGCTCACCTGGTTATTCTAAGGCCCAGCTGGATAGAGGGCCTGGCACTGTAGGTCACACCCACGCCAGTCCGGGCATTCACACATGGATGGCCCCTGGCAAGTCAGAATCAGAGACACTGGTTTGAGCCCACCCGGCACAGCTGCCCAGCCCCGAGCTGGAAGTGGAGCTCAGTCTCCCTGCCCCCCACGCCCAGCCTGGCCTGGAATCAGACTTGGATTTGATGAGTGATTCATAACCTGACGCTGCAGAAAGTTTGCCGGGCCGCAGAAGGGCTGCCCGGGGTTTGTGGTTTTGAACGCGGAGAAGAATTCCCTCATCGGCTCAGGGTAGGATAACTTACTTGTTGAGAGAGACATTTTCACAAAATAAATCCTTAGAGAAACCAGGCGCTGAGGCAGGGAGGCCTGGGGAGGGATTATCTAAATAAACCCCGTTTTTGAAGCTTTCAGGCCCAAATGATTTGCCTGAGCCTTTTGTTGCTTCCTCATACTCAGCTTGAGGTCCCCAGGGACCCTGAGATCTTTTTCAATGGTACCGATGCATCCAGGTCCTTTCCATCTGGGTGATGTCCCCATCGTTCGGCCTCACTGTAATTCTCTTCCAATAGGGTCACTGGGGGTATGGGGGTTTCTTTGGTGGTGGGGGGGTAGGTGTCATGATTCAGCTCATCTACTATTCTTTTTTAAACAAGGTTGCTGTTCATATTTTGGTCAGGACGGTTCTTTTGTGGGATGTTCTGCCCACTGCAGGATATTTAGTACCCCGGGCTCCACCCTGTAAATGCCAAGAGCAGCCCCCTTGTGCCCCCACAATTCTTAAACGGCGGCCCCACGGCCCTGCTGTCCTGCAAGCTAGCTGGTGGCCAGTGGCCCTGCTGCGCAGTCAGCAGCGAGCAAGGGTGCCCACCTATCGTCCGTACAGCAGCCCAATCTAAAACGGCCTCTGCACGTCTCTAAATGCCACCCAGGGGGCACGGAGCCCAGTTGAGACCCACTGCCCTGGCCACGGCCTCCTGTCCTGCCACCCTCAATGTGTGCTGTTCCTTTCACTCAGCCCGCCTCTTCACACTGCCTCACCCTTTTGCTCCTGAGGTTCCCTCCCCTAGAATGCCCTTCCCTGCCCCCTCCATTCACTTCAGGAGCCCCACCTCCTTAGCCCCAGAAGCCCCTGTGCAGAGCAGCCAGCAGCATCCTGGCTCCTCCAACTGGTCCTGAGGTGTGGCCTTGGACTCTGTCCTCGGCTCTCTGAGCCTCATCTTTTTTTTTTTTTTTTTAATTTTTAATGTTTTATTTATTTCTGAGAGAGAGAGAAAGAGACAGCGTGAGCAGGGGAGGGTCAGAGAGAGAGGGAGTCACAGAATCTGAAGCAGGCTCCAGGCTCTGAGCTGGCAGTCAGCACAGAGCCCGACGCGGGGCTCGAACCCACGAACCGTGAGACCGTGACCTGAGCCGAAGTTGGACACTTAACCGACTGAGCCACCCAGGTGCCCCTCTCTGAGCCTCATCTTACTGTGAGGAGCAGAATAGAACTCTCTTCCCTTGGTTGTGGGGCGGGGTTTGTACAAAGCTCTTAATTGGGTGCCTGGTCAAGGAAGCACCTAGTGAGGGTGAGCCCCCCTGCCCACGGCCCTCGTGCCCTCCCTGTGGTGGTGGAGGGGCAGCCCCCCCTCCGGGGGCCCCTATGCAGCAACAACAGCCTGGCCACATGGGGTGCTATGTGGACCAGTGGGTGTGGACAAAAGGTGGTCAATGGGACTGGCGATGGCTTCGGAGACCCCCACCCACTGATCCTCTGGTTCTATCCAGGCGCCCCACCCCCACCCCCACCCCTGGCTCTCCCTCCAGCCTTGGGAGACGTCTCCTTACTCACCCTGGGGCTGCTGGGACACGGCTCCCTAAACTGACACCGTGAGAGTCTGTCCCCTCTACTTTATCCTCTAAGTAAAACTCCTTAAAACTGAGTTCCTACAGCTGTCTATTTTCCCTCCCTTCCTGACACCTGGCTGCTCTCCCCCCAACCCCGTCCACGCCCCCCAGTCTCCCTCTTATCTAAATCCCAAGCCGCCTTGTCTCTCCTTGAGAGATAAGGGGATTCCCTCTCCCTGCCCCCCTCCTCCCCCCTCCCCCACAGATACTGCAGTTACCCGCGCAGCACTCACTGCCTGACACTTGGAATAGCTCCCGGCACATAGTAGGCACTTAAATACTTGTTGAGTGAGTGGATGACCGTGTGGCCCATCTGTTCCTCCTGTTTGGAGATTTGGAATGAAATCTAAAAGCCTCAGGGAAGGCAGGATGTATTTGCTCTGACAGCCTGGTTTTCTTCCCAGCAAAAAACTCGATCGGTTTCTCATGTCGGCCCAGCTGGGGTGATAACCGTACTGACGGGAGCGACAGGAATAGTTAACCTGCACGAGCACTTAAAACGTGCCACGCGCAGGGCGAATTGTCTTTCTTGCCCATCTGTGAGCTGGGCTCTATTTTTCTACCAGTTTGAGAGATGAAAAAGCTGAGGCCCGGTGGGGGTAAGGCACCTGCCCCAGAGGGGAGGGGCAGAGCTGGGATTCACCCCAGGTTGGGCCTCCACGGCCCAGGCACATCATCCCTGTCTCGTATCTTCTCTGCGCTGTTTTTCCTCAAAAACTCCTGTGACAGATGGGAAGACAGGCTCAGGGAGGAGGACTTGCCGAAAGCCCTCGGGTGAGCGGGTGGTGGGGGCCAAGCCAGGGCCAGACGCAGGGTCCCTGCTCCTGAGGCCCGCGCATACCACCCTCCTGGCCTGGACGAGCCCAGAGGCTCTACTGCCTTGCAGGGCTCGGGGCTCATGGCGCGAGTGTGTGCCAGAGTCCCTCACATGGAGACTGCTTGGCTGGTAAAGGCGGGCACCCGGGACGAGACATGCCGGAGACGGACGGCCATTTCTGCATTCAGGAAAGGCAAAGGGCCAGTCAGGAATAATGGCTGGAATGTCAGTGGAAAGGGTTGGGGTGCAGGTAACACTCTCGAGCTGGAGCTCTGAGCAGTGGCCCCAGCTCCCAGGCCTCCCCCAGAGCAAACGGGCAACAGTGTTTATTGACCCTCTATTCCAAGTGCTTTGATATTGTTTGTCTGGGCAGAGACGTTAGCCCCCAGTGTTGCCCCAGAGTCCTTGTTCTGTTTCCATCTTGCATCCACTACAGTCATTTGCTCATTCAGCTCCCAGGAAGCCTTTACTGAGCACAACATCTGTGCTGGGTGTTGTGTGCCTGGGGAAGCGGTGGCTATTCATGACTACATTAACCCAGGGCTGTTCCTAATGTCCTGATTTGTGTCTGACCTGCAACACCAGGAAGCCACCCTTTCCACACATTTATTTCCTGCTAGACCCAGGCTTTGCCACTTCAGCTCTCTGAGCCTCAGTTTCTTCCTCTGTAAAATGGGGTAGTCCTTACAGCCTTACCTTACTTTAAGGTAGTCCTTACAGTCTATTTAGGGGGATTAAAGAAAATGAATAAAAGCCCTTCGTACAGTGCCTGGCATGTAGTAGGCCTTTTCTTTCACTTCTAAAAATGGTAATTTCATCTGTTTCTGGACTGGGACCCCCCCCAGCTCTAAGTCAGAAAGACCGACCTGGGGTCTGGGTCACCTATCCATGCATCCACACTTATCTGAACCCCCAAACTGCACACAGGAGGTCTGACAAATGGTTTATAACTGATTTGTAAGTTTATTTCTAATGGAAATCACTGGTAGGTAGTATTACGAAGAGTCAAATCACATGTGATTATTAAAACAATAAATCATTTTTATCCCAAATAATAAAATCACCCCACACCATGATTTCCCCAAGAAACAGACTGGGGCAGTGATGTGAATAAAGTCAGTCATATATGCCTCTTGGAAAATAGTTTTGCAGTTTCTAACAAAGCGAGACTTGTGCCTTCCCTGTGGCCCAGCAGCCCCACCCCCTAGCTAGCATACACCTAAAGGAAGTGAGTGCACGTGTTCGCCCAGACCACTATTGGGCTAGAATGTTCTTTGAAGCTTTTGCTTATAAGAGCCCCAAACTGGAAGAGACCCAAATGTCCCTCAGCAAAAGCTGGGTAAATAAATTGTGGTGTATCCACACAGGAGGAGGCCACACAGCCGTAAGAAAAGAACAAACTACTGGTAACACACAACGTCATGGATAAATCTTAAAATCTTTATGCTGAGCAAAAAAGGCACTGAAGAACACAATCTGAGTGATTCATTTATAGGAGCTTCAAAAACAGGCAGAACAAATCAATGGTTACAAAAGTCAGGATCGTGACTGTTTGCGGGGGTCCGTGCGGGGAAGGGGACATGAGGAATGTTTTAGGTAGCAGTAATGTAGGTATAGACATTTGAGAAATTCAGCAAGCTGTACATGTAAAATCTATGCACTTGAACTGTATACGAATTATACCTCAATTAAAAAATAAAAAATCCAAACAATACTCCTCTCTACTTTCTGATATTGTAACTGAGCAAGTGACTCCACCTCTCTGAGCCTCAGTTCCCTTCACCTCTAAAAGAGGGTGACAGGGGCTCCTGGGTCGCTCCGTCGGCTGAGCGTCTGACTTTGGCTCAGGTCATGCTCAGGTCCTGATCTCGCGGTTCATGAGTTCCAGCCCCACGTCTAGCTCTCTGCAGTTAGAGCAGAGTTTGCTTCGGATCCTTTGTCCCCCTCTCTCTGCCCTTCTCCTGTTCATGCGCTCTCTCTCTCTCTCAAAAATAAATAAAAACATTAAAAAAAATACAAAAGGGTGACAATCCCTACTTCATGGGGGTGTGAGAATTTAATGAGATAATTACAGTCCCGGCGGGGGCCTGACCCACGGTGGTGCTCAGCAGCAGGGCCTCTGTGGGGCTGTCCCAGGCTGGGCTGGGGTGGGTCAGCAGCCGTGAGCCCAGGAGGGACCCGCCGTCTGCCCACCGATGTGACTGGTGTGACTAACTGGTGCCCATCTGGTTTCTTTCACAGTATGCGGCTTATCTTTCTAAGCATGCCCCCCATGCACTTCCACACGCCTGCAGTCACCTACGAAGTGGGGACACAGTGGAATTAGTTTGACTTCACCAAGACTTGGTGAACAGGACGTCCAGCCTCACAGGGACTGGCTCTGCACTAATCACGATCCAGTAATGCCTGAGTATCTGCCGTGGGCCCGGCCTTGAGCCAGGGGCTGAGTTACAGCAGTGGGAAGACCACGCAAGAGGCCTGGCCACTTAGAGCCTAGTGGCAGAGCAGACAGTCCTCAAAACACCTCACAGGCATGGGACAACTGCATATTAAACAGCTACTCCAGGAGAGGTTGTAAGGGAAGATTAGATCTGGTAGGGAGGCCAAGGATGGCTTCCTGGGGGAAGTGACACACAAGTGTGGCCAGAATGATGAGTGGGAGCTGACCTGGCTCGGGGAGGGGAGAGTCACCAAGCCAGGGACGTGGCTTAGCCAAAGACCCAGGGGGAGTGTGGATTACTGGTGGCTGAAAGGATCTAGAGGGGTGGAGAGGGAGTGGAAGGGATGAAGCAAGGAGACTTGTAGCCCTTGGACAAGCTCCACCCTGTACATCCTCATACTTGGAGCAACGGGAAGCCATTCCAGACTTTTCTGCAGGAGAGAGAGGAGTTGGTGAAATTGGCCTCCCGATTGACCACACGTAGTGTGGGCTGTGAACCGTGCTAGACCCTCTGATTACACTCTTTTCCTGACTCCTTCTTGCAAAGGAGGGGTCTCACCCCTACTCTTTAAGATGGAGAAGTCAGGTCAGAGGGGCGTTAAGTGTTTCCTTCACCACCTTCCAGCTGGGGAGTGGAGGGGCTGGGCTCCAAACCCAGTTCTGTCCGAGGCTGTGTCCACACACTTCCCGCTGCGCCCTTCTGATCTACAATAGCCTCAGGGTATAAATCCCTTCAGTTCTCACTTGCTGTCTTGCTTTCCTCCTCTCTGGAGGGGGGTCAGGACTGACCCCCTCCTTGGGGGTGTTGTGAAGTCCGATGAAATAAAGGGTGAAGTGATGGAGAGTCAGGGTGGGTGAGCTCCTCAGTCCAAGCCTCTTATTTCATAGCAGGGGAAACTGAAGCCCAGAGAGGGGGATGGGCTGACCCTAAATCGCACAGCCACAGCTAGAGGCGGGGCTGGGATTGAAACTCCGGTTTCTGTACCAGCTGCTTTATACCAGAAACCCAGGTGGAGCAGCAGCCAGGAAAGAACTGTCTTTTGCTCTGATCTGGGTCACTGGGCTGAGGCAGGCTGGTGTCTGTCGATCATGGTCAGAGCAGCTGTGGGCCACAGACAGGCCCAGGCCAGGTTAACTGCATTAATAATAGCTAAAATGTGCTAACCACCTTCTATGTGCCAGGCATTGTGCGAATTTCTTTTACTGAATTATTGTAGTCGGATGTTAGCGCCCAGCAATGAAGCAAATCGCCCAAGGTCAAACCCCATCAAGGTCTGTGGACTCTGGACTGACCAGGCTGTTCTACGGGCTCTGTGATCCTGGTAGGGCAAACTGAGAGGGGCTTGGGGTCTGCCAGATCCCATCTGCGGACACCCCCCCACAGCCACAGCAAGGGGCAGGGGCTCTGAGAATCCTCACCACTGCCCCTGCCCAAGGGAGCAGAGCAAACACCTCAGAGTGATATGTGGCCTCTGAGCTGGAGGGGCCCGTCACAGGGACCTCCGTCCGTGGGGGTGGCCTGTGGGCAAGCAGGCAGGTGAGCTGCCAGGATTCCACCGCCATCAGGGGATTCAGATGTGACCTGTCTGGTCACCTGGAAGGGAACTTCCTTGCTTCCTATTGCTGGTGGCATGAGCTCTAAAACCTGTCATGCTGTGGAGCGGAGCCAGTATTCAGGAGGGGAAGGACAGGGAGGCTGGCCAAGGCCCGCTGTGCCACCGGCATGCTGTGTCACTTTGGGCAAATCACTTCACCTCTCTGTGCTTCAGTTACATCATTCGGCAGAGGAAGATGGTCACACTGCCTCGTAGACTTATACAAAGCCAGTGATAAAGCAGAGTACGAGGCCCAGGGGAACGTCATGGAGGCTAACTGCAGGTGTGACTTTAGAACTAAATTTCCTAATCCATATCCTTGCTCCAGAATTTGCGAGCCACTTGAGCACATGACTTAATCCTTTCTTGCCTCAGTCTCCCTGTCTGTGAAATGAGGCAGATAATCTTATCTCTTTCACTGCGTTACTTTGTTATATTATTATATTGTTTCCATACATAAAGCTCTTAATGCCTGGCACAGTATAAGCACTCAATAAGTTTTGACTATTGTTCTTATCTTCCTTCCTCTTCTCCTCTCAACCTGCTTCCTTTCTCACTTTGGCTGCCAGGAAGCTCAGGACAAACATTGTTTCCTGATTACAGTCACTATCTCATTCCAGATTCATGGAACAATTCTCTTGCCCTTACCTCTAAGGGTTTGGTGATGCTTTTTTATTTTTTTACACGTAAATGTAATTTAGCTACCCTACATAGATTTTTTTCAATTGTCAACTTCCCTCAAATTCTTTCTAGAAAGAGCTGAGTATATAGTATTTTATAAAAGCCAATAGGTTAGGCTACACATGTCGTGGAGCCTCTCGTCTGTGAGTTCCTTACTGTTGGGGCCTGTGAATGCTGGTTACCAGCACAGGAAAAAGAGAGGAATGGAGGGCAGGGCCTGGCACATGCATTTTCGTTGGAGTTCTGTCTCCTCACACTTCCTAGCCCAGGGCTGGGCATGTCATAAACCCCCAGCAGAGATGCGGGTGTGAACCAAGGTGTTCAATTCTGGGGGTGACAGCAGTCAGTATTTTTGGTTGTCTGACATCACAAATCCTGGCATGACATCTGCTCCCACTGAGGAAAGTTGTCCCTGTAAGTTCCTTGTTCAGGGAAGGGGAAAGGAAGGTATGGGGCCCAGGGTGAAGGGAAGGATACCCTCCCTGTCCTCAGGGGGTCTTAGGTCCACCTGAGCATTACGTCATTCATTCATTCATTCATTCATTCATTCAACAAACATTTAGTCAGCTAGCTGGGACTCTGTCCTCACAGAGCCTTCCAAAGACAGCCAGCAGGAAGGATGGGTGTGAGGAGGGGATGCATACAATATTTTAATTGCTGTCATCAAGGCACATGGTTGGACAGAGGACTTTTTTCTCAAATTTCGAGTTTATTTGTAACAATAATGGCCACTACCATTATATGCCCGGAGCTGTACTAAGCCCCTGATCTGCGGTAGCGCGTGGCTATACCTGCACTAACCCTCTTGGGTAGTTTTATCCTTATCTGGCAGAAGCAATGCAACTGAGCCAGAGAGATGACTTGCCTGTGGCAAGTCAGAGATGAAATGCCAAATCCAGAATTCTTACTCTTTAACTCCTCCTGGGTCCCACCTCCCCGTGAAAAGAAACGGAGTGGACAGCTTAAATGGGGCTGACCAAGAGAATCCAGGGCGGGCGGTGGTGGTAGCGTGGGAGGGTCTTCAGTGGGAAGGACAAGTGGGGGCGTGGGGCGGAGGGCTGCCGTGGCCCGGACCCTTGGGTGGCGTCAGAGGTTTGCATCCTTCTCTTGATCAGAGCCAGACCTGGGACAGATATCCCTTAGTCCCGTGTTTACCAGGGTGTCCGACAGCACAGACTCTGGGGGGAGCCCGGAAAAGGCATTAAATGACACTGAATCACACGGTAAGAAAGCTCCCCTTCCTTTCTCCTCCGTGCCTGCTGATTACTCACGGAGAAAGTCTCTGTTTCCTGCCAACATGTCTCTAACACCTCTCTGACAGCCCCTAATCTCTCTTTTCAAGAGGGAAAAGCAGGCCTCGGGCTGAGACCCTACTGGGGGTTGGAATTCTAGGGTGTCGTCTTATTTCCAGTGTGCATAGTTTGTGTACGTGTTTTTATTTAACAGACACAGACACAGCACTTACTAAATGCCAGGGCTTTGCAAATATAAACCCCTTTTATCCTCATAACAACTTTATGAGATCAGCATTATTATTATCTGTGTCTTACAGATGAGTAGGCTGAGGCTACGTTTTCAAGCACCTCTCGCCAAACTACTTCTGCTCGTAGGAGTCAGTGCTGGCTTTATTCTAGTGCCAGTAGCAGCCTGGCTTTTCCTTTACTGATGAGCGTCTTTCAGTAAAAAATAGGTGAATCGATTTAAAAATAAAGCATAGTTCAAGTGGTTACATGGATATGGCCAGGGTCCTAAAGATAATTCAACAATGACTGAAGTTTAAGAAATTCTGGTCTAGTCCAAGCCCCTCATATGCCAGGATGGGGAAGCCAAAGCCCAGAGAGGGGACAGGACTTGCCCGAGGTCACACAGCAGGTGTGCGTGTAAGGCACCAGCGCGGATGGGGTTGGTTTCCCACCTGCCGCTCACACCTGTCTGCTTCCCACCAGGGGCTGATGGGAGTGCCGGGGTGTACTCACCTGCCCAGAAGTGTCCGGGTAACACGATCGCCCTGTCTGCTGCTCCCGGCACAGACAGGCCCTCACCCCTCAGCATCTCGGCCACACCTCTGAGCTGACTTTCATCACATTCTCCACCTTCTTTCCCAGAACTCGTCGCAACCTGAGTGCAGAGCTCTGTCCTCAGCTACATGTCAGCGCTCACCTTCCCACCTTCATACCTTTCCAGAAAGTTCCACGGCCTCTGCCTTGCGAGGACATAGCTGGCCTGGGTTCCAATCGTGGTCCTGCCACGGACCCGCCTCTAGCAGACACTTAGCTCCCCGGGCTCTGCTGTCCTCATATATAAAGTGAGGACGAACAACATGAGGACGGTCAGCGGGGAGAGTGCATGAGGTGAAGTGTGCCTGCCGCACAGAAAGGCAGGAGTGGCTGTCACTTCTCAGCTCTGTCAGAGTCACTGAGCCACAGGGCCACCCCTTGTCCTGGAGGGAAATAAGGCTCCACTGAAGAGGAGAATGAATTAGGGCCACTGTCTTCATCACAGAGCTGAGAAAACCTGGGCCCCACGTGGGGGCCAGTTTCTCCCCAAATCAGGCAGGGGTCCGGATGCCCCCTGAGGGCAGAGGCCCCACTCACAGGCTTCGGACCCTGGCTGTGGCCGTGGGTGCGTCAGTTCTCCTCGGCCTCAGTGTCTTCATGTGTCACATGACACCCACCACACAGGGTTGTTTTGAGACTCATGCGATGAATGTTCTCTGTAATGTCCAAGGCGCTCTGCAGGTGTCCTTCACGACCATCTGCATGCCAGTCGCTGTGCAACATGCCTACCGTGTAGACGGGACATACGAGGGAATTAAAACCCCCTTTTCGGTAGGAGGCTCTGGAAAAGGCCCCAGTCGAGTTGGATCCGGGCTGATACTTGGTTTCCCATGCATTTTCCCGTCCATAGGCATTGTTCACCTGCAACTTGGGTGAGGCCTAGTGGTGTGGAAGCAGGAGGCTGAGCTCCAAAGTCCGGCTCTTCTGGGTTTGCATCCCAGCTGCCCCACTTTCCCGTTCTGTGACCCTGGGCAAGTTGCTTCACCTCTCTGAGCTTCAGGTTCCTTGTCTGTAAAGCGGGGATGATCAGAGGCCCTGCCTCACCAGGTCGTTGTGGGGGTGAGATGAACCGATGCGTGTGGGAAGCTTGGTATGCATCCTGGCCCAGGGTGGACACTCGCTAGATGTCGTGTAAGCACTGCACACCGGGCCCCTCTGCTAGACTCTGTGGCCGAGGCAAGTGGTTCGGCAGACGTACAGGTCAGCGCGTGGGACGTGGGACCGGTAGAGCCACACCCAGCCTGGGCGGCCGGGGAAGGCTTCCCAGAGCCCGAGCCCGGTGATGGGGGAAGGAGAGAGCACATGAGGCAGAGGGATCATCAGCCCTGGGTGTCGGGAGGGGGCCGCCTCTGCCTCGGGCCGCACTTGGGCTGCGTGTGGGGGAGAGGCAGGAGATGAGGCTGCTGAGTGGACGGCCCCCCGGGGACACTTTGTCCAGGAGCTTGACAAGGTTAAGGATCTTCCTCGAACATCCTTTTACTTCCCCTCAATAACCTGGTGCGGATCTATCATCCCCGTATTTATCTAAACCCTTGCTGGACCCATTTATATCCTCAGACTCTCCAGCTTCTCGGCATAATGAGCTCCAGATGTGGTGAGGAGGCCTTCCCCAAATCTCTGTGTCGAGCCCAGAGGGTGTTGGGATTGGGGGGACGAGGGAAGGACTTAGCCTGCCCCCTGCCCCTGGCTTCGTCCTTACACGGGCCTAAGACATGTGGGTCAGGGTGGGGACTTCAAGTGGGAGCTTGAGCACCCCGCATGCCGGGGCCTCGGTGGGCCCCTCAGGAGAGACCCGGGGCAGCCAGGAAGCTCGTGCAACCCACAAAAATAGCAGGAGTGTCCCCAGACCCAACCAGAATGTGAGGGCTTGAAGGGGCTCAGAAACCCTTTTTGTCCAGCGGTTCCCAGTTGTCCGTCTCAAACTCTATCCGCTCGAGCCATGTTCTCACTGCTGTTCTTGAAATGACTCGCTTCTCTGTTTACTGGAGTAAACGTGTTAGAAGGAAAGTCCGTATCCCTGTGATCAATGAAACCTGGTATCTCTAGACACAAACAGAAGGTAACTAGCTATCAATACAGCAGAGATGAGACGAGATGATTATGGACCAGCTCCAGCCTGGTGCTCACTCTCTTAGCTGGGCCCTGGCAGAAAGGAGGGGAGCCTGAGGCAGGTTTTAGGGGACCAGACGGGCACTGGGAAGCAGGCAGAGGCCATGGAAGGAATGTGCCAGAGCTGGTCACAGCTGTAGGCATCTGGGGCTCAGTCTCACCAGGATGTTGGTAGAGCCCTGGAACCTGACCTCGCATTTTCAGTCCTCCTTGCTCTGCTTTGCGCTTCCTTGTTTGCTAAATAAGAGAGGGTAGGGACCCCTCAGGCCCTAGGGTGGGAGGGAGGTGTCTGCAGGTGCGTGAAGGGCAAGGGCATCCGGGGAAGCCCTTCACAGGTGCCGAGTCCGAGGCCCGCTTGCTACTCGCTGTTAAAAAGACCAGAGGTGTTTCAGGGAGGGGTTCAAGTCTCAGCAGCCCCCAGCGGAGGTCGGGGGATTGAGGAGAGCTGGACAGGGAGAAGCGTTCTCCCCGAGCAGCGTTCCAGGAGGCGGTGTTGGGTCCCACCAAGTCCTCTCGCAGACTGCGCCCGGGAGAAGCACGTCCAGGGGAGCAAAAGGGGCTTGTCCCAGTCACGTGGGAGCGGGGTTCTCCTTTCACTACACTGACCTGCCTGCCCCTAAATTCAAGCTCACTCACTTTTATGGTTTTTTGAGAAACAAAGACCAGGAAGTATTTTTAGATGGATGCAGGAGAGGGGATCCCCAAAATTGAACAGGCAGGAGGCTGCCTTCATCCAAGCTGTGGTCTGTGAAAAGGACAGAACTTCAGAAAGAAAGGCTCATCTGTCCCCCTTCCCTCTTCCCCACCCCCTGTCCCCACTCAGATTTAGTGCCCTCGGGGTGACTCTGAATCCTTGCTGTTAGAGAAACGACACAAGACAGAGTGGGGGGCCATCTCACTAAACTTCCAGAAGACTTTCTGGAGGAGGGGCTTCCTAGAGGAATGAGGTGCCCTGGGTTCAAGTTTCCATTCTGCCCCCGATTGGGCACATGACCATGTACAATTACTTCACTGTGCCGTGCCTGTTTTCTCATCTGTAAAATGGGGAGAAGATAGTGCCTGTCTTATAGGAGCATTAAGATTAAATTAAGTGATAATTGCAGATATTTGCAGCTGTCCGGGCATAAGCACTGTGTGTGCTTGCTGATGTGATGCTGATGCAGGAAAGAGGAAGGAGACTAACATTCGTCTAGTCCTTCTGAAGGGCCAAGCATGTGCCTCTGATTTGCATAGCTCTTTGTATACAGTCCACACAACCAGTCTAGAAAGGCAGCTCTTTGTCCCATAAGAAGATGGGGTTCCAGCCGCATAAGTGAAGTGCCCACAGTCACATTGTGGGGTGCAGCCCACATATGTCTCTGGGCACACAGATATTCACTCCATGGCCTTAGGCAGAATGGGGAGGTGGGAACATGCAGTGAAAGCGGCGGGGGGTGGGGGGGATCCAGCTCAGTTCGGGGCCCCCTGGGTGGGGGTGGGGAGACAGCAGGATGGAAGGGCCCCCAGAGCTGGCTAAGGAATTCCGGGGGAAGAAGCTTGCACTTTCTCCCACAGGCACTGGGGAGCCACCAGCCATGAGCAGGGAGGACATGATAAAAGGGGTGTTCAGGCAAGGTCTGTGTGGCTGCGGTTTCAGGATGGATGGGTGGTGGAAAGGCCCAGAGGGGAGGCGGGAAGCTCAGCTGGGCAGCCGGACTGGAAAGGTCCTCTGGGACACGCACAGGCAGCCCTTAGTCAGAGTGACCCCTAGGATGCCTGGGGCAAGGCCCGGCGGGGTCAGGGCCTGGGCCCTAGGTGCTGCATGGGCCCGAGAGACCGAACCCCCCCTCCCTTTGCCCATCTGCAGCTTTATCTGGGAGCCTCTGGAGGGTGTCCCGGCCAGGGGGGCGGGTCTGGCTGCCTGCAGATTTATGAGGTGTGGGGGAAGTCGGCCGGGGCGGACGGGGGTGGTGGGCGCCTGAGACAAGCCTGTTGGAAGAGGGGTGAGTGGGAGGATGTTCTCCAGTCCACGGACGTGTTCTGACCCCACTTCCGCCCCAGAACCCCGCCAGCCCGGCACAGGGCACCACCCTATGCCGTTCCACCCGCCATCCTGAGGGCCAACCCCCCTGCACCTGTCGCCTCAGTTTCTCCTCACAGACACCCTGAGAGGTGAGTAGAGAGGGGCTGCATATGCAAATCTTAGGTATGCAGAAGCTGTCCCCGTACTAGATTACCAGTCGCCTGATAGAAAGAATGTGCTGGAACCTTCTGTACCAGGGCCAGAAGATGTCAGTGAAACATTGAGAGCAGGTTACAAACAGTATGTTGAGGATGATTTCATTTGTGACTTTGAGAGGAATAAATATGCATTTATGCCTCTCTCTATACATTTGATGCACCGGAAATGTCTAAATGATACCTAATTGTGACTCCCTCTGGAGAAAGAGCTTTGACTTTCCATTTTATACTCTTCAATAAGGTTTCAGTGCTTTATAATAAGCATATACGTCTTTCACTTAAAAACTGTTTTTAAAATTCCGGGTAATGGCAGGGTGTGATGTCAGAGAGAGAGAGGACCTTCTCTGGGCTCTGGGTGATGGGTGGGCTGTTGTTGCCAGGGCCTGAGGGTGCTCAGGGTTCGGATCATTCTGTCTCTGCTGAGAGCCCTCCCCTGCCACCCCCGAGACCCTGCTGACCCTCATGCAGACAGGTTGTAGGAAGCATTGCGGTGAATTGGGCCAGTCGAGGAGGCTCACCCAAAGGCAGTGGCCCTCAAAGTATGGTAAGATTTGACTAGATGAGAAAGAGTGGGGGCATTGTAGAAGGACTGGAGCAGAGTGGAGTCTGGAGTCAGGGGTGAATGCAAACCCTGGCTCTTTTACTTACCAGCTGTGGGACCCTGAGTAAATATTGTCATCTCTCTGAGCCTCTGTTTTCTCATCTGTGTAATGGGGATCCTAAATGTTACTAAAATAACACTGTGCCCGTGACATAGAAGCTATTATTTTTAAAAAAATTTTTTAATGTTTATCTATTTTTGAGAGAGAGAGAGACAGAGACAGACAGAGCATGAGCAGGGGAGGGTCAGAGAGAGAGGGAGACACAGAATTTGAAGCACAGAGCTGTCAGCACAGAGCCCGACGCAGGGTTCGAACCCACGAACCATGAGATCATGACCTGAGCTGAAGTTGGCCACTTAACTTACTGAGCCTCCCAGGCACCCCTCTAAGCTCTTATTTTTAGGCATGGGGATCCCCAAAGCTCGGGATGACCTTGCAGAGCTTGAAAGCACCTTAGCCTGGAAAGGTAGAGGGTCAGGGAGGATGGTGTGAAGCAACACGGAGGGGAGGCAGCTCCTTGTTGGATTCCTAGAAAGGACTTCTTTAGGCAGATGGACGAGGGCAGAGAGACTGGCCATACCTTGTGAGAGCACCGGGCAGTCAGTCCTTGGGTCAGAGCCCTACAGGTCCAGGTATCCATTGGGCGCTGGCACTCATTTGCATGGGTGCTACCTCCTGAACGGGGGGGTACATGACATCCGCAGGTAGGACTCCATGGTGCCCACCCACCCACGCACCCAATAACACACCAGAAAATGGAATCAGATAATGAATATTCCCTCCTCAGGGCCTTTGCACTTCCTCTTTCTTCTGCTTAGAACCTTTTTTCCCCCAGTTATTTTCCTGGCTCATGCTCTCATCTGCCACAAGGCGTCCTGAAAGGGCATAGCAGAGCCACTAACGCCCACAGGCCTTGAGCAAAACCCCCAGCCTCACTGAACCACAGTTATGTGACCTGTAATATGAGACCACTGAGGCTGCTTCCTGTGTGCCCCGTGCGCCCCTCGGTTGTGGTACCCGTTATCCTTTATTGCACTTAATGGAGGTCTGGCTGCCCCAGCCCTTCCTGTGCCCACCTCCTCAGGATCTGCGCTGTTCCAGGGGCTGGAGCCCATTCCTCCGGCAAGAAGCAGGCATATAATAGATGCTCAGTGAAGACCTGATGAATGAACGGCGGTCTGTGTGGCAGGACTGTTGTAAGAGAAGCACAAGACTGAAGGGGCAAGGGCCTTGTAAACTGTGAAGTGCTGTGCCATCATCTGTAAGGAGTCTTATCCTGGCCCATGGCCACACCAGTCACGCATCCTCCGTGGCCCTGCCTCCAGCGGCAACCCCTCTATGAGTCTCTGAGCATCTGGGCAGGGCATGCAAAGCACTCTCCACCCCCACCGCCACTGTGTTCTGTGACAACACTGTAGAGGAGGTGTGGGGAGTGTTGTTCTCACATGGAGCAATTAGCAGCTCTCCTCCCCTGAGGACAGTAGCACCCTCTGGAGGGGCCCCCTCACCACAACCACACTTGCCTGACCGCTCCCGCAGCCCGTGGCCTGCAATGCCAGCCTTTGGGCCCAGATGACAGGAGGCCTGGGCGTGTGCGTGTGCGGCGGGGGGTGGGGAGGCCTCCGGGACCTGCCCCAAGTCCCACCCGTGCAACATTCGCTCTCCCCATCGCCCTAAGGCTTACGTGCTTTACTTACAGTTTTCAAACGACAGCCACATCCTCTGATTTGCCGTGGATGACAAATTGAGGCAGGTGAGAGAAATAGCGTGATTCACCCATTTTGCAGCTAGGAAAACTGAGACCTGAAGAAGGTCATGGTTGGTCTATTCAGACAGAACAGAATCTAGACCCCACAGTTTGATGGGGGTGGGGCACTCAGAAACCATTCTATCCCAGCATGAGTGCAGGGGTGGGGACACACAGAAAGGGGGCTGAGGGAGCCCAGGAGGCGGGCTCTGAGCCAGGTCCTGAAGGGTGATCAGGTAGGATGGGCTGAGCTAAGGTCAATTCCGTGCATGTCAGTGCGGGCCTGGTTTTTAAGGACAGGAGTGGTTGGTGTACGGAGTAGGAGGAGCAGATAGGAGCAGGGAAGGGAATGGCAGGAGCTTCATTCTGGAAGCCTGGCACAAAGTAGGTTCTCAGTAAGTGAATGGCAAAGACTGCCAGTCTCATTTGGACCTCCATCTGTCGTACTAGGGAGCCATTGACAATCCTTGAGTGACAGCACCTGAGCCGCGTTGTGGAAAGGGAGGCTCTGAGGAGGCAGAGGCAGGGTCTTGATCAACACATATTGTGGTTTTCCTTCTCAAAAGTCTCCACCCCGCCTGTGCCCCTCTTTCCCTGGCTCCGGGTGACTCTACCCCTGTCCTCAGGGAGCAGCCTCCCATCCTTCGCAAAGCCTTCCAAGGGACAGCTAGAGCTGAAGCCACGGTCTTCCTAAGCGCTGGTCTGTGGGTCAGCCACCCGGCTGCCCCAGCATTACCTGAGAAGCTGGCTGAAAATACAGATTCCCAGCTGCTGACTGCCAGCCTCTCTCACGATTCTAATTCATCCTGTCTTATGGGGTCAGGGACAGCCAGGCTGGGTGTTTTTAAAAGGCACCTGAGTCCATTGTGATGCACAGCCAGCTGCGACCCTGTGCCGCCACCAGATGATGTTACAAGCATCACAAATTATGTGAATTAAAAAACAAAGAGTGGAAAGAACATACCCAAATGTTAGCAGTAGGTCACGTGGGGGTGGGGTGGAGGTACCATCCGGGGGAGATTCTGATCTTGTCCTTGGTGTTTCCTTCTGACTTGTCTACACTTTCCAGATAGTCTATAATGAGCATATATTGCTTTTATTATGAGAAAAATAAGTAACAGCGTCTGGACAGGAGCAATGTGGAGAGGGGCAAGAATGAGAACCGGAGATGTGCCCACACAGACCTGGGTCTGCGGCCGGCCCTGCCCTTCCCCAGCTACTGGCCTCTTGGGCAGGGCACTTGACCTCCTGAGCCTCCACTTCCTGATCTGTAAAATGGGAATGGGAAATCCTCAAAGTGTAGCTGGAGGTGCTCGTTAGGGTAATTCCCCATGACCAGCAGCCCACGGCCAGCAATGTCCTTCCTGCCCCGGTTGGTTACACCTCTCTCCCCAGCAACGGTGTACCACACTGGCCCTGGACACGCGCCGTTGCCAGCGTCCAGCCGGACCCTCCTCCCCTGCTCTGGCCCAGACCTTCAGAGACTGTGGGGCCGGCGGGGGCTCTGGGGGCCGCCTCAGCCACCCCCACTTCGCAGCTGGGGAAACTGAGGCCCAGAGCAGCTGCAGAACCTGGTTGCGAGCTCAGTTCCCCCGCGACGGGAGGGGCGTGCATGTGTTCGCCGCACATCTCTCTCCCTGCCGGCGCCTTGCTCAGTGTGTGAGGGGCAGCAAGTCACCATCTGTGTTTTCCAATAAAAGAAAATGAAAATTGAAGCACATTAAAAATAGCTCAATTGGGATTCCGAGCGGGGCTCTGAGGCCTGCTGTGCCAGAGACGCCCAGCCTGCCTCCTCCCCCCTCCCAGCCTGGCACCGACGGCAGCGGGAAGTCATCTGAGGCGAACGTCTCCTAGGCAGGGCTGGGGTGCAGGCAGAGTCCCTGTGAGTGCCGAGGGCCACTGAGGGCCCCCGGTTCCAGCCTCCAGGCTCTCAGCTGCTGGCGTCCGGTGTCGCGGGGTCCCGCTGGAGGCAGAAGATGCATCTAGAGCCATGTGCCACCCCACTGGGCCGCCTCTGGATCCTTGGGAACGAGCCTGATTGAGGAGTGTCCTCCGAGGGCATGTGTCTGAGGACAGAAAAGGAGGACAGCTCTCGGCGTGGTGCCCGCTGGGGACAGGGCTCCGCCAGTGGCTGTTACCGCTAGTGTTCTCACTCTTGTTGTTTTCTGTGAAATGGGAACACGGTGGCGCGCTGTAGGAAGCCCGCGGGAGGTCAGACGGGAGAGGGCTGTGCATGAGCCACAGCTGCTTACCACGAGGAGGGGCTGGCACACGTCCAGGAGCGCTGGTCCCGTGGCCCTCAGAGCGCCTCTTCCTCCCCGGGGGCCCCGCTCTCTGAGGGTCCTCCCGCACCTGTGACCTCCGCTACTGTGCAGGCCTCTGTGAGGCAGACACGGAAGCCCGCTTCATACCCCGGAGGCCTGGAGGGTGCTGGGGCAGGGAGTAGCCCAGCTTCCACGGCCTGGCCTGCAGCAGAGGGCCACGCAGCCTGGGGGGGGGCTGTCAGGTCTGTATGGCCCGGGTGCAGACAGGGAATCCAGGCCGGTGCTGCGGAAGCCAGATGGCCTCGGGCAAGCGGCTTCATCCTCTGGGCCTCAGTTTCTTCATCTGTAAAACGGGGCTAGGTAATAGTTCCCATCCCTTGGGAAGATTGGGTCCTGGGCAGGCTTGGCACATGACAATGGCCCCGAGAATAGCCCACCCCTCCCTGCGGTCTTACCAGTCCAGAACAAGGGACTTGCTGGGCCCACCAGCGCCCAGGCACATGGGACCAGCATTTGCCCCGCCACGGCCTCCCTCAGGCCTCTCCTGGTGCCCTTGCTGCTGGCAGGGACTCTTCCCCGCCCCTCGCCCCCTCTCAGCCGAGGGGCTGGGCCCTTCCTCAGTGGTGGGAGAGAGGACGGAGCAGGTGTTGGTGCGCAGGAAACGAGCACCTGCTCCGTTAAGGAGGGTATACGAGTCTTCCTATTGCGCCTGTAACGGATAACCACATCTTGGTGGCTGAGAACAGCACAGCTTGCTGTCTTACAGTAACGGAGGTCAGGAGTCAGAAGGCTTCACTGGGCTGCAGTCAAGGTTTCGTTGGGGCTGCATTTCCCCAGGGCTTCGGGGGGTGAATCCATTTCGTTGCCTTTTCCAGCTTCTAGAGGCCGCTTCCTTCTTTGGCTTAAAGCCCCTCTCTCCATCTTCAAAATGCATCACTGCACCCTCTGCTCGTCCCCCCCCCCACCATCTTTCCGACTGTGACCCTCCTGCCTCTCTCACAGGGATCCTTGGTGCCTGGACAGTCCAGGAAACTCTCCCCACCTCAAAATCCTCAACTTAATCTTGTTTGCAAAGTCCTTTTTGCTGTGTAAGGTAACAGTCGTGAGGCCTGGGGATTAGGGTGTAGACCCCTTTGGGGGGCTCCACAGTTCTGTCTACCACAGACAGGAAAGCTAGAATCTGCCTCAGCCTTGACCAGAGGGGCCTAGCTAACTTTGGTGATAATCACAATTCCAAAATTTCCTTTACGGAGTGAGTGCTTTTTGCCAAGTCGTGTGGAAACTGGAGTTATAGTAATGACAGCCAATATTTCACTGAGCGCTTACTATAGCCAGGCACTGGGCTAAACACTCCCCATGCGAGAGGCATGATCTCACTAATGGTAACCGCCACCTGCACGGTGTTAACGCTGTTCCCATTGCACAGCTCAGCAAGGGAAGGAACTGGCTTGCCTGAGGTCACTGGGTTAAGAAGAGGGGTTCAAATGTAGATCTGACGGCTGAGTCGGTGCTGTCAGCTCCCTGGGTTCTGTGAGATCTACTGCTTCCCTGGGCGGGACCAACACCTGGGTTCTGCACCAGGCGCCTGCTCTCCTGCCCCTCGGGCTGCACATCCCAGCATGTGCTCCTCGCCCGATGCCGAGCCCCCGGACTGCGTGCCTGGGTGCCCCCTAGCCAGTCTGTGTGACTCCAGGCAGGGGCTGTGGCCGCACAGCAGGTGCTCAGGGCGGGAGCTTGTTGAAATGGGAGGAGAGAAGATGGGTGGGGTGTTGGGAAAGGGGAGTGGCTGTGTGCCTGACTAATTCCTTTTTTTTTTTTTTTTTAAATGTTTTATTTCTAGGAGAGAGAGAGAGACAGCGTGAGCAGGGGAGGGTCAGAGAGAGAGGGAGTCACAGACTGAAACAGGCTCCAGGCTCTGAGCTGGCAGTCAGCACAGAACCCGACGCGGGGCTTGAACCCACGAACCGCGAGATCATGACCTAAGTGAAAGTCGGACGCTTAACCGACTAAGCCACCCAGGCGCCGCCCCCCTTTTTTTTAATGTTTATTTTTGAGAGAGAGAGACAGAGACAGAGACAGAGACAGAGTTTGAGTGGAGGACAGGCAGAGAAAGAGGGAGACATAGAATCCGAAGCAGGCTCCAGGCTCCGAGCTGTCAGCACAGAGCCCGACATGGGGCTTGAACTCATGAACCATGAGTTATGACCTGAGCTGAAGTCAGACACTTAACCCACTCAGCCACCCAGGCGCTCCCTGAATAATTGTGTGTCCAAGTGGGAGGTGGGAGCCTGGGAGCCAGACTACTAGGATTGGGGTCGTGGAAGGAGTTGGGTCACACAGTCCAGAAATCAAAGTCTGCCTTCCTCACCAGCTTTCAGGGGATCTTGGCCCATGGACTGACTTGTCCTCACTGAGCCGTGACTCTGTCCCCTGGAAGGCCTTCAGGAGGCCCATCAAAACGCCTGAATCCAGGCTGTGAGCCCCGTGACTCTCTTCAGTTCTCAGGGCCCTTCCGCAGCTCCATCTTTCTACCTCTCAGTGGGCTTTCTGAGGCCCTTCTTTAGGTTTGTGTCTCTCACACCTGCAGCCTCAGTCTTCCCATCTCTACATTGGGCGCCGTCTTGTGCCTCAGCTTGTGGTGTGAGGCATTTGCAGCCTCTGCAGGACTGACAAGGCGCACATGTCCATCCTCCCAGCCCCCGTGCCAGTCTGGTCAGTGGCCTGAGGCAGGGACAGAGGGAGAGAGGCCCAGGAGCAGGAAGAGAATGCGTGTTCTCCAGGCTCATTTAGTCACAGGCTCGAGGGAAGGTTCCTGAGAAACTCCCTGTTGGTGGCATCCTCCATCAGGGTCTTCCCGCCTCCCTGGAGAGCTCAGCTGTAACCAGCGGGAAATGGGACAGATAATTGCAACTTTAAATAAGGCCAAGTTAAAGCTCCCTGCCAGGCCCAGCACGGGGGACTCCCTGAGCGCTGATGGGAGGCAGCGGGAAGTCCCAGACAGTGCTCCGAATCCCCATGCTGCCTGCCGCCAACTCCCTAGTGACCACGGGCGAGTCACCACCCTTCTCTGAGCCTCAGTTTCCTCATCTGTTGAATGGGGCCCAAGTAGCATCACCTATGGAGAGGAGCTAGCACAGTGCCTGACACATAGTAGGTACTCAGCAGCTGGAAGTCTGGATTATGATGATCATCCTGGCTCAAACGCAGCTGCCCATCCCACCCTACCCAGAGCTTCTCTGGGAGCCGTTCCCAGTCTTGCTGGCCTCCTGGCAAAGAGGGCTCCTAAGAACTGCAACGAACTGCTCCCGAGCCAAGGCGACCATACCAGGCCTTGTGCTAAGAGCTTCACATCCATACCTGTGAGGAAGTCTTGTTTAGTGCTCCCATTTCCCAGATGAGGTCCCTGAGGCTGCAGACCTGGGGTGGGTGGGGGGAGGAGAGGGCCAGCCTGGAAGGGATCAGGAGCTCCAGTCTGCAGGAGGGGACAGGATTACCCAGCACACGCCTTCACCGTGTCCAAGAAGCATCCCGTCCTAGCAGGGTGCACACCAGAGCGGTGAGACACGTGAGGTTGCACATCCAACTTCTCAGTTAGGGCAGGAATTCCCAGGCCTGCTCCCAGCGTCAGTGCGTCTGCCAGGGCTGCCCCGGGCTGCTGCCACCACGATATTCCCGGTGAGGAGGAGGCCCGTGTGGGCCCAGGGGATTGAGAGCTGATCAGGGCAGGGAGCTGGCCTGAGTGTGGCCAGCAGACCTGTGGATGGACAAGGCGGGCGGCATGGCCAGGAGCCTGGGAAGGCTATTCCTTGGCACAGGCCATGTGCTCACTGTCTGACAGAGCGTCTCCTTGTGCCCAGGGGCAGCTATCTCCCGGCTACACTGGACACCAAAGACCAGCATTGCAGGACCCCTGCCCCCTCCAAATAAACCAGCTAGGAAAGGGCCTCAGACAAACTCCAGTGAGTTGTTGCCCAGAGAGAGGCTGTGTAAGCTAAGCTGGGGGAGGGGTCAAGGGTGGTCAGGGAAAGCTTCCTGGAAGAAGAGATGCCTGTGAAGTCTTAAAGGGTAAAAAGGAATTTTCCAGGTGAAGGAGGTGGGCATCCCCAGCAGAAGTGGCTTTGGCAGGTGAGGGAAGGAAGAGGAGTGTCCAGCATGTTTAAGGAGCTCTGCTCTCTTGCCCTGGGCCTCGCCCTTGCTGCCTGCCTGCCTGCACCTAGAGAGGGTGTTCCAGGCAGGGTACGACCAAGAGCAAAGGCCTAGTAGTGGGAGACATGAAGGCATGGACTCCGACACTGAGCAGACTGGCCTGTAGGGCGGAGGGAGGTGCAGTTGGGGTCAGAGGCCAGGGCCAGCCCTTGGAAGGCCTTGAATGTCAGACTGGTGTGGATCATCCCCTCAGGGTGATTGGTAGACGCATCTCTGCCTGGCTCTTCCGTCCCTGGTCAGTTTCCCAGGGCCGCGCGGGCCTGGAGGCCTGTAAAATCATAAGGGGACCCCTCCAGCATGGCAGCCAACTCCTCTTGGAAGCCTTCCATGATTTCATGAAGTGAAATGATCTCTCACAGGGACAAGAAGTCTCTGTCGCCACCACCCACTACCAGAAGCCCAGAAAAGCCCATTGCGGGTGATGTGACTGTCACAGCCCACCTCAGGTACCTCCCAGAGCAGGCAGTGCCCTCCTCCTCACACTCTGCAGGCTACAAAGGCACCCACAAGCTGTGGCAGGAAAAGCACGGGACTCGGTGTCAGGCAGCCTGGTCCCCTGCCACGCACTCTCCCTGACAGAAGCCCCCCACCTCTGCATCAGATGATGCCTACCCCTTAATTCCAGGCCGCCACCCTCAGGCCTGGAAGTCCCCACTTCCTGACCCCACCTCCTGCTTCTCCCTCACCTGAGACCGTAGGCTCCCCCAGGTACCCTTGAAGTCATGGAAAGAGTTTGGATCATACAGCTCAGAAATCAGTCCACTTCCTCACCGAGCTGCAGGGGATCTTGGCCCCTTAACTTGACCTCGCTGAGCCTCGGGGCAAAATGGGGACATGATATCTTTCTTAAAGGTTTTGGGGAAGCGTGGACGAACTCAGATACCATCCTGGTTGTCCATTGCTTGGCATGTTGCCTGGTGTTGAGTAGATGCTCAATGAACAGTCTCCATGATGATGGGGAGGCTGGTGGTGGAGGTGGCATTCCCTGTATCTGGCTTGGGGCACCCCTCCCCCAGTGTCTTCTCCACCCTCAGAACCCCCTCACTCCAAGTCCTATTCCTTTCCAGGCCCTTCCTCTGTCATCAGCCCTTCTGTGCACAGCCGTGTCACGGCCCCAGCAGCTCATGCCAGAAGCCCCCTGGCCTGGCTCTGGGTCTGGCATCATCTCTCAGGGTGCCAGAGGCCATGGGGAATGAACGGCAAACTGACGGCGAAGACATGGAGGCTCTGATCACAAACACAATGACAGGAACTTGCTGGGTGGCTCTCCTGTGAAACATCGACACATGAGAAAATGCCCCAGCAGAGCCGCCTCTGCCTAACCGCCCGAGATGCCAGGCGTGGTTGGCAAGGGAGCCCAGGGACCGAGAGGGAGCAGTGGCATCACGCTGAGCAGAGATGGTGCTCTGGGGGTCCTGTCACTGTACCCAGGGTGCTGAGGGCCATGGAAGCAGAACTGGAAAGGGGTGTCAACATAGAAGGGATGCAGGCATTCTGGAAACAGCCCTCTGAGACACCAGCTGCTCTCAGAATGAGCAAGGGCATTGGAGCCATCAAGAGCAGGGTGGAATTTGTACTCTGCCCTCGACAAGCTGTGTGGCCTGAGACAGTCCTCTGCATCTCTCTGACCCCAGGCTATAATTTCCTCATCTATAAAATGGATCAGTTACTCAAGAGAATGCAGTGACAGGTGAATCAGGCCCCCCTCAGTATGATCTTAGTCTGGCATTCAAGGCTCTTTGTGGCATCTGGAGTGCTCTTTCTCCCTCTTGCAACTCCCTGTAGGGATTGTGCACATTCTCTCCTCCCAACTTTTGCACAAACTATGCCTGGAACACCCTCTCTCCTCTCTTCCCCTCCTTCCAGCCTGGCTGCCTTCTACTCAATATTTGGGGTTCAGGCCATGTGTTACCTATTTGGGAACTCTCTGAGTTTGTCTCATATCAGAACATTTCTAGAGGTCAGTGACAGTGTCTGATTTTAATTCTCCCGTACTTAACATGGGCCTAACATATAGTAGGTGTTCAATAAATGCAGGGAAGGGTGGATAGACAGATGGTAGCAGATTTTTAGAGACATAAGTGGTGTGAATGGAAGGCCAGGTAAGTGAACAGTCAGGTGGATAGACAAATGAAAAGAAAGGCAGAGAGGGAGGGAGAGCAGTTCATTGGAAAGATGGATGGGTGGATGGGTAGATACCTGAATACGATGCTGGATGTATGGGGGAACAAGTGGATGGGTGGGGTAAGTGAGAGGGTGAGTGGATGGATGGATGGATGGATGGATGGATGGATGGATGGATGGGCGGGCAAATGAGTATGTGGATGGCAAGAGGGCAGAATGATCCCATAAGTATTTGCTTGGTTTTGGTGGTTCAGTGGTTGGATGAGTATGAGAATGGGTAGGTAGATAGATGGATGGGTGGGTGAGTTGTTGGGTAAGTGAGTGGGTAAATGGATGGAGGGAAGAATAAGGGTGTGCAGGTGGGTAATTAGGTAGGTGGATGGGTGAGTAGATGGCAAGATGGTTTACGGGTGATTGCAAGGATTGGATAGTTGGAAAGATGGATGAGTAGGTGGGTAGGTCAGTGGGTAAATGAATGAACAGTAAAATTTCATGTGGCTAAATGCCTGACATCTTGCCCAGAAGCAGAGGGGTGGTCTGGATTCTGGGATTTGAGTTAATTGTCCTTCACTGGGAGAAACCAGTGCCAATTAGGCAAATAGATTCAGTCCCAGCAGGTCCTGCAGCAGGCCTGCTAATTGACTCCAACCTGACAGACCCTGGCTTGGACTTACAGTGGCCTGTGTCTTATTGATTTGTAATTTACACTCCACACACACCCAAAAGGATTTGAGGTGACGTAATATTAAACCCGCATGCAACAGGACAGTTAAAAATTAAGTGAGAAAGTGAGAGGCTGCCTGGCAGAGTGGTTAAAAGCATACCTGCATTCAGCTCCTAGATCTGCTGCTTACTGGCTGTGTGACATCGGGCAAGTTGCTTCACCTCTCTGAATCTCATGTTCCCATCTCTGTAGGAAGATAGGGAGGAAGAGATGAAGGAAGGAAAGGAAGTTGGTTTAATGGAGGAATGTGTGAATGATGAACAGATACCTATGTGGGGTGCTAGATGTAAGGGTGGGTGGGTGAATGGGGGCTGGGTTTTCAGGCCAGTGGAATGGAAGACAGATGGAGAGGGTAAGTGATAGGGTAGATGGGTGAGTGGATAGATGGATGATGGGTGGACAAGCAAATGGGAACAATAATTATTCTATCAAATGGCCTGTTGTGAGCATCCAAGGAGTGACAGCACAGTGGTTGGGACTAAGTAAGGACTTAGAATGATCTAGTATATGGTGTCATCTTGATACCAGAGATTATTTCCCAGAGGAAAAATCCAGACACCCATACTCATGCTGTAAGCAGGAAAGAGCATTTGTTTTCTGGGTAGGCTGGTGGTAAGGACGAGACGGAGGGCTCGATGAGCTTTTTTTTTTTTTTTATATATGTTAATTTAGTTTTGAGAGAGAGAAAGCGTGAGCAGGGGAGCGGCAGAGAGAGAGGAGACACAGAATCTGAAACAGGCTCCAGGCTCTGAGCTGTCAGCACAGAGCCCGACACGGGGCTCGGACTTACACGTTGTGAGATCATGACCTGAGCTGAAGTTGGATGCTCAACTGACTGAGCCACCCAGGTGCTGCCGATGGGATTTAATAACAAGCCAGACTCAGCCTTGCCCACAAGGGGCCACAGTCCAGTTGGGCTGATGAGTAAATGTCTCGGGGCAGGGTGACAAGTTTCCTCTCCTTTTGTTTATTTTCTTAATTTTTGTTGTTGAAGTATAGTGGACATTCTCTCCTTTTATTTATTTATTTTTTTTTTTTAAATATTTTTATTTATTTCTAGGAGAGAGAGAGAGAGAGAGACAGCGTGAGCAGGGGAGGGTCAGAGAGAGAGGGTGTCACAGACTGAAACAGGCTCCAGGTTCTGAGCTGGCAGTCAGCACAGAGCCCGACGCGGGGCTCGAACCCACAAACCGCGAGATCATGACCTAAGCGAAAGTCGGACGCTTAACCGACTAAGCCACCCAGGCGCCCCAACATTCTCTCCTTTTAAATGGCCGTGACGGTTGTTCTCAACTAAGTGGTGACTGTTAGAATGTCATGAAATGAAGTCAAAAAGCACTCGGCACAGCACCTGGCACAGTTGTTGTTCAACTGTGCTGACTGCCGTCACGATATTTTCATTACCTACTTATTAGGTGGGAAGGGTCTGTGGATTCATTTAAGGAAAAGGGCTTATTTTAAAGATTATAAATCACTGGGCAGATGCTGAGGCAGCTTGGTGTGTCTGGAAGGCTCAGGGGCAATAGGCTTGGATTCCATTTCTGATTTGCTGTGTGGCCTTGGCCAAGTCACCTAACCTGTCAGAGCTTCGGTTTCCTTGTGCGTTCGGTGGGTCCGGTAACTGGCATCCCTCGGGGTTGTTGTGAGGACTCATGAAGCTCTCATGTGCCCGAGACTGCTCCCCGTCCCTGCCTCCCTGCTTCCCCTTCCCCAGCAAGCCCTGGTGTTCATTTACCGCCCGCCCCACCCCCAGCCACCCCTTCCCAGACCTCCATCCATCATCCTGTCCTTTGCGGAGGTTAAGTGGGTCCCCAAGCAGCGAATCCAAAGCCTCCCGAAGCCCCTGCCGCACAATGCGGCCCGCTGTTAGCGAGCAACCTGGCTGGCCCGCAGGATTGGGTTTCAGCCGGGCGGCCGGCGCTGGCGGGTGCCCAGGCCAGCAGCGGGCAGGCGGGGGACAGAGTGGGGAGCCGGCGGCGCGGGGACTCATCCGCCCGAGCCTGAGAAAACAAGAGCAGACTCGAGGCAGGCAACCGAGGCAGAGAAGGGCCTCTGAGCAGCAGGAGGATGAGGAGGGGGTCTGTGCTGCGAGGGTCCTGGGGCAGAAGGATTTCACATTAACTAGGTCCCCTTGCCGTGAGCCTGAGGGCAGAGCAGGGGGGCGAGCTGGAAAAACAACGTGCTGCCTGTTGGCAGGTCTCACCTTAGAAAGGCCATGGTCTTCCTGGAGCCGGCACAGGGCTTCTGTGGCATGGCCACCCCCCACCCGCCTTGCTTCGGGTGGAGATTCTCTTCGCTGCTGATCCTCACTGGCTTTTCAGAGGAGAGGCCCCGGGGAACCCAGTCGGGCTGCTCTGGGTTCAAATCCAGTTCTGCTTTCTGACTGTGACTTTGAGCAGGTCTCTTAGCCTTCCCAACTCGGTTTCCTCATCCATACAATGGGCACAGCCATGCTAGCTTTGCAGGGTATACAGAGTGGTTGGCTCAGGTTCTGGCACTGAGGGCACTGAGGGCATCATACATGAAACCATGATTTTTCCCCCTCTCTTTTGTGAGGCAGCATAGCCTGGTGGTTTCTGGGTCACACCGCCCTTACCGGCCATGTGTGTGTCGCTGGGGGAGTTCTTGATCTCTTCAAGCCTTGGTTTCCCTGTAAGGTTGCTCTAGGGCGACAGTGAGCCAGACAGTGTTGTTGAACCCACCGTTAGCCTCCATGGGTGTCAGTGATTTTCACCATTGCCTTTGTATGACCTGGCCTTTGAAAGTTAGAAAAACCCTTTGCACCCAATGCCTCCTTGAATCTTCAAAGCAACCCTGCAAGGTACACAGTGCAAGGATTTTGTGATCCCCATTTTACAGATGAGGAAACTGAGGCTTAGAGAGGTGAAGTGATTTTCCCAAGTTACCCAGTTTGTCCTTGAATTTTATCTCCTGGCTCCTGCCTGTTGCCTCCTCTCAGAGTTTCTAGCATGGACGTGGACCACAAAACTAATGTGCCAACTCCCAGCCATCGATTGTTTGGGTAGGGCCCATGGTTGGGCAGACAGGCCTGTGTTCAAGTCACTGGGCCCTATTAGCCCTTGACAGGGAGCAGCTGGAAGGGTCTGGAGCAGCACCTGCTCGTTGGGTCATGCACCACACTGGTTTGCTGCCTGGGCTGTGGTCGGCTGACGAGTCTGGAACAAAGACCCCATGAAACAACTGCTGGGTGTCTGTCTGTCTTCAGGATAGGCCATGTTCTCATGTCCATTTTTTCAGGACAGACAACGTCACTACCTTACTCAGGAATCTTTGATAGCTCCCCATTGCCTATAGGATAAGATCCAAACTCCTTAGACCCACCTTCAAGGCCCCGTAAGCCCTGGCCCCATCCTAAGCTACCATATCCCTTCCATGAAGCATTTGCTCCTACGATGTGGGACAGACACCCTAGCATGGTTCAGGGTTAAATACATGGGCCCTGATGGGAGGCAGACACAGATGCACCACTTCCTGGCCATGCAAACCTTGAATGATCTCTCCTAACTTCAGTTTCCCCATCTGTAAAGGGAGAAAATAAAGTACCTACTTTACAAATAGTTATAACAAAATGAGATAATGAATACTAAGCTCTTAGCACAGAGCTCACCAAGGAGACCCAATCCTTAGGTTTTGCTAGTATCCAGACTGCCCCTGCCTCTGTGCCCTTGATGTCACTGTGCCCCGTACGTGGCATGCTTTGCCCCCTTCTCCCAGCTCAAATGCCTCCTTCCTGGGGATGCCTTTGCTAATTCCCTGGTCAAAGCTAACACCGTCTTCCTTTGGGTTTCCTGGCTCCTGACCAGGACCAGCATTCTCACTCTGCCTCTTCTTGTAGAAAGTTCACGTGCCAGGCACGAATCTGGAAGTTCCTGGAGGGAAGGATTTGCTGATCCGTTTCAACATCCCCAGTGCCCAGCACAGGGCCTAACACTCAGTAGATAGAGTAGACGCTCATGGAATCACCATGATCTTGTTACTTAACCCAGGAGAATTCAGGGACAGGAAGAAAGAGACTTTGAGTTAGGTTTTGGAAGAGAAATTAGGCAGGCTAACCAAGCTGGAAGGGTTGGGCATTCCAGGCAGAAAAACCTAGAATGGTCAGTGCACCATGACCACGGAAACATAGTGCCTTCTGTGGATGGCTGGACACTAGAGATATAGTAAAGCATGGCTGGAAGGTAATTAACTGGCCTGGTCAGCGGGGGCCTTAGGGCAAGGAGCTAGGACTTTCTCTTGCCAGCAGGCGGGAGCTCTGAAGGGCATTAAACTCACTTAAGACATGATCAGACATGGACTTTAGAAACATCACCCAGCTGCCAGGTGGAGGTCAAATACATCTACTTTGAACCAGTTCTCAGTAAAGGAGGCAGGCACAGAGCTCCCCCAAGCATGGGGGCCCTGGGAGACGGCAGATCAGTAGAATTGACCTACATGATGTCATCTAATGTGCACATGACCCATTTTACAGATGGGGAGCCCGAGGGCCAGAGAGGAGCACAAGCTTGCCTACAGTCACAACCTAGAGCATGCCAGAGCCAGGGTTCTAGCCTGGACAGTCTGAGCCCCAGCCCCGTTTCTTTCTCCCCTCCCGCCCTCACTCAGGCCCACACAGAGGGAGAGAATAAACACATGCAGAGAGCCCCAATGGTGCGTGTGTGTGTGTGTGTGTGTGTGTGTGTGTGTGTTGTCTTTTTTTTTAAGGCTTTGTTTTGCAGCAGTCTTAAAAATCACGCAGATGTAGAATCAGACAGATGTGGTTTCAAATGCCAGCCTTGCCTGTGTGCCCTTGTGAAGCCTGCTTCACCTCTCTGACCTCAGTTTCTGCATCCATAAAATGGGGTTAATAGCATATCCTTCGCAGGTTGTCATGAACCTGAAGCCGTATTTAGAGGGCCCATCTCAATGGCTGGCACACCGTAGGTGCCTCGTGAAAGTTTCTCCTCTTGCCTTTGGAATTCTCTCACATTGCCATTCGTGCAAACAAACAGCGCCCGTGGCCCTAGAGAATTATGGTCCGTGAGGGGGTCAGACAGAGCTGATCAGGGATGGGTCGGGGGGCAGAGGACGACCCCGTGCCTCAGCCTGAAATGGGGCAGTGGTGGCGTCCACCGGGGCCTCGTGCAGCCACCCTCCCGTCAGCTCAAGACTAACGACTTCAGTGTGTCTCCCCTTTTAGCTCAAATATTTCTGAAATGCACACTGCTCGTTTGCACATAGCCAGAGGGGCCAGCGGGCCTCCCCAGCCTGTTCAGTCGGGGCTTCCTGATGGCTTTCTTCTGTGCAGTCTCCAGGAAGGGGGTGTGGGCGCAGCCTCTGCCGTGGCTCGAACCCTGTTTTCCCACCGAGGAAGGCTCTCTGAGTACGTGGCTGCAGGCCCGGGTTCCAGCTTTCTCCTGGGTGCTACGTTATCTGTCCACACAGCCTCAGTCTTCTCATCCATCCATTGGGATTTTTAGAAAATGGTGACTGAGCGCATTCTGGGCTTGGAAAGCAGAAGTTTCCATAGGGCTGGCTGGGGTGGGCATGCCTGGAGACGGGTGAAAGGGCAGTGTTAGGCAGGGTGGGGAGAGGGTTGCACCCGAGAGACCGGCAAGGACGTGGGCAGGGGACGTGGTCCAGCCAGGGAGCCTCAGAGAGCTGCTGACTGTTGCTGCCCACCCTTCCTTCTCGTTCATTCCCACCGACCATGCTGTTATTGCTCGCCTCCTTTGCCTCTGCCCGCCCCTCTGCCTCCCATGCCCTCCCCCCTCGGCCCTTCCTGCCTCCCTTCTAACTCATTCTTCAAGCGTCCATCCAGAGTCACGTCCTCCAGGAAACCATCCCCAAATTGCGCATTGTCTTCCTCTCCCTCCACACCCAGCCCCCTACCCACACTACCCCATGCACGTCCCTATTGCAATCTCTGTCACATCGTGTGGTGATTAATTATCTGTGTACAGCGAAAAACAGCTTCTCTTTGCATGAGGGATTGTCATTGTCACAGTGGGGATGGGCTGGGGACGTTTCTAGCACGTTAGTGGCAGCTCGGTGCAGTCTCGCGGTCCCCAAAGTGTGGGAAGTGAAATGATGTTAGGTAGTTTGCAAATGAACATTTCTAATTGTAATTGTCCTGTGTTTATTTTCCTTCTTTTTATGGCAAGTGATCTTGGTTTCCCATTTATACTAATGATAACTTTTTCCTCTTTAAAATGTACTTAAAAAGAGAAGAGTCAGCTGGAAGAATAGTGACTAAGTGATAGTACAGGTTGTAGGTGGAAATGGCTGATGTCATGAGTGTTCTGATGGAACAGAATCCTAGCCTAGGGGTGGAGTGTGATTTTAGCCGTTGACTGTTGACCTACTAGGTGCCAAGCCCCGTGCTGACTCTTGGGGACAGGCAAAGAAGGTGTGGAGGGGGAGGTGATCAGAAGGAACCACATGTTTGGGGTGGGGGGGGCGGTGAGAGAGGGAAGCAGTCTGTGTGGCTGGAGCACAGCTTGTGAATGAAAGATGTGTGTGACCTTGGGCAAGCTCCTAAGCTTTTGTAAGCCTCAGTTTTCTCATCTGTGAAATGGGGTGATATCAACTATGTCTTGTCATTGTTGGAACAACATTGGTGAGGGTCTCTTGCTCCTAACAGACAGGTAGATACCTGTCTCAGTAAATATGAGTTCTCTCCCTTTGCAGACTTTTGGGTTCGGGGGGAGATGTCCGGGGTGTTATGGGGAGAAGGAAGGAAATGCTGGTGGTAGAAATAGGCCTGGCTTCCTAAACCCACCAGGTTCCTGAGGCAGGAACTACTAACTCCAGATTCCCTGGGGGAACTGACTGTGACTTTTGTGCTTGGTTTGAGGGGAACAAAGAAGAAACTCAGGGCATCCCAGGAAAGCAGCATCAGAAGGACCAGGAAGGGTGCCCCAGAGGCCATGGCGCTGGGGCAAGAGGCTGATGTTTGTCAGATGTTGTCAAGCCCTGTCTACAATGGAGGGGAGGGGGCTCTCAGACCCGCCTTCACTCTCAGGGGCCACCTAACGAGCCCAAAAGAAATGGCGTGTGCGCAGGCACTGGGTCAGCCAAAAAGCACCACACTCAGCCTAAAAAAAAAGAATAACTGGCACTTACTGAGGCTCTGCTTTGTGCTAGACTCCAGCTTAACACACTCCCCTGTCCTTCAGTCCCTGGCCACACTCAGAAGGTACTATGGCCCTTTTCCAGGTGTGAAAACTGAGGCTTAAGAAAATTACAGGTCCAAGGTTACAAGGCGAGGGGATGGTAAAGCAGGTGTTGGAATCGAAGTCCCTCTGGCCCTTAGTTTATCTTCTCTGCTTCCCTGCCCTTTGTGCAGAGGGCGGAGGGAGGTGTCCACACTGGAGAGCCAAAGGCTGAGGTAAAGCTAGTGGAGAGCACCCATGGGTCTCCTCCTGCCATCGCCCCGAGGGGTAATGGCTTTCCCAGACGCAGGCTTCCAGGTAAAGCCAGGACAGGCATGGAGAGGTGAGAGCCCCCTCCCTCCCTCCCAGGAGATTTGCAAACTTCACACCCTCTCTCAGCCCTTTCCTGTCTGCAAACCAACCAGCTCCTTGGCTGCTGGTCTTCCAGGATCCCCGCTTGCTGGTTCTTGGTGCAGGGGGAGGCAGAGGGGAGCAGTAGAACACCCACCCCAGACTGAGCTCCCCGGGAGCCCGGAGTTTGAGTACCAGCCTTTAGTCTGTGACTTTTGGGAAGTCGTTTGCCCTCTCTGGGCCTGAGTTTCCACCCATACGACGAGGACGTCAGCTTGCAGCCCCTCCTCTGGGCCGTGGAATCCTCTGGTGCTTGGCCTCTGGGTCAGCCCAAGAATCCAGCCAAGGGGTGGGGCCACCTGCTTGGCAGGCGTGCCTCCCCCACCCGACCCCTTCCTAGTCCCAAGCAGAGTCTCCTCTCCCTTGTTCGGTGCGGCTCCCAGCAGCTGTTCTTCAGGCCCAGGCAGAGAGCCCGGCTTGGCGCGTCTCTGGCTGAGGCCGATGAGAGAAAACAGGTTAAAAGTTCAGCCCTTGTTCTCTCCAGGAAGAAAAATCTGTAGCATTCGGAGTGTGAAAAGGAACCCTTTTTTTCAGCTCCAAAGCAGCACAATAGAACTTCCCTCCAATTTGCCATCAAAAAAGATGCCCTTGGCACTGGACTCTACCGTCCCTGGCACCCTTCCTCTCCCCTCACCAGCCCCCAGTGCAAAGGGACATAGTGACCTCAAACGTAAGGCACAGGCGGTCACAGGGACACTGCTGCATCCTCTGTTGTCAGCTCGTGGGTCTGAGTGGGGTCACCTCTAGCTAACTGCTTCCTCCCATCCACACCACCCCTACCCTAGTTCAAGACCTTGTTACTCCCATTTCGACCTTCACAGTAGCCTGGGCACTGTACACCCCGCCCCAACTATCCTCACCCTAGTTCATCCAGGCCAGGTTATCCAACTAAGTCTCTAGAAGTTTATAGGGTTGGAGGCAGGAGATCTGCACCTCCCACTTGGCCCATGTGATTTTTAGGAAGTCTCTTCCCCTCTCTGTACCTCAGTTGCCCTATGTCCAAAATGAGGCAGTTGGGCTGGGCCAGAGATAGCATCTCAGATGGCGGATGTTAGCTTCCTGGCACACTGTGGTGAGAGGCATCGTGCACCCATAGAGTGTGGGGATTGATTAGTGATGTCTGCATGGGCATAGAAGTGGGGCATAGCAGCAAGCACACCTTACCCACTCCCGCACTGATTAGTGATGTCTGCATGGGCATAGAAGTGGGGCATAGCAGCAATCACACCTTACCCACTCCCGCACTGATTAGTGATGTCTGCATGGGCACAGAAGTGGGGCATAGCAGCAATCACACCTTACCCACTCCCGCACTGATTAGTGATGTCTGCATGGGCACAGAAGTGGGGCATAGCAGCAAACACACCTTACCCACTCCTGCAGAGCTAGGTGGTAAGGAAGGTCCAGCTGTGACTTCTAGTTCTCTGTGCCTTCTCTCTCATGGCTATTTGTATTCATGCCTCATCACCACTAGTAGACTGTGAACAACTCCATAGTGAGGCTTTGCTATTCACTGCTTTCCCTCCCAGGGTACCCACTGCCTGGCACATAAGGGGCATCAGGATGTATTTGTTGAATGAATGCTTGAAAGGGACCAATTTTAAATCTGTTCAGTGCATTGCAGTTCAGCTCAAAAAGTGAGTCGAATTCCTTGTGGCAGGGGAGGGGTATTAAGAAGGGGTCCTAAGCCTTATCTGGGGGGGGGAGGGTGGATAGGGCTCTTTCTGGCCCTGGGGGTCTCCTTTGTCATAGGCTATGTGGCTCCTTCCTTCCAGCTGCTGGAGAGAAGAGGGTGGGCAAGTGGGGCCCTGGCTGGTTTAGAAGCTGATTTGCATCTCCTGAATCCCCAGAGGGCAGGTGATAGACTAGACCCACATGGCACAGTGCTCACCCTCAACCCCTCTCCACTCCTCGGGCCCTATGCCCGGGAGCACAGTTGACCGAGGCCTCAGGGAGGGAGCCGCAGTGTGGGGACACTATAGGAGACACCAGGTGCCTGGAGAGGGGGGAGTGTGTCCCTGATTGGAAGTGTGGGCCAGAGAGCCAAGGTAGGGTAACTGATGGCGCTCAGCTGGGACAAAAGGGAGGCCTTTGTAAGGCCCACTTTTCAGGTTTTGAGAATTTGATGCAAGCTGAAAAGCAAATAGACTCCTAAGTTTTATATAAAGTTTCAACGGTCGCCTGATGGACTCTCGGAAGCCCACCCAGGAGACTCCAGGTTAAAACCCTAATCCACCAGTAAGGGAGGGAAGTGGCAGTGGCTAGGTTGGTGGGACATGATGGACTGAGAAAGGGCATGACCCTGAATAGAAGGGCTGGAACTGGTTTTTAAGGAGGTGGAGCCTGGAGGAGCAGCATCAGACGATTGGCTGGAGCATGGGAGTGGGTGGGATTATGGGGTGGGACAGCCAGATGATTGCTGCAATGGAAGTGGGTGGTGCTCTGTAGAGAAGGCCCTTGAGGGGCGGGGGCCTTGGGGTGATTGACAGCATTCAGTAGGTGGGCGGCAGTGACTCTTTGCTTTCCTCACAGAAACGCTGATGGACTCCACCACAGCCACGGCGGAGCTGGGCTGGATCGTGCATCCTCCATCAGGGGTGAGTCAGTGGTCCCCAAACCCTGCCCAGTCCCTCCAAAGACCTTGGGTTCTGCTGCAAGGCCTGGATGCCCCCTAAATCCCATCCCTTCCCCTCTTTCAGAGCCCAGGGCTGGCCTCTCACTGCCCCACCTTCTTGGTCCCCTACTATTTGGAATGCCGGTTACCATGACAACATGTTGGATGCTTTCAGCTTTTATCCCATAGCACCCTCAGGGCAAGGCTGAGAAGCAGGAACTCATACTGCCCCCATTTTACAGATGAGGAAAGTCATTTTCTGAGCACCCACTTATCATATACTATATCAAGGAAGCATGTTTACACATGTCATCTCCAATCATAAGGGGAGGAAACTGAGGCTCAGAGAGTTGTAGCCGTCTGCCAGGGATGTTACACCTAGCTAGAGATGGGGCTCAGGTTTGTATCCAGGGCTGTGACCTAGTCTTTTGGGTACCCATAACACAAGGCTCTCCCAAAGAACTCTCTTACCACTTCCATGGGTCCCCTACTTTCCTGGGGCCTGTGGTTTGAGCCCATGTAGGCTGTGAGTCCCCCAAGGGCAAGACCAGGCACAATCTGAGGTTCCTCTTTCTTCCCGTGCCAACCACCCAGCGCTCACGTACAAGCTGTGGGCTCACACGTGCCTAAAATTCTGTTCCAGATCTGCCACTCACCAGTTGTATGATTTGGGTCCAGTTCCTTAACCTGTCTGAGCGTTAGTTTCCCCATCTGTAAAATGATGGTCGTGTCCTTTGCATGGGGTTGTTGTGAGGTTTTCCTGCACTGTGTCTAGCATAGCACCCGGCACAGGCAGGGCTCCCGGCGATAAGAAGCCATCGTAGTGCCACCATCGTCATTGTCCTCTCCATCGGTTCTCATTACCACTCCCTCCTCATCCCCCTGGGCCCCCACAGCCCATCCCTCCCTCCCCACCATCCCAGCTCCTCCACTGGGACTCGGCTGCTCCCCCAAGGAGTTTCATCCCCCCACCCCCACCCCAGGCCTGTGTTCTCAATAGGCAGGGCCCTAGGGTCAGGCCTCTTTCTGTGGCTCTTTCTTGTCACCAATTTTCCATCTGCGAAGGCGGCTGGGCCCACAGCCCCACCCTATCAGTAATGAGGCCAGGCTGGGCTGTGGGGCCCCCGGACGCAATTATTTGGGGTGTTTAGGCTGCAGGGCCTCCGCATGTTAATTAGAGAGAGGGGAGAAAGGCAGAGTGCTCTAATTAAGTGCTCTAATTAAGTTCTGAAGAAGAGCAGTGGTTGTAACAAGGGGCTGACTTTGTCACATGGTGCCACCGAAAAAAAAAAAAGCAACGTAGGGAGCTTCAGAGCCACCGTTGACGTAGAGGCTGGGCCGGCCAACTCCGGCTCAGCCTTCCCCATGGGCACCAGCCCTTCACAGCATCGCCCTTCCCCAGGCTGCCAGCCACCATAGTGCCCCACACAGATTCGGCCCAGATATCCAAGGGAAGCCAGTGGACAAAGAACACCCACTTGAGGGTGACGCCCCTACCACCACCTGCCTCCCCCTCCTCCACACGCTGGGGAAATAGAGGCCCAGCAAGGGCAAGTGACTTGTCCAAGGCCATGCATCAAGTTAGCAGAGCAGGGACAGAACCCGGGACTCCTGGGTCACTTGTGGGTCCTTGTGTTTCGAGGCTGAGTGTGCAAGTGCAGGAGTGGGTCTAGGTCTGTGTGGCTTGGGTCCCATGGCCTCACTTCCCTGGCTTCTACTCCCTCATTTGTAAGATGGAATAATAATATGCACCATGTGAGACAATAATGTCAAAGACACAAGGTCCTCTTACGGCACCCACCCCAGGCCGGCGTGGGTGGGAGCGTGTGTTCTGCTGTTGGGGCTCTTCTGGGCCCACCCCAGGTAAAGGCAGCCCAGTGCCAAAAGAGGGGGTGCATAGCCACCCTCAGTAAGCTTTCAGCCCCACTGGGGAGACCGGGCCCAGAGGGCCAAGAGTGACCGGGCCCTTGCCCAGGCCAGGCCAGTTGTCCCCAAAGACCCAAGGGAGAGCCAGCGAATGCAGACACTTCAGCCAGAGAGAGCCTGCTGCGAGAGGTTCCAGAAGGACGGAGAAGACAGAGGATGCTCAAGGAGGGCACAAAAGTGTGAACAAAGGCTCAGTATGTGAAGGTTGGCCTGGGAGGGTCTGTGAGGAGACAGTGTGGGCCCCGCACCCTCATCCCTAGCTTTCCTTGACCCCGCCCAGCCACACCCAGCAGTGGGGCTCGGGAGCTCTCAGCTGGGCGTGCAGGAGCCTGGCTGGGGCCTGGGGAGGGTGCTGAAGCACCTGCCACAGGCCAGCAGGGAGCAAGTCTCCCTCCAGGTACCATCTTAACTACTTAAGGCCCCAGAACAGACTGCCTGTCTTCCCCATCCTGGGGGGTGAGAGCCCTTCTTCCGTCAGACTGGGAATCCCCTGGGCCAAGGACTGTGTCTCCCAGATCGGAATTGGAGCTCCCAGGAGGCAGAAGTTCTGTCTCCCGCCTCAGACTAGTACTCCCCAGACACAAAGCTGTGTCTGCTGTCAGCAGAGGGAATTCCCTCAGGAGGGGGCCTCTCCCTGATTTTCCTTCCAGGTGGGAGCTTCCCAGGAGCAGGGGCCATGTCTCCTTTATTGCCCTGGACTGAGGGTCACATCTCCCATATTAATCAGGGAAAAACCAAGAGCAGTATGTGTGCCCTTCCCATCAGACTGGCATGCCTCCCCTCACAGTCTGGGGAATTCCTTGGAGCCAAGGCCATGTCTCTGCCTCAGCTTGGGAGTTCTCTGATGGCACGAATCACGTCTCCATCATCAGACTAGAAGATGCCTGAGGTAGAGTCTGTGCGTCCCCCATTAGACCAGGAGACCCCCTAGTTACACCCAGCAGACGGAAGGATTCCCTGAAGCAGGCTCTGTGTCTTGCCCGTAGACAGGTGATCCCTGGGGCTGAGCCCCACCTCCCCCACCTGACCAGTGTTTCACCCACAGTGGGAAGAGGTGAGCGGCTACGATGAGAACATGAACACGATCCGCACGTACCAGGTGTGCAATGTGTTTGAGTCGAGCCAGAACAACTGGCTACGGACCAAGTTCATCCGGCGCCGTGGCGCCCACCGCATCCACGTGGAGATGAAGTTCTCCGTGCGTGACTGCAGCAGCATCCCCAGCGTGCCCGGCTCCTGCAAGGAGACCTTCAACCTCTATTACTACGAGGCCGACTTCGACTCGGCCACCAAGACCTTCCCCAACTGGATGGAGAACCCATGGGTGAAGGTGGACACCATTGCGGCCGACGAGAGCTTCTCCCAGGTGGACCTGGGTGGCCGGGTCATGAAAATCAACACCGAGGTGCGGAGCTTCGGGCCGGTGTCCCGCAGCGGCTTCTACCTGGCCTTCCAGGACTACGGTGGCTGCATGTCCCTTATCGCCGTGCGTGTCTTCTACCGAAAGTGCCCCCGCATCATCCAGAACGGTGCCGTCTTCCAGGAGACGCTGTCGGGGGCGGAGAGCACATCGCTGGTGGCTGCCCGGGGCAGCTGCATCGCCAATGCTGAGGAGGTGGACGTGCCCATCAAGCTCTACTGTAATGGGGACGGCGAGTGGCTGGTACCCATCGGACGCTGCATGTGCAAAGCCGGATTCGAGGCTGTGGAGAATGGCACGGTCTGCAGAGGTAAGGACCGCCGCAGTGGGGCAGGTGCCGCCCGCAAGCGTGTGGAGTTGGTATTGGCCGTGGACTTTGGCCTGTCTCGGGCTGGTGAGGGCAGCAGCCTGGGGCACTCTTTGGCCAGGTTTCCAAATCTGCAGCCACTGTGCAGCATCTTAGAGGGAAACATTTGAAGAAAGCTGCTTCTTGAGTGACAAGAGCTTGCCAGGTGCTTTTAGTTGGTACGAGGATTAACATTTCTCATTTTAATTATGACATGACTATCAACCATGGGAAGTGGTGCTGTGTGTCTTCATCTGCAAAAGTGATGTGGCTTCGTGTTTAAGAAATAAGTCATAGTAAATAACATTCATAAGTTCACACTTACTGGACTTGGGCTGAATTGGTCAGTATAAGCCAGGCTAGCTGGAAGTGACCAAACAGTAGAGGTTTATTTCTTGTCCAGTGCTATGTGTCCATTGTGGGTCAGCTCCGGGATTCCTCCCTCTGGGAGCCGAGTGGAGGGAGAAGCCGCCATTTGCAATGTTGGGGTCATGAGGACAGAGAGGCTGCATGAGCTGGACTGTGTGCTGGCGTTCTGCCTTCCGTGGCTCGCACACTCCTCTCTACACTTCAGTGGCCAAGGCAAGTTACATGCTTACTCCCTACTCTAGGAGGTGGCCCCCTGACCTACTTTTACTTTGGGCTCAGCACTTTATAGGTCTAACTCATGTAATCCTCACAAGAGCCCAGTGAGAGAGAAAGTGCCATTTTATAGGAAGAAATTGAGACCTTGAGACTCAGAGAGTGAGTGAGGGAGCCAGGAGTCTTCCACAGGCAGTGTGATTCCAAGCCCGCCCTTAGCCACCATGCCCCTTCGGTGAACTTAAGGAAATGTCGTAAGGAAGGTGACTGTGGCGAAGAATCATGGAGGTGGTTTGCAAACCTAAGAAGTTTGTAAGAGGTAATGCACAGTGGTAGATGGCTATGAAGGTGGACAGACCTGCGTTCGGACACCAGCCCTGCCTGTCATTAGCTGTCTGTCCTAAGCTGAGTATGAAACCCTCTTTCATAGGGTACCTCTGAAGATTCAACAAGTCAAGACTGTAAAGCATCTATAATGGCTTGTAGTATACAGTAGAAGCTTAATAAATGTTAACTAAATGAGACAGAATGTATGCAAAGCCCGGCCTGGTGCAGGTACTCTGCAGTGTGAGTTGTGATGGTGATTTACAGCCCCATTTGTGCCACTTCCTCTTGCCTTTTCCACTGGAATCAGATCCTGGGGTCCCCCATGTGCCAAGCAAAGAGTCCGGACCCGACTCCAGGGTCCCTGCAGCACTGGTGAAAGCGTGGCCTTGAGGTAGCTATAGTCACCCTCCCTGTTATAAGATGCCATCACATCCACTGTCCCTGTTCCTACCCTCCGTGCTCTGAAGCAGCATTTTAAAGGTGTCTGGAAAGGCATGTGGGGTGCACGAGACAAGAGCAGGGGCCTGTGGGGAAGCTGCCGCCGTGTTCTCGAGAGATGGTGGCCATCTGGAGTGGGCATCCGCCGTGCGGGGGAGGAGCAGCGCCAGAATGCAGGGGTGTGAGCAGGGTGAGCGAGAGGGATGGCATGTGCAGACAGGTGGGAAAGGAGGAAACCGTGAAGTCCGGCTTGCAGGGACATGATGGTCCTGGAAAAGAACCAAGGACTTCGGGAGAAAAAGCTAGGTCTGGGGGAAGATAACAGATCTGGTTTTCTGTACTTGAGCGTGAAAGTGCACAGCCTCGGGAGGTGGGGAGCCGTGGGGGCACAGGGCAGAATCAGCCACTCCTTGCTCATTGTTTATTCACTCATCAAACCTCGCCCGCGCCTGCTCTGTGTCAGACCTTGAGCGTCGGGTAAGACAGATGAGCGCGGCTGTGGCCCTGCTGTCTAGGAGCTCACAGTCTGGCAGGAGACACAGACTGTACCTGGACAAGGAAGGGAATGCCTTTGACTTGCTTTGATTGGAACCGCTTGGGCTGCAGTGGGCACAGAAAGAGAAGGAGGGCTTCACAGAGGAGGCGACATTGGGGCTGAGTCTTGGTAGAGGCATATGTTGACTGGGTGGCCCGGGCCTTCTGGAGGATGGGTCTACAAGGATCTGGGGACATGAAGTGTCACACCCCAGTAGGGAGACTGGTACAGTGTCTGGCGGGTCTGTGGCTGGGATTCGGGGAGGAATGGAGGAAGAACTGTCCCTGGAAGGTGCCCAGATGAAGAGGTGCACTAGTTACCCGTTGTTGCACAACAAGTCACCCCAGAACATGGCAGCTGAAAACAAAAGCATTTGTAATCTCAGATTCTGGGGGTCGGGGATCCAGGTATGGCTTAGGGGGCTTCCTCTGGTTCAAGGTTTCTCCTGGAGCTGCAGGCAGGCTCTGGGCTGGGGGGCCACAGTATCATCTGATAGCCTCGCTAGGGAGGGCTGCTTCCACATTCACCCACATGGTTGACTGTGGGCTTTGGTCCCTCGCCACAGGGATGCACGTGGGCAGTGGCTGCCCCCAGAGCGACGGACCCGAGAGAGTTCGAGAGCACCCACAACAGAAAACACGGTCTTTTTATGACCTCATCTCAGAAGTGACGTCTCATCGCTTCTGCCACATTCTCTTTGTTAAAAGCCAGCCACCCAGTTCAGCCCACACTCCAGGGGAGGGAGTTATGTGGGGTGGGAGTGCCAGGAGATGGGGTCGCTGAGGCCACCAGAGAGGCTACCTGGAGCAGGCAGGTTCTCTAAGTCCAAGCCTCTCTGTGCAAGTAGGCCCTGGGCCCCTCCGACCCAGCTCCCCGGACCTACGGCCGGCCTGCCTGCCCCAGGCCCAGCCTGGCCCAGCCATTGGGTGTGAATTGACGCCAGCCGGGGTGTGATTAATGAGCCCAGGAAGCCAGAAGGACACCAGCTGACGCTGTGGCCTGTGTTGCAGCCACCCAGATGTGGGGCTGCTCCAGCCCAAGTCCCAGAGGCACTGATCCCACTAGGGACGTGTAGGAATGGTGGCTAAAGCTCACATCTGAGTGGTTGGCAACGTGCTTTCTTGGTCTCCAATTCAGGGATTCTCGGCCTTGACTCTGCCTCAGAATCCACTGGGAAGTTTGTTACAATGCAGATTCCTGGGTCTGGTGCAAACCTCTACCCCAGGTCTGATTCTGTGGCTCTGAAGGGCCAAGGATCAGCATTTTTACTTTATTTATTATTTATTTTTTATTTGGGAGAAGGAGAGAGTACAAGCAGAGGAGAGGGGCAGAGGGAGAGAGAAGGAGAATCTTAAGCAGGGTCCGCACTCAACACAGAGCCTGATGCAGGGCTCAATCCCACGACCCTGGGACCATGACTTGAGCCCAGATCAAGAGTCAGACACAACCAGCTGAGTCATCCAGGCGCCCCAAGTATCAGCATTTTTAAACAAGCAGCCCTCATGTTTCTGTAACAGCACCGTTAGCTCAAACCCATGGGTAACATACCCTTGTTCAGACAAGCCGGACTTCAAGTCAGATCGATGAGCACAGACCCAGCCCCAGGAGCATCCACCCTCAGGGATGGAAGGGGCCGTCAGCAGAATCTCCGGGAAAGATTCATTTAATATTGAAGCATAACTTGATAGGAAAAAAATCCATTGCTTTGTTAATACAGTTGGAGAAGATAAGGCCGGATAGAGTCTCCTTGCAGATAACAAGTAGGTGAGTCCTCATGGGAGTGGCAGCTACCCCGTTGCAGGGCGGGGGGGTGGGGGGTGGGGGGCAGTGGTAGCTAATGAAAGGTTAGGAGCTCCCAGTGCACTAAGCATTTCACAAAACCGCAGGCCAAACCGACTCAATCTGACCAGCCTCCTCTAGTGCCTACTGTGTGCAGGGCATAGTAGGGAAGGGTGGGGCCCGGAGGGGCTTGCTTCAACAAGCACATATGAGGGGCCACCTGGGTGGCTTAGTTGGTTGAGCGTCCGACTTCAGCTCAGGTCATGATCTCACAGTTTGTGGGTTCTAGCCCCGCGTCGGGCTCTGTGCTGACACCTAGCTCAGAGCCTGGAGCCTATCTTAAGATTCTGTGTGTGTGTGTCTCTCTCTCTGACTCTCCCCTGCTCACGCTGTCCTCCCCTTCTCAAAAATAAATAAAACATTTTAAAAAATCTTTTTAATAAAAATATTTTAAAAACCAAGCATGTATGAAGTACCCTCTGTGTGCCATTTAGCCCTCCAGCAAATACAGAGATTCAACTTGCCATGGTCCAACTTATAATTTTTCAGCTTCACAGTGGTGCTCTAGTGAGATATATTCAGCCAAAACAGTACTCCAAATTTTGAATTTTCATCCTTTTCTGGGCTGGTGATAGTTGGTTTGCGACTCTCTCCTGATGCTGGGCCTCCAGCCATGTGATCGTGAGGGTAAAAAGTGATACATGAACAACCATTCTGTACCCGAGCAACCATTTCTTTCCTGCTTTCAGTACAGTGTTCGAAAAGTTGCGTGAGATATAACAGGTTAGAGGGTGTTCCTCAGCTGAGCACATATAAGGTAAGTGGGGTAAGCAATGTTGTGCGGTAGGTTGGGTGTATTAAATGAGTTTTCCACTTGCAAGATTTTCGACTTACAGTGAGTTTATCAGGATGTAACCCCATCTTCAGTTGGGGCGGACCTGTATGTATTTCGAGTACCATCTATGAGCCAAGCACATACCGACGCTAGGGAACACAGAAGTGAATGAGTTTTTAGTCTGAGTGGGTGGATGGGAGAAGATGGAGGGGAAAAGTTAGTGAGCAAATAAATAAAATCGTTATAGGCTGTGATGAATGAAATGGGCAGAAAGCTGCAGCAGTAGAGATCAAAGAAGACTTTCTTTATGCTTTAGCCAGGTGGGCCAGGGGAGGCTTCTTGGAAGAGGTGTCACTTGAGCTGACGGGGCCCACCCTGGGGAGGCTGGAGGAGAGCACCTGAGACACAGGGTTTGGCTCACTGGCTCCTGAGCAGGGGACTCAGACACATGGAGAATAAGGCCGAGTATGGCCTTTCCAGAAATGAGGTGCAGCCAATCAAAGCACTTTGAGACTATGAGAAAGAAAGCATCTTTTCTGAAGAAGGCTTCAGGGAGGAGGTGACATTTGAATTGGGCCCTGAAGAGTGAGTACGATTTGGACGGGTGAAGGGAAGGAGATAATTGTAGGTCAGGGAACCCACTGCATGAATACAGACCCCGAGGTATGTTGGTATAGGTGTGTTTGGTGGGTGCCCTGTGCCCTACTTGGTGCTTGTGCTAGGGTGTGACTTCTCCCTATTCGTTCCTCTGTGCACTTTTTATTGGGTGCCTGATCAGGACCTGCACTGGCCATACAGCTGCCAGCTGAGGTACCCCGGGGACTTCCTCCAGAAGAACTCTGCCCCCTCCTCCTACCCAAGCCCCCAGTCTCCTCAGCATCATGGTCCCCCCTGGGGCTTGTCACCAGCAGGTCTGCTGGCACTGGCGGGGGGAGCTGGGGGGAGAGCGGGACAGGAGGGTGGCCCTAGAATTCCTTCTCTGCAGCGGCTCCTTCCTCAAGCTCCCAAGTCAGTTTTCTTGACTCTTTCCAGATGTTCATGGGCTTGACTGTGAATGTGCTCCTGCCTCAGTTTCTCCAAGTTTGTCTCTGTATCCCAGTTTCTCTTGGTCTCTCTTTCCCTACCTCAGCTCCTACTTGCCTGAGCCTATCAGATCCCCCAGCCTAACCGCTGGTGGGGACCCTGCCCTCCTCTCTCCCAACAGCAGACCCGATTTGTAAGGGATCAGAGGCAGTTCCACAGTGATCGTGATTGCCGTGTACTGTCAGGGTGGAATGGGATTTTTAATATTTGGCTTGGACAAGGAGAGGGGCTTTGAGCCAGCGGGGAGGGGAGTGGGAGTGGGGCCGGTTGCATGTTCATGTTGATCCTCTGGCTCCAGCCTAGACTCCCAGTTCCCAGCTGCTGGGCTTCTCCCAGCCTCTCCCTCTCCTCCACCCTGCCCTGCTTGGCGGCTCCCAGCCTTGCCACCCACCCACCCCACCCCCACCTTCCCAGCCTGCTGCCTCTCCTTGACCTTGGCCTTGGAGACCTGGTTTCAAACCCCAGCTCCGCCTGACTATGTGCCTGACCTTGGGCAAGCAACTGACCCTCTCCCAGCCTTTGTTTTCTCATCTGCAAAACAGGATAAACAGAAAGGCTGCTGTGCAGAGTAAATGAGAAAATACCTAGAAAAGTGTTATGAAAATAAAAACAGGGACCTCTAAGAACACTGTCTTCTGCGGTGAATGTTTTTCTCGCTCTCTGATGAGCTTTTGATTTTGAGGAAAAGAAAATTTTCCTTACAATGTAGGTCATTTGTAAAATCTTTAGAAATTACTAATAAGCAAAAAGGACAAAATTAAAATTATCCAGAGATAGTCACTGTTAACAGGCTGGTGGAGATCCTTGTAGGTATATTTACACATATTGATTTATTTTTTTTTATGTTTAATTTTTATTTTAGAGAGAGAGAAAGAGAGAGAGAAAGAGAGACCGAGCACAAGCAGGGGAGGGGCAGAGAGAGAGAGACACACAGAATCCAAAGCAGGCTCCAGGCTCTGAGCTGTCAGCACAGAGCCCGACAGGGGGCTCAAAATCACGAACTTGAGATCATGACCTGAGCCTAAGTTGGACACTTAACCGACTGAGCCTCCCAGGCGCCCCCATGTTGATTATTTTTAAAGAAAAAAATGGACTCCTGCTAAAAATACAGGAGGATTTTTGACTGACTGATGTTTTATGGACACTTCCCCATGTCAGGTTAGATCTCCACAACATTTTGGAAAGCTCTTAGAATTCCACAGGAAAGATGTGTCATAATTTCTTTACCAGTCCTCTGTTGATCGACACGTAGATTGCTGGCCATTTTTCGCTACCTTAATGAGTGCTGGGAAGCATGTCACTGTCCTGTCTCTTTGTGCACTATTACTGGAATTTGAGTAGATATGTTTCCAGATGTGGAATTGTGGGATCAAATGTGTTTTAGAGACTTGACACACACTGCCAAATTACCCTCCAGAAAGGGACCGCCCAGGTACCCTCCTGGCAGCCAACTTCCAGAGTGCCTGTTTCCCCACATGCTCGCCAGTAGGAGATGTTATGCCTGTTGCTTTATTTTCTGTTTTTCTCCCAGAATCCTGTGCTCCCTCAGCCAAGGTAGGGAGGGGCCAGGGGTTATCTCTGGACCCTCGGGGTTGGAACCTCGGCCACCCTCAGGGTGGCCTCCTTCCTACCCTGCTTTCAGTTCCAGCCCTTCCCATAGAGGCTGGACCAGTGGTCCAGATGAGTCTGGCAAGTCCGCAGGGTAAGGCGCGGTCAGTCTTGGGGTGAGGAGGAGGGAGGCCGCCAGCTGGCAGGGCCTGTGCTGGCTGGGGAAAGGGTGTGAGGGTTGGAATGCTGGGTGGGAGGAGAGGCCCAGACCCCCACACGGAAAGTTCTGCTACATCTCTTCAGGGGCAGGGTGGAGACGCCCAGCTGGGGGAGGAGGGATAATAGGCATCCCCTCCAGACCCCGAGGCTCAGGCCAGGCCCCAGACCACACAGTCCAGCCTTTTGAAAAAGGGATTGGAGGGCACCTTGGCCAGCATACTCAGGCTATTCAGCTCTCTGCTCTTAAAAATTGAAGTGCCCCTTCACCCAATGATCTCAAAGCAGCTTTGTTTACAACTCTCCATCCATCTGTCCATGCATTGGTCTACTTGTCCAGCTAGCCAGCCACCCATCAGAGATTCACTGAACACCAGCTTCAGATTTTTTTGCTTCTTGGAGAGGCCAGTGATGTCTTCATAGAAGACCAGGAGGCTAGCACATATTGAGTGCCTGTCATGTGCCAGGTGCTGTGCCAGGCATTGAGGTTTTGGGAAAGATCAGTTATGGGCCCTGCCCTCCCGGACCACCCAGTCTGGAGATGTTGACAGATGTGCCTGCAGGTAGTGAAGGTGGAAGCAGACAAAGGCATCCAACCCACCTAGGGAAGCCTCAGCCAGGGCCTTGGTGGTCAGAGGAAGGCTTCTGGAAAGAGGAGCTGTTTCCATGGAAGCCCAGTGAGGAGCAGGAGTTAGCCAAGGGAGGAGGAGGAGGTGCAAAGGCCCTGAGGCAGCCAGAGCTGGTATTCCTAGAAAGGAAGGGAGGGCCATTTCAGCCCAATTTCCTCTCTGAGTTAACTAAATGGAAGGATCTGAATATCAGGGCATGGGATGATATAGTCTTTGTATTCCCTCGGGGGTTTGGGCAGGAAATATTGAACAATTTTGACCTCCAGTACTCGTAACAGCTCCCCAGGCACCTATTGAGCACCAGACCCTGGGCCAGATGTGGGGACTGCAGAGAAGATGAAGGCCTTCCTTCCTAGAGCTCCCAGGCTGGGGTCGGGGAGATGGCTCCTTCTGTTACTATAGCCTTGGGGCACTTGGGAAGGAGTCAAGGGAAGGCTAGGGAAGCCCCCTGGAGGAGGAGCCATTGTCCCAGGGCTTTAGAGATTGGAAGGAACCAAAGGCAGGAATTAGTCCAGAAAAAGATGGTCAGAAATGATACTGACGTTTTTAACCCTGGCCTCTTGCTTGACCACCTCCGCCCCCCCCCCCCACACACACACACAAGGTGCAGCCATCTGGTGATGGGGGTGGGGTGGGGAAAGGAGAAGTCGACAGAGGAGAAAGGTAGAGGGATGCCAGGCTTCTAAGAGCTGAGTGAGGTGGAGGCTGCAAGGGCCGGGGCGGGCGTTCCCTGCTGGGTGCCCAGTGCTGTGTTACATGCTCTAGTACCTTTTTGAATCTTCTGTTGATACTGTTAGCTCCATTTTACAAATGATGAGACTGAGGTCCAGGGAGGGTCAGCAAGTTGCCCAAGACCACACGGCTGGCAAGCAGGGGAGGCAGAATGTGAACTTGGCTTTCTGCAACCGCTGGACAACTGATTAACCAGAATGGGGCCGGGCCTGGGTGTACTCTGTCCTCCCCACCACGCAGATTGCTGAGGGGCCCCGGAGGCGGTGGGGGTGAAGGGCTTGACAGATAACGGGGGGGAGGGGCTCAGGACTATGGGGTCACCCTGCTGGGACAATCAGAAGGGCTTCCTGGTAGGGGAGGGAGGCTTGTGGCTGGGCCTTGAAGGATGAGTTGCTTTCATAGCGAGATGCCAGGCACAATGAAACGCTGTTCCAGAGCAAAGATTGGGGTGGAGAAGCCCCTTTGGGGTCTCTTCTCCTCCTGCTCAAGGGACAGAAGGCCTCCAGGAGAGGCACGCCCCTACCCCTATCTAACCTCTGGCCAAACAGAAGAGGCTGTCCGCCCCCCTGCCCCCCAGCATTCACCGAATGCTCACCTCATCTCTCAAACAGCACGGTGACCTTGTTGAATGCCCCTAACAGTCTAGGAAGCAGCCTGGGGCCCACGGCCACACTCCTCCAAGGTGGCAGGGATGGGGGCACATCCGCATGCCCCCCACTCTGATTTCTCCCGCTTCTTGGAGGTGGCGAAAAGCCTTGTGGCAGGCACCCAGCACTCACATTTGTTAGGAGCTTCCTGTGGACCAGGCCGCTCTCACTCTGGGTCTCAGTGACTCTCCGTCCCCCCTTGGACTTAGGTATCATCATTTCTGTTTTACAGAAGAGGAAACTGAGGCCCAGAGAGAGCCCCAGCTTGCACGGTTAGGAAGGGATAGGACTGGGGCGCAGGCTGTCTGACTCTGGAGCCCCTGCGCTGTCCTCTCTCTCGCCCCCAGGCTGGCGTGGGGCCCTGGAGGCGCCAAGGCCGACGATTTGGTCACAGGCCGCCTCCACAGCGCTCTGGCAAGACCGTCAACAGCTGGGGAAGCTCCCCTCCCTCCAGCCGCTGCCTTTACATCTGGCTGGGCTTCAGGATCTGGCGAGAGAGGCCCGTTTATTGAGGAAGTTTATGCATTTAACAGTTTAAGCCTTTCTAAGCCTGTGTTACAACAGGATTTGGGAGCCGTTAACAATTCCGTGTGGTTAAGAGATTTTCATTGCTCTGCGGCAGCTGGCTCGGGCCCCTCGGGCCCCACTCCGGCCTCCATCCCGCCCTGCAGGGCACCCCCTCCTCGGGGGCCCTTTGTCCTCAGCCCCCATCCTGCTGGCTTCTCCCTGCTCCCCCCTACTCCGAACCTTTAGGTATGAACTATGACCTCCGCGGAGGAACAGGCCCAGACAGGGGAATTCCGGGCGCGTTGGCCAGGGCCACACAGCAAGTAAGAGGCTTGAATTGACCTGCTTGCAAAAGCCTGAGTCCTTTCCCCCACCCTAGATGGCTTTCCTTGGGGAGATGGGGGACATTATATTGTTAATTCCTCACCAGCAGAGCTGACAGAGCCCCTCGGAGACCACTGTGTGTTCGATCCCTACCAAGGCTTTGGGCAGAGAGGGGGTGGGGTGACTTGCCCAGGCTCATTCACCTTGTCAGGTACAGAGCTAGAATCGGAACTCAGCCCTCCTGAAGCCTTAATGAGAATTCTTCACACTGTATACCAAGCTGGTAGGGAGTTTTTCCATAGCTTGGGGGGGAAATGCCATTTGTAATTATAATGTCTTACATATGTACAGTATTTATTTACTTACACCCTGCCTTGTTCCAGAAAAGATTAGAGGCTGCTTTTGTATAACATTTGGTCTCACCCTATGAGATACTTTGATCCGCATGATACCCACATGAGAGAAGCGAGGCGAAGGTTATTATCGGCATTTTAGAGACAAGGAAAACTCAAGTCAGGAGAGGACCTGACTTCCCCAGGGTCACGCGACACTTTGGGGCAGAACGGGGACTAGATGACACGGGCTCCCATGGAGAGGCAGACGGCCTCCACCCTTGGCCTCCATCTCGGCAGGGATGAGACCCAGGGCCTCGCCCGAAACACCACCGGGGACCTTAGTCTCCATCTGGGTGGGAAGAGATGGTCCACCCCCGGGGATGAGTCGCTCACAGCTCGGATGCAGGGTGTGCGTGAAGAGGAGTGTGGGGGTGAGTGTGGCGAAATGTGAACCGGCTCCTGACAACCCTGTAGATGAGCCAACCCAAGGCCCGGGGACCAACCAGCGTCTCCCTGAGGGTCAGTCGACCCTGGGAACTCCTACCCTGTCTGGTATCCCGGGCCGTTTGCTTCTTCCCCAGGCCTTTCTGGTCGTTTCCCACGGAGGCCCGTGGAGGCCGCATGATGGTATCGTTTTAGTCACGCAGATTTGTTTCCTGCTCACGGTAACCCGTCTGCCCAGCCCACCAGCAGGCCCACAACGCATGCTCTCTCCCTCGCACTGGCGTCCATACAGCGCACTCGCTTTGCCGGCCGTCTTCCCTGCTCCCTGAGGGAAGGGCCCAAGATGACTGGCCAGCAACCTCGTGGTTATGAAAACTGAGGCCCCAAGATGTCGGATGAAACGGCCTGTCCAGGACACAGCGTGCAGCCAGCGTCCTGCCCCAGCTCCCTGAACCTCCTGCCGGACTCCAGGTGTTTGTAACAGACGAAAGCCCAAGGAGGAGGGGACACACATTGGCGGCTTGAGCTCCTGCTAGTCACCAGATCTACGCCCTAGGCTTCGTATAGAATACTTTACTGAATCCTTTTTTTTTTTAAACATTTTTGTTTTTTACAGCATTTTATTATTTTCTTGCTCCTTCCTTCCTTCCTTCCTTCCTTCCTTCCTTCCTTCCTTCCTTCCTTCCTTCCTTCCTTCCTTTTTGAAAAAGAAAGAGCAAGCAGGGAGAGGGGCAGAGAGAGAGAGGGAGCAGGAAGCGGGTGGAGGGCAATCTTAAGCAGGCTCCACGCCCAGTACAGAGCCCTGTGTGGGACTCAATCCCATGACCTCAGGATCATGACCTGAGTCGAAATCAAGACTAAGATGCTCAGCCACCTAAGCCACCCAGGCACTCCAGCTTTACTGAATCCTACGGGTCCCAGAAGTTGGCTACAGTTGATATTCTCATTTTAGAGAGGGGGAAGTGGAGGCTCAGAGAGGTTAAAACACCAGTGTGGGATCACACAGCTAATCGATGGTGAGCCAGAAGTGAAATGCAAAGCTGTCATCTTCCTCTGGGAATATTTGTACCCATTTCATTGTTAGTAAAATTTTCTCCCAACTCTTATTTCAACAACCTAGGAAGTGAGAGCATGTTACCCCCACTCTTCAGATGCGGAAATTAAGGCTCAGGCAGTGGAGTGAGTTGCCCGAGGCCTACGGCTGGGAAGAGTCAGAGCCGGGACCACAGCCAGGCTGCCAGGCCTGTTGGACCCTGGTGCCCAGGCTCTAACCCTCCCAGCCCTGAACCCACTCATGTCACACCTATGCCCCATCATTCCATTCAAGCTGCTCAAAATCAAGGCCACGTGATGTCCACGTCACCAATCCCACGGTCTGCTCCCAGGCCTCAGAGTCCCTGAGGCTTAGACAAAGTGACCACTGCGTCTCCCGGGCCCGCACTGTCTCCTGGCGTCCCTGCTGCTTCGTAGCCAGTTCTGGCTCATCATCACCACAAAGGGCCCCATGCTGAGTCCTTGGCCTCCTGACTTCTCTCCTCTGTCTGGGTGATTCCGTCCAGGCCCGTGGCTTCAAATGCCATCTCTGGGATTATCTCCAGCCTGGACCCCTTCTCTGTAGTCCGGACTCCCAAACCTAACTGCCTCCTGCACGTCTCTCCCTGCCTCCTTCTTGCCCCCTACAGTATGCGCTCCACCCTGCAGCCAGAGGTCCCTCTAAAAATCAGGGGGAGTAGGGGGATCACACCTCTCCTGTGCTCAGAGCCCCCTGAGGCCCCTCAGCTTACACGGAACAAAAGCCAAGGTCCTAGAAGTGCCCCACAAGGCCCTACAGACCTGTCGCCCCTTCTCTCTCTCTCACCAGTCTTTCCTCCCAGCCTCCTCCACTCCAGACACACTGGTCTCCTTGGTTTCTTCTGCCTGGAATGTTCTTTTGTCAGGTATCCCTCTCACCTTCTTCAGGTCTCTGCCCCAAAGTCACCTTCTCACCAGGCCTCCCCTGCACCCCAGTTTTTTTTTGTATATTTTATTTATTTCTGAGAGAGAGAGAGAGAGAGACAGCGTGAGCAGGGGAGGGTCAGAGAGCGAGGGAGATACAGAATTTGAAGCAGGCTCCAGGCTCAGAGCTGTCAGCACAGAGCCCGACGCGGGGCTCGAACCCACAAACTGTGAGATTATGACCTGAGCCGAAGTTGGACGCTTAACCGACTGAGCCCCTCCCGCACCCCAGCTTTGAAGAGAGCACATGTGTACACACATGTAGAAACATGCATCCCACCCCCTTCCCTGCCTTATTTCCCTCCACGATCCTTACCGCCGTCTGACATACCGTGTGTTCACTTGCTTGTTCCTTTGCTATTTGTCTTTCCCAGGCGGAATGTGTGCCCCCTGAGGACAGCACTTCTGTCTTCCCACCGCTGTGTGCGATCTCTAGAACTGCTAGGCCTGGGTCTAGTCAGTAACGGTTTGTTGCAGCCCGCTCACCCAGTCTCAGACCATGCCCTGACAGCCCCGATGTTCCCGATGGTACTATCCAGGGCCCTTAGTGAGGCGGTACTTCTTCCTACCACCTCCGGTGGGCTCTGGGGGACCCAGCATGGCCAGGGTGCCCAGCAGGTGTCTGTTGTTGGGACAGATACTTCTAGGCATGGATGGAGGGTCCTTATTCCTGATACTCAACATTTCCCATACAATCCCAAATCCTTCTCGGAGCTGGGGGCCTCAGAGAATGTCTGCCCGTATTACTCGTGTTCATACGTTACGGCACGTGATTCCAGCCCCGGCTCCCTGGCTGTGTTGGCCTGACAGTGTTTGCACCCCGTGCACAGAGCCTGCTGGGGTGCCCGTCTCTCTGCAGGAGCTAGTACGAGCCTACTGTGTGCTCATGAGTTTCCTGGTCTTGGGTTCAGGTCCTGGCCCTGCTGCCTGGACTCACTGGGTCAGAGCCACAGTCTCTTCATTGTTAAGTGGGGCGTTCAGTCCCAGCATGGGGTTTGGGAGAGGTTCAGAGGAGTTAAGGGGGCTCAGGAGAAAATGGGGAGCAGAGGGGGTCCTCCTGCTCCAGAAAGGACTCCTTCTCAGGCGGGCATAGTCAGCGCCCGGGCAGAGCCCCTGGAGATCAAGGCTGTGCATACATGTCTCCCAGGCGAGACTTGGTTGATGATCCTCTCCCCTCTCAGTTACAAGCAGTCTGGGCAAACAGCAGGTGCCTAATATGTGCGTGTGGAACAATATCATTGTAACCAGACAGGATACGTTTACTGAGCAGCACAGGAGTGGCTCACAGAGTCCGGGTGCCTGGGTCCAAATCTGGGCTCTGCGCCCTTACCCTGGAACCCACTCCCCTCCTGCCTGTGGGGCGCAGTGTCACTGCCTACAGAATGACTCTTATGCACTAATGGCCTCTGGTTCTATAAGCCTCTGGTGAGGCCAGCAGGGCAGCTGTGACCATCTGTGACATGAGAATGACAACCCCACCTTGCCTGCCAGGAAGGTTTAGCGACATCGGTTAGAGCCAGCTGCGTATGTGCAGATACTGGCCCCAACATTTACCCCCCCATGTGACCCAGGACAGATGACTCACTTCCCAGAGCCTTGATCTCCTCATCTACAAAGTGGATATAGATGACAATAATAAAGAAACAATAAATAATAAAGTGAGCATCACAATAAATGGAGTGTTACAGGCCAGCTGTAAGGACTCAATGAGACAATGAAAGCAGAGCGTGTGGTCAGTGCTGATCCTAGCCTGGAACTTACTAACTAAATGGTCAGGGTTGTCACCATCCCCTTCTAGAGGGGAGGAAAGTGAGGTTCAGAGAGGGCAGGTGACTTGCTCCAGGCCACACAGCAAATGAGGCCCATAACCTTGTTGTGCATGACAGCATGACTGGTGGGCTGGGTGGGATTTTGGGGCCAGTCAGAGCCCTGCCCACCTCTGTCCCTCTGTCCCCAGCAAATTCTGGGCCCAGAGCCTCCTGTCACCCTGGCCCTTCCAGGAAACCGGACTCAAGTTTCTTCCCTTAAACGTGTTGCCATCTGTTTAGCAACATTTTAAAGACCTAAGAGTGGTTGCTGGCCTTTTTGCGCTGCCTGGGCGGCCGTGCAGCTTTGGGAGCCCCACATCCGTCTCCCTGGCAACCCTAGCCCTGGGCTGCCCTCCCCCCCACACCCTGCTGTCAGAGCTGTCTGTGGGAGCTCCCTGGAGGCCTGAGACGGATGTGCATGCACACACGTGCTGGGTCCGTGCATCGGGGCAGAACATCCCGGCGCGCGCGCGCGCGCGTGTGTGTATGTGCACGCGCATGCACGCGCACGCATGCATGTGTGCTGGCTCCATTAGCTGTGTGAGTGTTTGCTGGGCCTGCTGGGAGTGTGTTTGTATCCGTATCTGCACAGGTGTGCCCATTGACCCAACATCCACCTGTGTTCCTGGAACATTTCTAGACATATGAGCAGGTGCGTACATTTCAGGGGTGGGACACATACGTGCCCATGTCCGAGCAGGTCACCCTGGAGCCCCCTGTGAGTCATTATTGTCCCTGTATTTGTGTGTTCCTCTGTCTCTCTGACCTGCCTCAATGTATGTGTGTGCAGTGGGGAGCATACACATGTATGTGCTAGATCGGCTGGAGCAGTACATGTAAAGGAATGTGTGCGCCACATGAAACAAGTGTATGCATCCATCCTTGCATGTGAGGGTCCCTGGCCATGTTCTTGGATGTGTGCACCGCAGGTCAGGTGGATACATGTGCTTTTGGGCACATCCATCCACAGGAGATCCAGCCAGAGTGTATATATTCATGCGTACACTTGAAAATGGGTATTTGTAAGCATGTGCGTGTGTACATGCTTTGGAAAATAGTGGACTGTGCACGTGTGTGTGTGTGTGTGTGTGTGTACATACACATAGTTTCTGGGGGCCAGGATGTCAGGGCCATTGATTTTCTGTCTCTTAGAAATTCCCTTTGAGGTCCTCTTCATGTCTCTTTCATGAACCAAAGTCAGCAGTTGCAATGTTCGTAAAGCAAATAGGGCCCGTTTTGTAGCAAGGATGGCCTGCCCGCCTCCCCCGCTGGTTGTGCCGACAACGCAGACATGCAGACGCTGCTTATCATTCATGGGAAGAGCGTGGGGGCCCTGGGGGGCTTCGGTGAGAGTGCAGGGCTGGGGTCAGGGTTCTCCCCCAGGCTCTGCTGTTTTCCAATCAAATGGCTTCGGCATTTCCCTTCACTTCCTGGAGTCTCGAGCCTCTGGTCTGCCAAAGAGGGTGGAAAAGGCTGGATGACAAAGTCCCCGCCCAGGCTGGGGCTTGTGGTTCCTCTCACATCTGTCTCAGGTGTTATGTGTATGCAGCACTTTCTCTTTCTTCCTGGGAGAGAAACTGTGTCTACACAGCACCCCAAGGCCAGGGTCATGGACAGGCCGGTGGAGGAGCCATGGTTCCTCCGTGAGAGAGGGAAGGGCACACATGAACTGTGCACCCCTACTGCGCACTGGCCCTGTGCTCCAAGGACTGGGCTAGTGTCACTGTGTGTCACTAATGTCACCAGCTGCTGCCCTCTGCGGCAGCTGGTGTTATCCTTATCCCACAAAGGAGGAAACTGAGGCCAGGAAGCTGCAAGGACTTGCCTGAACCCCACTTTGGGTAGCAGGTGGCCAGCCAGAGGGGACCCAGGTCTGTCCATCTCCGGAGCCTTCCTGCCATATTCCGAGAACACTTCCAGGCGGGAGTAAGAGGCCAGGCCTTGAAGGATGCCCACATCCTCACAGAAGGCAGGATGGTGCACAAACCCAAGGCACCGTGTGAGCGAGGTGAGGGAGCACCAGGCTGGAGGAAAGCAGGCCCGCTCGGGCTCTCCCTGCCCCTTCCCCCTCCAGATGGGGTCCCCTCCCACCCCTCGAGCTGCAGTCTTTGTGGCCCGGGAAGAATGCCTCTCTTTATCTCCCCAATGCCCCTTCCCTTTGATTCTCTTCTCTCCAGCGTTTTTGCTGACCTCTGCGTGTTGGGAATCCAATTAGAGGAGCGGACAGAGAGAGTGACGGCCGCGCCGAATCCCGCCTTGGCCCCTCTGAGCACGCCCGGTAGAGCTGCAGGCTCTCGGGGCCTGCTTGTCATGCGGGCCCCGCGCTGGGCTTTGTGGGGATTAGCTGCTGGGGTGGGGGCGGGGGGCACTCTGCAGATGGGACCAGAAGTGACACTGGCGAATGTCACGTCCCAGTGGAGAGTGGAGGGAGGCCCCCCTGCTCAGTGCCACATCCAGCTGGGGGCTGTGGGGGAAGGGAGGCAGGAGGCAGGCTGACTTGGTAAGGAGTGGCCACCCTGACCCGTGGGGGTGCCTCAGGAAGTGATGGCCCAGTTGGGTCCTTTGGTTGCCCTATTTGGGGCCTAGAGGGTCAAGGCCCAAAGCTAGAGTGAAGTAGAGCTGGCCGCCAAGCTTGGATCTGCTGCTGTCGGGGATGAGACCTGAATGTCCCCTAGGAGGGGACTTGGGGGTCAATGTGATTGCAGGGATGCGCTATTGTATTAAAGTTTCTTTTGCGTAGGATTGGGGGGATCCCAAGCCATGGGGAAGGAGCAGCCAATGGGAGATGGTATCTAAAGAAACAGCCACCACAAGCCACTCCTTGGCATGGCCACCAGGCTGAGACCAAGACTCTGCTCTGCCCCACCCGTCACCATGGAGTTACCCTCCTGCTTTACAGCGAAGGACAATGATGCCAGTCTGGGCAGAGCTGGAATTCCTTATTCCCAACCTAACCCTCATGTCACCCTGACCCCACCCCCAACCTCTTGATTGAGCAGAGTCCCTATGTCCCCTCCCCAGGGAGGAAGTGGATTTGGGGCCTCAGGGAAAGCAGCAGCCTCATCCCTGTCCCCAGGAACACCAGACGGAATATGGTCTGACCCTCTGCCCATGACCAGCAAATGCCCTGGCGCCTCTGGAAATGACCAGAGCCTATAGTGTGCTGGGCCTGAACACAAGGGAGGGACCCGACATGGCCTCTACCCCCCAGGAGCTCACCATGGAGAGAGACCAGGAGAGACGGGACCCTGATGCCCAGATGATGGAGTGTGTGAAGGGGGGGAGCTGAGGACTGCGAGAATCCATAAGGCGGCCTGGAGGGTGGGTATGAGACCACACTCGGTCTGGGAGTCCCAGAGGGCTTTCTGAAGGAAGGGACACCTGAGTAAGACCTGGCGGACAAGCAGAAATAGCTTGAGGAAGCCCTGGATATCCCAGGCCCGAGAGGCAGGGCAGGTGTGAGTCTTCCCGGAGTGGGGCCCCTGCCCACCACCATCCCCACCCTCATTCCACGGCTGCCTGGGCTGGGCAGGGCTGACCCACCTCCCAGCCCAGTGCCCCAGTGCGGCTGCACAGCTGGGGCTGCCCCCCCGGCCTGACTGACTTGGCAGCTTCTGGATGCTCAGCGTCTTTAGTCAGAATCACCACAGGGTGAGACCCGAGAGCCAGGAGAGTCCCAAGGCGGTCCGTGGCCAGCGGTAGCGGTCAGGAGGCCACAGTGCCTGAGAGCACACTATTGGAGAACCAACATTTCTTCAGCCAAGCCCGTTACACGCGCCCGTTCCTCATCCCACACCAACCCCAGGGAATAGGAATTGCCACCCTGTTTTATAAGTGAGGAAATGGGTTCAGGGAGGCAAAGGGACTTGCCCAAACTCACAGAGCATGTTAATTTATGGAACCGATACTTACACTCAGGACCCCATAGGCCCTCCAGGCTGCCCCCGTCGGTGTGGATGTGAGTTTTCGGGTTTGTGACTTTGGTTCGCTCCAACACGGTGGCTGGCACGGGGCGGGTACTCAGTGAGTGAGTGGTGCCTGGGTGGGTGGATGGATGGAAGGATGGATGGATGGATAAAACATATCAATCAGTTGATCAGTGCTACCTTACCTGGTACCTTCTTTTTTTAATTACAAACTACACCAACCCCCAGCCTGCCAGGGAAGGCGATATTAAATATGAATTAATCTTTCAGCTCAGTTCCGGTGAATAGGAAATGAGAAGGGCATGTGGACTCAAGAGAGCAAGAAACGACACCCCAGTCTGCTTCCCACACCTGCCTGGGCCTGAAATGCACATGCACCCCCTGAAACACACACATGCAGCCACACAGACCCACTCGCACCCTCCCTCACAGCTGGTGTCTCGGGCTAGGGCAGCAGCTCCAGGGACAGCCCCCCTGGGGACCTCACCCCACCCACCCCGGCTCCTCGTGGGCCTCACTGGGCTCAGCCCGGCCTGCCAGTCTGTCCCCTGCGGCAGCACACCCGCCCCTCCCCTCCCTCTGAACTTGACTCCTCCCCTGCCCGCCTCCTGCTTCCCTCCTCCCTCCCTTTGTCCCTCCTTCCCCTTCTCCTGTGTTTCCCTCCTTTCTTCTTCTCTCCTCTGTTGGGGTCTGCCTTGGTCCACCTTTGGGTCTAGTCCTCTGTCTGCCCTCCCTGCACCATCTGACCGTCCTCAGTCTCTCCATCTCACCTCCTCGCAGCCTGACTTCTCCCTTCTCCTCGCCCTTCCCCACTTCTTCCCTCAGTCCATAAGGGGACCACTTGCCCTTGCCTGGACGCCAGGGGCCTGACAAGCTGTAGGCTGGAGAGTGTCCTCTACCCAGGCCCTCAGCGGTCAAGCAGCCCCCCACCTTCCCCCTTAGAGGAGGGGTGTGGTGCACAGTATAGGTTTGGGGAGGAGAGCCTGCTGCCTCGGTCTCCTCACCGGCCCCCTGGTGCAATCTCCTGGCCAGGCTGAGCACACTCTCCTTGCTCACCAGTTTATTTGCTGTACACACTAACTGAGCAGCCCCCGCCCCATGCCTGGCCCCGGTGGGGCCTGGAAGAAGCCAGCGAAGGCTCCACAGGATTCATAAAGCCCTGGTTCGGATTTCCTCCGTGCCCTGAGCAGGTGCCCCCACCTCCAAATCTGTTTACTTGTCTGTAAAATAAGGACAAGAGAGTCAGCCTGGAAGGGCTGTATGAAGCTCAGAGCGCTCAGTGTCTCCGCCTGACACACAGTAGGTGCACACAGTAGGTACTCCACGGTGGCCATGGAAGATGAGAGAAGTTCTGGGCTCTCACAGCCCAGTGGAAGGCAGATAACCGGGAGAATTCAGCCCTTTGGGCTCTGAAAAGCTGGGATGGCCCTTTGTCCCTGAGGTCAGCAGGGGAGAGCAGGTTGAGGGGTGGGGGTCAGGGGTCACAGGGAAAAAGCCACCCTCAGCCCTGAGGGATGTGAGGCTGCAGGCTGAGTTCTGGCCAGCATAGAGTTTATCTGCCTGGCTGCTCTTCTCCATTCTGCCAAGGCTAGGTTCCCGCAGGTTTGGATTGGTGTCCCCTGTGGGTATGGGATGAGTCACTCCGCCTGTAGAGTCCACATCATCCACCTGACATCTGTCAAGGGGAGGGGGGGCGGCTGGCCTGTTCATTCTGCAGGTACTTCAGAAAATGGGCTCTGAAGTGTCAGAGCGGTGTCCTGGTTTGGCGTGACCCCCCCCCCCCCATTTGTGGGTCCTTGAGTCACATCCATCCTCTCTGACTCTTGGTTTCCTCATCAGAGCCTTTGAACAGATTAAACAAGGAGCTGCAGGCCCAGGGTGGGTGTTGGGTAAACCCCCAACCTCCCGCCATGCCTGTCGTGTGCAGATTCCAGACCTGCCCTCCCCTTGTGGCTCGACTTGGGCCCCCTCTTTTCAGGAACTGACCTCCCCTCCCACTGCCTGAAGAGCCTGGCCCCAGGATGCTGGCGCCCTCCACCCCCTCCCTCCACCGCCCTGCGACCACCCAGCCCAGCCAGCTGGGCTGGAGGCCATCAGAGGCTGTGAGCAACCTCCCCCCCTCCCACCCACCCTGGACCCAGGGAGTCAGCAAGCCTTGGAGTATGGGAGGAGGATAGAGACTGTGATCCTATCGGGTGGGGGTGGGGGTGGGGGCGAGAATCGGGCAGGTGCATGCGTGTGCCTGTGTGTGGGTGCATGTGCGTGTGTGAGAGCAAGAGATGGCCAGTGCACGTGTGCCTGCTGGGGAGGGGGCTGCAGATGTGTCTGAGGACCCGGGAAGGCAAGCCTGGGAGAGAGAAGACAAAAGAATGGAGTGAGCTGAAGAAGCCGCTGGGGTGGGAGGCTGAACCCATTTGTATGCAGCAGGGGCAGGAACGCAGAGAGGCGGGCTCTTCAGAGGATCCCAATCCCCAGGGCACTGGGGGGATGTCTGTGTCTGCAGAGCCTCCCTCACACACCATCCTGCCCAGCCGCAATTGTACAGGTGGGGAAACCGAGGCAGGGAAGCCACACGGCAAGTGACTGGCAGAGCTGGGACTAGAGCCTAGAACCCAGCCAGCCTCCTAGAGCTCGGTTCTTCTCACTAAACTGACTGCCTCCAGGGACCCCAACTAGGTAAAGAGTTGGGTAAACAAAGGAGTGAAGGATGACAGTCGACGTTCTTAAAGCACGCTGGTGGGCAAACATTTTATGATACCTCGGTGATCCTTGCACAACCTATAAAGTATGTGCTGTTTTTATCACACCCCTCCTACAGATGGGAAAACTGAGGCAAAAAGAGATGAAGTGACTTGCTCAGTATCATACAGCTTATAGGCGGCAAAGCCAGGGTTCCAAGCCAGGCTGGCTGGTGCCAGAGTCTGCTCTTTGCAAGTCCCTGTACCACGCGACCTCTTAGAGTGTGAAGTTCTTCAAAGGCAAGGACTGTCCATCTCTGCCCCCAGTTCTGAGCAGCAACCCCGCACCTGGCAAGTACTCAGTGATGCTTGTTAAGCAAGTGAATGAATGAATGAGTGAGTGAGTGAGTGAGAGCTGGCTTCGCCACAAGGACATCTTCCCAGGCCCCAGAGCCCAGCTCTCTCATCACGGCCCTACTGCGTGTGCTTGGCTCCCACCCCCCCACCCCCACCAGGCAGGTGTTGGCTGTGCCCTCCACGGGGCCAGGCCCCATGGGGACAAAGCCGGGGGCGCGCCTGGGCGGCCCAGCCTCCGCGTAGGCTGAAGCTGCTAACAGGCTGGAAACCTCTTTTGTCAAAGCCTGCACTGCCTCCAACCTCCTTTAATTAAAGACAATCAGTGCTTTCAGCCCCTCTGCACAGCTCAGCTCCCCTGTTTGCAAACACACAGCTGCGGGGGCTTTGTGGGCCCCCCCTCGCCACCGCCCCTAGCCCCGCTTCCCCAGAGACACACAGAGGTGCCTTTATTATCAGCAGTCGGGCTGCAGCACCAAGAGGCGGGCGCCTCACGCAAGGGAAGGATGGGAGTACTTTCTAGAGAGGCTGCGCAGCGGAATTGCTGAGGATCCCGGGGTAGCCTGTCACACGTGGGCCACGGGTCCTACTCTGTGAGGAACAGCCTAAGTGCCAATGCCAGCTGGCCGCCTTCGAGGGACCTGCTACCTTCCTTTGTTCCCCTCCATCTCCTTGGCCTCTGGGCCCTGCTTCTTAGAATACAAGCTACCCATGTGTTTTCTTCCAGAACCTTGTCTCTGATCTGGGCCACCACAGGGCTGGCCCTGAGTGCCACCTAAAGATGGAAGGAAGAGGGAGAAGTGGCTTTTATCGAGCATCTGCTGTATGCTAGGACTCTGAGCCAGCAAAGCATAATTCCGAGGTATCCCCACTTGAAAGGCGGAGACGCCAAGGCTCCCAATGACTCAGTAGCTCAGCCACAGCAGGAAGTAAGTAGCAGGACCAGGAGTGCATGGCCAGGCCTTCTGACCTGAGTGTACTCATTGGTTCTAAGCAAACTTGGAGGCCCAACCTCTTAGGGGTCAAGGGTCTGGTCCTGTTCCCCACCTGCCCTGGCCCCCAGGGACTGAGTCGGAGTTGTGCCAGGCAGTCTCTGGTTTTTCTGGGTACGGAAGGTGGCGCAGACATAGCTGTACCTCCAGGAGCTCATGGTCAAACAGGAGAAGCCACAGACAGACCCGTGCGACGGTGTTGCCCTTTGCCAGCAGAGGACTGCAGAATTCTCTGGCAGCACAGAGGTAGGACTGAGTTGTTTGCAGGGAGAGGTGGGAATATTTGAAGTAATTAATGCGCAGGGATAACTAGTTATTCCGCCCTCCTCTCCAAAGAAAAGAGGACGGTGGGCAGGAGCATCCTAGGCAAAGGGAAGGGCCATAAAAGAAAAGCACATTTCCAGAAAGCTGAGCCATTCAGACAGGGAAGTGGTCACTGTGCCCATTGAGAATGAGGGGTCGGAGGCTTAGGTGGGCTGAGTGACTGGTCTAAGGTCGCACAGAAAACTAGTGCAAGAGGGGGAGGCTGTCCCCCACCCCCATGCAATACTCCACCCACCTCTCTTTCTTGGCACTTCCCAAAGTTCTAACTTGACAGGTACTTTTGAGACTATGTAATGAGGGCCTTCCCCACTAGGCTTTTGATGCCAGTGCGAAACCATGCCTGGTTTTGCTCACCTTTGTGTCCCAGCACTTAACCCAGTCCTGGTACCGAGCAGGAGCGCAGTAAGTGTCTGCTGAGTAAATGAAATGTCCCAGTGAAGGCATGTGACGGGCCTGTGGGCTTCTATTCTCCCTCTTGGGCCAAGGACAGACACCGCATCACCTCGGAGCTGGCGCAAGTGGTGACATGCCCGTGTGACCGCAGAGTCAAGTCCAGGCTCACGGTCTGCAGATGAGAACGTCCAAGTAGGATGATTCCAAATGGGGAGGAAGCGATGATGATGATGATGATGATAATACTAAATAAAAGCTTAACATTTACAGAGTGATGCCCACGTGCTGGACACAGTTCTAAGCTCTTAGGGTGTATTTGATTCCCACAGCGCCCTATGAACTGAGTCATCGTCCTCCCCCTCCTCCTCTTCCTTCCCCTCTTCCTCCTCCTCTTCCTCCCCCTCCTCCTCCTCTTCCTCCTTTTCCTCCTTCTCCTCTTCATCCTCCACCTCCTCCTCATTTTGCATAGGGGGAAGTTGAGGCACAAAAGTGTTGAGTAGCTGAACCAAGAGTACACGCCACTAATTTGCAGGGCCAGGATTCAAACCCAAGGAGCCTAGCTGCAGATCCCGGCTCTCAACCACTATGTCACACTGCCTCTCCTCTATTGGCATCAGACCCCCTGGCCCCCAGAGCTGGCCACCCTGAGGGCTGGTCCAGCCTCACTGTGAGCCCCCCACTTCCCGCCCCTCCAAGCAGAGACCCGAAAGCTGAGTCAGAGCCGACAGGGCCAGGCCGGGCCTGGGATCCATCTGCCTTTCGGCAGCTCCAGTCCCACTTCCTCCAGCCTGGACAGCTTCCCAGCGGTGCCTCGGCAGGCCCTTTCAAGTCCCCTGGCACCCCCAGCCCCACTTCCTGCGACCCCTGGCCCCAGCCTGACCCGCTTCACTCAATTTCTCAAGATGAGTTGCAGAAGCTGCAGGGTCTGTATGCAGAGACGGGAAAATTAACGAGCTGCTCCCCGGCAGTTGGCGGTTTCCAGGCACCAGCTGGCCTGGAGTATTTACTCGGCACCCTCAGAGCAAGACAATTAAGTGGAGCTTAGGCTGGGGTGCAGAGATGTCTACAGATCAGACGGAAACCCTTCTAAGATGTTTTTCCAAGGGATCAGTGCCTGAGAACAAGTTTCCAGGGAACTGGGGTCTTTATTCATTCTTCCTAGTATATGATATATTAATACATGTAACGTACATTTGTGTGTGTGTGTGTGTGTGTGTGTGTGTACACACATACATTCATTCATTTAGCATTCTCTGTGTGCTAGGCTTCCAACCTGGGCTACTTTGTTCAATCCTCACCTGTTTTCTGCAAGGTGGACAGAGTTGTTCCCATTTTACAGATGAGAAAACTGAGGCCCAGCAAGGTTAGAAGACATCTCCCAGGTCACACAGGGGAGCTGGAATTTGAGCCCAGGTCCATCTGACTCCAAGTTCTGCTTCTTACCGTAGAGTGGGTCTCCTTCCCAGTCTTTGAGTGTAAGGGGCACCGTGTTAGGCACCAAGGAAGAGCCACTAGCAAGAAAAGACCCAGCATGTGCTCTGCACCAGGCACAGAGAAGAATGTGACTATGAGACCGCTTCCCTGCCCTGTTAGACGTACAGCATATGCTACACGATATAGGAGCCTCGGAAGGTCTGGTCAGTTTGAATAGGATCCTGCAGGTGGGCAGGGCCTCGCTGAGGAAACCTTGGTTTTGACCGAGAAGGCTGAATAAGAACCTGCCAGGTGGAGATGGGCTAGAGGACATTCCAGGCGCAGAGTTCAGTGTGTGCTGTGTGCTGTGTGCTGTGTGCTGGAAGTTGGCTCCCAGTTCGGTCTGGTGTCCAGTGAGATCGCTTAGTGGGAGTGGGGGGGATGGGTAGGAGAGGGCGCAGAGAGGACAGTGGGACAGATGGTTAAGGGCCTTGAAGGCCTGGCTAGGCGGGTTAAACTGGGCACTCGCCTAAGAGAAGAGGCACAGGGCTGGGAGTAGGGCCCCGTGGCTGCATACACCCCTGCAACAGGAAGGGTGCGTTTCCCTGTTCAGCGCCACACAGCTGCTCCCCAGGCTGCTGGTCCTTCTCCTGTTCCTTGGGCCTCCTGGTGGCCAGGGGGAGGAACAAGCTGGCTGCTTGGCCATTGAGCCACCTCCTCCGTGCTGTCTTCCAGGAGCTACAAATCCACCTGTCCTCCCTCACTCCCCAAATCAGTCCATTACTAACTCACTCTGACCCCGGACAAGTCACTTCCTCTCTGGCCCGTAGTCTCCCCCAAAGTCAAAGAAGGAACTGACCCAGAGGTTTCCAGAGGCCCTTACACCTCTGCATCCCAGAGTTCTCGGAGAAAAGGAGTGGAAAGCTCTGCCTCTTGGGAGTTTCCCAGTGGGTGGGGAGGAGACAGGGAGTTTAGGGACTGCCCTTGACAGCCACCTCCGGCAGACTTGTCAAGGCAGGAGGTTTGCCCTCCAACCTCTCTGCCTCCTGGACCCACCCCATCTGGGCCCCATCTTATTCCTTGTCACCTAATCTCCCCTGAGGTGTCACTTAGCCGCTGTCATCTCACCCCAAGGCTGCATAAACTCAAAGGAGGAACTTTCAGACATCCTGACACACCAAAGAGGGTATATATTTGGACAGGGGCCTGGCCTCAAGCCCCCCTCCCCAGTCCCAGCCAGCCCACCGGCAGCCCCTGCGTGGCCTCCTTTTTATCACGCCCTATTCCCTGTCTTTGGGGTGAGGGGCCAAGGACCTAGAGTGGGGAGTCAGAAGAAACAGCGTCAGGTCTGAGCTTGAGAGCCCACTTGTGCGACCCTGCGTGAGTCCCTTGTCCTCTCTGAGCCTCCGTTTCCTCATCTGTACAATGATGGGGGCTGGATCGATGAACGGTCCTTAGCCCCACGTGCATCCCTGATGCTCTTGGTCTGAGGGAGGGCCCAGCTGTCCTGTGCTTTGTGCCCTGCTGCCCTAGGAGATCCCCAAGGGCCCAACCCAGATCCCACACATGTGAACTCCGCTTCTCCGTTTGACCTAGCTTTGACCCCTCACACCCTGATGACCAGGACCACAGAGCAGGTGGCGCCAGCCCCACCAACAGTCAGGGTGTCCAGGCTACAACGCCATCGTTTCCCTCACTTTCCCCTCTCAGTATGGCTGGTCCCCCAGCCAGTCTGTCCTCAGGAGTAGCCTGGCCAAGATAAGGAGCTAAAAATAACCCTGCTGGGCCCTGGGAGTTGAGGGTAAAAACCAAGTATACACATGGGGCGTCTGGGGGGCCCAGTCGGTTGAGCATCCAACTTCAGCTCAGATCATGATCTTGTGGTTAGTGAGTTCGAGCCCCGTGTCAGGCTCGCTGCTGTCAGCCTGTCAGCGCAGAGCCCATCTCAGACCCTCTATCCCTTCGCTCTGCCCCTCCTCCCGCTTGCGCTCTCTCAAAAATACATAAACATTAAAACAAAACAAAACAAAACACCATGTACGCCCGGCCGAGGAGGATGAGCCTGAGAGTTGGGCCCAGGCTTAGCCTCTGCCCTGGACTGACCAGCTCTCACATCTCCACACCCCTGGACATTTGTCATAATGCAGGCACAGCACCTACCTCTCTGGGTACTGGGAGGATCGAGAAATACCAGCGAATTTAGGCCCCACCTTGCCTCCTGGCCCCACATGTGCTGCCTGGCCGAGGAGAGTGGGCAGCCTTGCAGGAAGCTGGGGAGCAGCAGCCCTGCTGAGGGCAGAGTCACGGGGGGGCCCTCTTGGGCCTACTTGGGGGTTTTCTGCAAGTCTTCCACTTGGAATGGGCAGCAGTGATATCAGTGAAATCATGGAACACATTTGTAAGAAAATTAATAAGGAACAGAAGGGGATAGAAATTATGAGCCTTTGGAAACCAAGGGGGAAAGGGGTACGGGGTTGGTACTCGGAGGTGCCAAACCCACCCAGTTAAGTTTGGGGGGGGTCTTTCAGAATGAGGGGAGTTGGGAGTGGGGGCTGTGCAGAGTGAGGTGCTCATAAGTCACGATGAAATGACATTGCCTGTGAAGACAGGAGTGGCCTTCAGGGCCAGCTGGTGAGGGAGAGGGATGGGGCACAGAGGTGAGAAGCGCCTTCCAAGTCGCTGGATCCTGGCCTCAACCTCTTTGAGCCTCAGTGTCTTCATCTGTAAAATGGGTGTGCAGATTAAAGGGAACTAGGCTGGTGTCGCTGGGCTCCGTGATCAGTAGCCGGTATTGATCTTCATTGCAGGCAGAGGAGGTTTTGCTGCTAACCCAGTGTGAAGTTTTGCAAGCAAGGGTTTAATGAGTGTTGGTAGAATGGCCAGACTGTTGGATGGTGGACTGGTGGATGGACAGGCTGATGGACAAAGAGATGAAGGAGTGACTGCAGATCATACTTACTGGGTGGGCGTAAGAGCTTAAATCTGCATTGTATGTGTCTCTTATTTTACCCACAACCCCCTAGCCAGCTGCTGACATCTACTACCCTTTTAAATGATCATTTGTAATTATTTATAATTAGGCATATTATATAGTTATGACATGGTTCAATATTATAGTCCATTGTAGTTCTTTAATTAAAGTCCACCACCCACCTAGTACTTTTCTGTTTATAAAGCATATCCATACCCATGAATTCACCTTACTTTCATGACAGCCTGTTTTCCAGGAGAGAAATCCAGGCTCAGAGAGGTTCAGTAACTTGTCAAAGGTCACACAGCTCCTAAGTGGCAGGGCCAGAATTCAAGCTCTGGGTCTTTTGTCTTCATGGGCACTGTCTACTGGAGTGGTTCATTCTGGATGGGACATCCCAGGCAGTTGGGATCTGACATGAAGGAGTAAAGGCAGGAAAGGGAGCCATTGGGGGCAGGGTCAAGAAAGAAGGGGTAAAGTGAGGTAACACAGGTCAGAGGCTGAGGAGATGGGGGCAGCTCAAGGCCCCACTCTGTTCCAGAGTGTGATCTGTGTCTGTGAGGATAAGAGGGGGCCGGTGCCGCAGGAGGTTGACCTCGAGACTGGCATTTGAGGGCGTGTTGGTGGAGGGAGGGGGAAGGGGGGTGGTGGGCCAGCAGCAGACACCACCGGCCTCAGGAGAGGGATGGGTGTGCCCGGATTTTCCTGGACAAAGTACATGGATGCCAACATCACTGTCCACTGGCCATGTGACCACAGCAAGAGCCTTCACCTCTCCAAAAAGTGGCTTGTTTCTCTGCGAGACAGAAGCTAATGTAGAAGTCAGGGAGTTCAGCATCCAAGAGCCCTTGGCGCAGAAGCACTTAGGGCATCATGGCTGCATCCCCGTCGGTCACCAGTGCTCTATTCCACTGCCACCACCTCCACCTTGCCCCTGGGCACTCCCCAGACCACACCCCTAGGCCTGGGGTTCAGAAGCCATAGTCACCATGTTTATTCCTTTGCTCTCGTGTATTAACTGAAGACCTGTTGAGGGCCAACCTCGAGCCTGGCCTGGTGAAAATAGCAGGGCACCAAGGTCAGTTACCCCGGCTCATCTAGGAGACAGGTACACAGACAGGTCCATGTGCTGAGTGCTCTGATGCAGGCAGACATACAGAGTGCTGCCGGAGCAGGAGGAGGGGCCCTATGCACCTACGCAGGAGTGATGTTGAACAGAAGGGGGAAAGGGAGGGAAGCCCGCACCTACTTGTACCATGCTATGCCTGCTCTATCCATCTCTCAGTCAGTCCTCAGTACAGGGCATCACTCACGCCTTCTCATGCCCACTTTCTAGATGAGGACACGGAGGCTCAGAGAGGTGAAGGCACTTGCTCCAAGCCACACAGCCAAGAAGCTGATGGCAGCTGAGGTGTATCTACCTTCAAAGCTGCCAAGGTGGGGTGGGTGGGCCCCAGACAGGGCCCGAGGACACTGCGAGGAAGCAGGAGCTCCCACGCCTGCAAACCGGAAGCCGTGTCCTCACCAGGCCAGCCGAGGCCACTGGCCAACCCCGGTTCACAAGGCACACGGCTGGCCCGAGATGTGTTGCCTCGCAGATGCAGGGCGATGGCTCATCTGGGGTAAGTTTGCGTCTTTATGAGTGTTCTTCAAAAGCCCAGCTCGGCTCCGTGCCCGTCACCATGGAGACGGCTCTGGGTGGCTGAAACCAGCCGCCCTCTGTGGCCATGCGTAGAGGCTGCCAGGTGCTGGGGTCGGCGCCACGCGGGGTGGGGCACCCACCGAGGCCTTTCCTGAGACCCGCTTGCTGAGGGCCAGGGGTGGGGGTTTGAATCCAGCTCCCACGAAAAGTGAAAAGGTCGAGTCGCTCCTTTGGCAGGAGAGCCCTGTGGGCTGAGAGGGGTGGGGGCACCTCTCTCAGGCCCCGTGTGCCTACTCTCCCTGCCTCCCCCAGCCCACCACCCTTGGACTCTGGACAGGCTAAAGCCGGGAGTGGGGTGGGGTATGTGGACTGGGTTCGAATCCCAAAGATGGCCTGAACCTCTATACACCCTAAAACTCTCCCATAGCACCCCCATTCTGCAAGTGGGGAAACCCAGGCCCGGAGAGAAGGGATTTGATCAAGGTCACCCAGCAAGGTAGAAGCCACACAAAGCCTTGTTGCGCCCTCCTCCGAGCCCAGCGCTTGTTCCCGGCCACCCTGAAGGTGCTCTGTCAGACCTAAGGCGTGGCTGGGCCGCTGTAGGCCAAGGCCGGGGTGCAGCCAGCTCACATTTGGAGGAGGGCTTGACGGCTGGGAAGGAGGCCTGAGTCCTGCCTTGGCCCTGGGCCCTTCTTGGCTCTCGATTTTGGTCCAAGTCTCAGGGGCTGTTCAAAGATTCCAAAGGCATTTGAACATTTTGGAAGCAATTTGTCAGCCCTGGAAGCTGTTTGGAGGCTCCAAAAACTATTTAAAGTTTCCAGAATCTGTTGTGTTTACAAAGGCTGTTGTTCACGGTTTGCAGTGTGGTTTGAGGTCCTAGGCGAAGGTCCCCGACGCTGGGTGGGGGGCTGGGGCTGCCGGCGTGCCTGGGCACTGGAAGTGGAGCTCCTGGCAGCATGAGCCCTCAGCTTTGTCCCCCAGAAGCCGGCCCGTGAAGCCACCGAGCCCGTTGGAGCATCTGCTGTTCCGGGAGCAGAAGGAGCGTGGGCACTGGCAGCGGGAGACACCGCTTCAAGTCCAGCTTTGCCACTCACGGGCTGTGTGACCAGGGGCCAATTACTTAACCTCTTTGGGCCCCCCTTTTTCCCATCTGTAACATGAGGGTCATACCGCTTCTTCTGGAGGCCCAGTTCTCCCCCTCCCGTCCCGTCTCAGGTGTTTGTGGGATCAGTCAGAGAACAGCCCCCGCCAGGGCTGGTTAACATTTGCACCTGGACATGGGTTTGGTGGTCCCTATCCAGGGTGGAAGCCTGACCTGCAGTAAGTGGACTGCCAGGCCTCTTCCAACTAGGCCTTCCTGACCCTGAGGTCCAGCCCAGCTGTGTCCTGTCACAGGGGAGGGGCCGTGGCTGGGCTGAAGGCCCTGGTTGACCAGAATGCTCCTACCTGTGCATGTCCCCATGGAAGGCTCTCTCTGGTCAAAGCCCCCATCCTGCTTCTGGGCCTCTCCATGCCACACTGTCATCCTGGTGCTCCTCCTTCCTTTTTTTTTTTTTTAGTGTTTATTTATTTTTGAGAGACAGAGCCAGAGCACAAGCAGGGAGGGACAGAGAGAGAGAGGGGAAGACACAGAATCCAAAGCAGGCTCCATGCTCTGAGCTGTCGGCACAGAGCCCGACGGAGGGCTCAAACTCACGAACTGCAAGATCATGACCTGAGCTGAAGTCAGATGCTTAAACGACTGAGCCACCCAGTCACCCCCTTCCTTCCAATCATTATCATTGGCCCAAGACCCTGTCCCCACCCTCCTGTACCTGATGTCCCAGATATGCCTTCACTTTCCCCCAGGACTTTGTTCATGCCATTCCCTCCGCCCAGAATGCCCGTTTCCACCCTAATACACGTAGCACGTGTGTGCACGTGTGCGTGCGCACACGTGCACACACACACACACACACACACCATGGTCTCCTGGATCCCCTTGGCTCCTTCCCCCTCATTCCCACTACCCCTCTCATGTATGTCACTGACCAGGGTGGGGCAGTCCACTTTCTGAGTCTGCCACCTCCTTGGCTAAAATTCTTACTGCTGGTGAGTCCCCACTGTACCCATGTGGGGTAACCCTGGGTTTGGAGTTAAGACAGACCCAAGGCCTGAGTAGGCCTCTAACCTGCAGTGTGACCTTGGGCAAGCTAGTGGCTGAGCCCTGCTGAGCCTCTGTTTCTCCCTCTGTAAAGTGGGAATGATACGTCGTGCTCTGCTCAACTCCAGGGGCTGTAATGAGGGTCACTTGAGATGAGGGATAGGAACCGGGCTTATAAACTCCCAAGTGATGTGGCTGGTGGTGGCTGAGTGATTGCCTGAGGTCATCCTGGGAAGCGGTGTGCCAAACCACAGCGGCAGTGCAGGGCTCCTCTAAGGACATCAATGAGGGCTTCTACCCACGGGAGCCCTGGACCATCTCGGGGCCCTTCTGAGAAGTTCTGCTGGTCTCCAGCTCCCTGACCCACTTGCTGAGCTGCGAGCAGACAGGCAGCCTCCCAGCTGGGACAACCCGCCCGCAGCTGACTGATGCACGAAGTGCATCGTGCCTTCCTGGGAGACGGGAAGATCGATACTGCGGAGGACGGGCAGCTTGCTCGATGCCACAGCCAAACCCCTGGGGCGGGGGCAAAGGGGCCATGGGTAAATATAGCCAGGCCTTCCCACTCCACAGGGTCAGTCCAGGCCAGACCAGAATGATGTGGATTTGATGCACCACCTGTGGCATCGTCAGCATCATCATACCAAGCAAGAGACTGTGCCACACAGGGTCCTAAGTTTCTTTGTGTTTGACACGTGTTAACTCGTCGGCTCCTCACAACTGCCCTCTGAGGCAGGGACTGATATCCCTCTTTTAGAGATGTAATGTGGCACAGAGAGCTTTAGTAACTTACCGAGGGTCACACAGCTAGGGAGTTATCCTAGTCAGGATCAGAACCCACAGCTGCTGGGTTGAAAGCCCTTGTTGTTACAAGGGTGTTCTGCCTCTTTAGTCACACAGAGCACTCTGCAGCCACACACTGTGCCCCGCCGCCCAGCAGGCTCCTGCTCACTCAGAATGGCCACTTGGGGCCTCGTCTCCAGCCCCCTCTGTACTCTGGGCACTGGGACTTAGGCTCCCGAGCTGCATTTTCAAGGCTTGGAATGTGCCTTGGCCGGGTTCTCCTCTGCAGGTTGAGGGAGGTGCCCACCCGCAGGTGCCCGTACTCAGCTTCATGCTGCTAATGTGCACAGCAGGCAGCGTGAAGGTAGGCCTGGCCCCCAAGTCACTCTGGATGTGGGAGGCCCTGTGGCCGGTGTGGATTCTCAGAGGCCTAACCCCTTGAACTACAGTGACCTCAGCCTCACTGCCCATCTGCCCCGGGGAGGGCATGCCTGTAGTCAAGGAGGGGCCAGCCGGGGGTTTTGCTGTCTCCGTACATCACAGGTGAAGCAGGAGAAAACTCAGCCCTGGGCTTTCTGGGGTTAGGCAGGGAGTGGGGACAGATGGTTGCAGCACAAGATGTGGAGCTGCTGAGTGGAAAGTGGCCTGGTCCTTCAGTCTTCTCCCTAAGTGGTGAGAAACGTCATAGGCCTTGAGGTTAGACCCGGCTGGGCGCCTCCTGGCTGTGTGACCTTGGATGAGACACGTAACCTCTCTGAGCCTCAGTATATCACCTCCCTTTCAGCTTTCCCCCAGACCATGTGTTTTCTCTCCATTCAGAGTCACTGTGCTCGTCCGTTCTATCCCTCAAGCCCAGTGCCCTTGGCCAGCCCCCATTCCTTCCTCCCTCAGTCACACCTGAGTCCTCCTCCAGCCCTCCGTCACCTCTACACCTGCCATGCAGTCAGATGCAAATCCTGTCCATTTTCCCCCCTGAATACTGGAGTAGCTGCCTCCCCTTCAGATCTCTCTACATCCCTGCTGTGGTCCAGGCCTGGTTGTCTTTTCTCCTGGATTTGTGCAGCACCAAGCAGCCTTCTAACTGTCCCCCTGCCTCCCCCCCCCTCCCCTCCGGCAGCTCCAGAACCATCTTCTTAAAATGGAAAGCTGGTTGTGTTATGTGTCTACCTAACGCATCCTGACTGCACACAGGATGAAGCTCAAACCCCTCCCGTCCTAGAGGGGAGGCCTGTCACCGTGTGGCCCCAGCCCCCTCACTGACTCTTAGCGCCCCTCTGCCTCCAGCCACGCTGTGTGGCTGGCTGTGCTCTGGTCTACCCCTGAGCCTTTGCGCGCACATGCTGTTCTCCTGGCCTAGAATTTTCTCCCTTTTCCTCTCTCCTCCTCCTCACTTGTTTAACAGCCTTGTATCCTCACCTCCTCCAGGAACCTTCCTTCACCACCACTCCCCGAGACTGGGAGAGCAGGCCGTCACGAGCTCCCACAGCCCTCTCATAGCCGCTGCCCCTCCGAATTGTCATTGTCTGTTTACACGTCTCCCGGTCCACTAGACGGGACCCCCATCCCCAGGCTCAGAGATGGCCTCAGTAAGTGGGGGCGAACGTCCTCCTCACCCCAGGCGCCCTGTCCCAGGACAGATCTCACCTCCCAGCTCCTCCAGTGCTGTGCTGTGGGACCTGGGGCCCTGCGTTCCCCCATCTGCTGCTGGGGAGCTGTGAAAAGGGGAGGCTCAACTAGGTGACAGCTCAGGGCCCTGCCTGCTCCATGGTGTGCGGTGTGCGTGTTTTTTTTTGTTGTGTGCGTGGTCCCTGCCGGCGCGTGCGTGGTCCCTGCCGGCGCGTGCGTGGTCCCTGCCGGCGCGTGCGTGGTCCCTGCCGGCGCGTGCGTGGTCCCTGCCGGCGCGTGCGTGGTCCCTGCCGGCGCGTGCGTGGTCCCTGCCTGCGCCATGCTGTGCGGCGTGCGTGGTCCCTGCCTGCGCCATGCTGTGCGGCGTGCGTGGTCCCTGCCTGCTCCATGGTCCGCGGCGTGGTCTCCCAGGATGCTTCTTGCTCCTCTGCTCTGTGTGCCTTTTCATTTGGCCACCGCCTCCCACAACTTCTGTTTCGGCCCCTCTGGTGACCCTTTCTCTCCCTTTTTGCCCTCAGACTTCCTGTGAGGACTGAGGCCTCCTTTATGCAACCCCAGACCCAGGTCGAAGGGCAGGCCTGGAAGCCTCCCCGATCCCCCTACCAGCCTCCCGTCGGGGTCGGCCATCTGCACCGCCCCAGTAGGGCCATTAACTCACCAGGAGTCAAACGAAGCCATAAATAAGTAAAGGGGTGAGGGTCCCAAGGGGGCTCAAGCCCAGCTGGCTGCCCCGTCTCTGGCCAGATCTGGGGTCCCGACCACCCCAGGACGGACTCAGCCTGACAGACCTTCACGTGTCATCTCTGTCCCCAGAGAGTGATGGGGAAGTCACCAGGCCTCTCCGGCCCCCATTAGTGTCAGTAATTGCCAATCAATTTCCTGGGATCCTGGTGGGGAAGAGGCCCCTGGGTGTCTCCAGTGGGGAAGCCACATCTAATGGCTTTTATTTGGATTGCTGCAAATTGATTGTTGGTTTCTTTGTGTTTTTTTTTTTTTAATGGAGCTTTGGTTTTCCTCCCTGCATCCGAGCCACCCCCTCAGGGCTAGTTAGGCCAAAAGATGAGTAATGGCATGACTTTACTCACCAGAGGTGCCAAGCACAGGGCTAGTCGTACCCACACTGCTGGTGTCTCGTCCATACGGCACTTCCTAAAGCTTCAGCCTCAGGTCCCACCTCTCCGGGGGTGCCCCTCACTCAGGCCCTTCCTGAGGTTGCCAGCTCGGGACCACACCACTGTGCTCCTGTGATTTGCATCCCCACCCCACAGGAATAGGTGAGGCTCGGCTGAGATCACACAGGTATAAATGGTAAAGGTGAGATTTAAACCCAGCTCTGTCTGGAATCAAAGCCTTCCTCTTGCCATTCTCACCTGTACCTTCCCATCATGTCACGCGTACAGGGATGAGGGTTTCCCTGAAAGCCAGCGAGATACAGGAGTCATGGCTCCTGTGAAGAGACCGGCTGAGGAGAAAAATACTGGCAAGGATACAAGCAGCTGTTACTTACTGAGCCCCTAATTAGGAAACAGGGACTCTGCATCTGTGTTTCATTTCCTCCTGAGAAGTATGCATCGTTATAACCACTTCACATAGGGAAACTGAGACTCAGAGGTTAAGTGACTTGCATCAGATCATTCAGATTGTTGGTGTTAGAACTCAGATTCAAACTAGGTATGCTGGAATCTATAACACGTGCTTTGAACTAACTGTTTCAGTTTGGACTGTGGGTGACAGAGAGCAAAATAACAATGACTTAAATAAGATAGGTGTTTATTCCTCTCTCTACTAAATGAAGTCCTGGCTGGGTAAGTAGTTCAAAGCTGGAATGGCCACTGCACCGTCATGAAGGTCCTGTGCTTCCTCTGTCTTAGTCTCATGATCTGATTTGGCTGCTAGAGTTCCAGCCATCACATCCATATCCCAGATAGCAACAAAGAGGAGAGGGTAATGACAGACATGTGTACTTCTTTTAAGAACACTTCCCAGAAACTGCACCTACCATTTTTGTTTCATCTCGTTGGCTAGCACTAGATCATACTCAGGTGCAAGATGGGCAGGAAATGTAAACTTGATCCCAGGAGACCGTGTGCCCAGCCAAAAATCAGGGGTTGTTTTTAAGGAATGAGAGGAGATCAGATTTGGGACAATTATTAGTGACATCCATGAGCATCACTCTAACTGCCCCTCTAGATGTATGAGCAGAATTTTATAGTACAGTCTGGAAAGTCAGCAAACCCAACTTTCTGGTAGCCCAAAAGAGGAATCTAAGCCCAGAGAGGGGCTGTGACTTGCCCAGGATTGAGCAGAAGATTGTGCCAGAGCCAAATTCAGAAGCCTGTGCTAGTAACAAAACCCGAGCTCTTGATACGGCACCCTCTGTCTGTCCAACATTCTGGGACCTTTCTTCTGGCTCTTGAATTGTTCCTCTCATTTTCCCATTTTCCCCTCTCCCTTTCTGGGGCCTTTGGTCAGTGGCACTTTAGGGCCTCTTTTAACCCCTGGACTGAGTAACAAAGAACTTTATTCTGTTCCCAACATCTGTACTGAAAATGGCTCACCTTGACCCTTGGTATTCTCATCTGAGGATCTTGAAGATCTTTCCTGCTCTGACAATCAGTTCAGGAGACACTCAGAAGCTAACAGTAGACTTTGCTTAGCAAATGTAAACCTAGTGACAGTAGAGCTATATATTCCTCAGCATATGAGGCTCCAGAGGCAGTACTTGTGTGGGGGCGGGCAGGGGGTAGAGGGGGTGCACTTGTGGAAGGGGCAGCAGATAAGGGATGAGGGGTAATGGATAAGGTCCTCAGATGATGCTGGGAGGAAAGAATAATCTTTGTTAGGCATTCACTAGGCACTAACACAGTGCTGCAATAAATGTAAATAGGTTATATCTCCTAATAATAGACAATGACTCTTACATAGCGCTAAAAATAGAATAAATCCAGCTACATGTTCTTTTTGAAAGACACATCTAAAAGCCAAATGATGAAGGATCAAAAGTGAAGGGATGGAAAAAGGCATCCCAAGCAAAAAACAAACGCCAAAAACAAATTAAAAATCAAGGCAGGAAAAGAAAGTGGGAGTGGCAATATCATCATCATCCCTCTTTCGCAGTGGAGGCTCAGAACAGCAAGGTGGCTCACTTCAAGTCAGGTCTCCCCTACATGGCAGAGGCATGGGTCTTTCTGTCTCCTAAATGCCTACTTCTTTGGGAATATCTAGTTGCCTCCAATAAAGTCAACCAGTGTCGTAGCCTTGACCTGACAGGATACTGATCTGGAAGTGCCTGCCATCACAGAGCAAGGCTGGAGCAGGCAAGTGAAGGGAAGGCAGAGCTGGCCCGGAGGGACCAGCCCTGGCAGAACATGCAGTGGCCTCAGGGCCAGAGCCTGGACGACTCCCAGAGTGCCCGCCGTGTCCTGCTCTGGCCCGCTCTCAGCTGGTTCCAGCACAGCTCCAGGCCCGGTGCCCACAGAGACTCCACCCCTGCTTCCCAACTCCTACCCTCAGATGGAGGCCGGGATAAGGGCAGACGTGGCCCCCAGAGCCTCATGGCTGAGGCTCATGCCTGGAACAGAGCTCCCTCTGCCTGGCAGAGGACAGCAGGCCCGGGGGCCTCCAAGAGACAGTCTGGGAGCAGTCAGGGCCCATCCCCAAGATGAAAGCCCCTGAGCCCCGTGTGTAGTCCAGCCAGACCCAGAGCAAGGCTGAAAGTGGGGCCAGAAGCAGTTCCTCAAGTTTCCTGGGAAGAACTGGGCAGGGGACCTGGGCTCAAGTCTTACCTCTGCCACATCCTTGCACAGGGCAAGGTGCACTCACACCCCAGCCGGCACCCCCACCAGTCCTGGACAGCACCCTCCGCTGCCTCACCCCTTCAGGCTGGGCATGTGCACGGAATATGTGAACAGAGTTGGGCTAGCCTCCACTCAGCTAACCCTGCCCGTCTGTCCCAGCTCAACGTGATTATTACCTCCTCCGGGAAGCCCTCAACAACCCCTCCTCACTCCTGCATTATAGTTGACTCTTAAACAATATGGGTTTGAACCGTGCAGACTTTTTTTTCTGATGGATACAGTACAGTCCTATACATATACTTTCTCCTCCTTATGATTTTCCTAAGAACATTTTCTCTTCTCTAGCCTACTTCACTGGAAGAATACAGTCTATGATACATATAACATAAAGATACGTGTTATTCGACTGTTATGTTATGAGTAAGTCTTCCAGTCAACAGCAGGCTAGTAGTAGTTTCTGGGGAGTCAAAAGTTATATATGGATTTTTCTACTGTGTGGAGGATCGGCGCCCCTAACCCCAACCAACACCATGGATCTTGACCTGAGGAGTGTGGACAGGCTTTCTGGCAGTTTATAGACTCACTAGAACTGTCCACAGACTGTTTTCTGTGTGTGCTTATGTGCATTTTGGGGAGTAGAAGTAGAGCTTCCCCACCTTGTTCTCTGGGGAATCTCTGCTCTCAACTGTGCTCTTACAGTCAGGAGCCTGTCTGTCACTGTCTCCTCAAGTGTATCAACTGTATCCTCAATACAGTAATTGCCAGGTGGGTGAAGTTGGATGAATAATTTGATGGATGGCCTCTTTCTGCCTTGGTTTTCTCATCTGTAAAGTGGAGATGAGGGTAGGGATCCCACTGTTTCAGCTTTTCCTCATTCTGTATTCCTTCTCCTGTCCTACTATGTGGCATAGTACCTGGCACATAGTAGGTGCTCTGTGGACATGTATGAGAGGAACGGATGGGTGGGTGACTTGGTAGGTGGGTAGAGGCATCAGTCTTTAGATGAATGAATTGTGGTGAGCGAGTGAATGGGGCAGTGGCTGCTATACGTGAACATGTAGCAGATGTCCTGGTAAGTTTGTTGGGTAGATGGCTGATCTGTGGTTGGAAGGTTGGCTAGTAGATGGATTAACAGAGTGAATGGGTGGATCAATGCCTAGATGAATGGATCAGTGGAGAGAAGGATAGATATTTGGGGGTGGGTCGGATAAGTAGATGGGTTTTCGATGAAAGGATCAGTGCATGGGTGAAACGGATGAATATGTGACTCAGTGGCTCACAGATGGATTTGTGCATGGGTGGGTAGAAGGGTGGGTGGATGGAAAGAAGGGTGGATGGATGGTAGACAGATGGACAGATGAATGGATGTACATACGGATGGATGGAAATTGTAACCAAATTCTGATGTGTGCAAATAGGGGATTATGGGAGAACTGATGGATAGTTGGATGGACAGACTGAAGATTGGAAGAACTAATGGACAGATGGATGGAAACTGTACACAGAATATGTGTGTGCATTTGTGTGTCTGGGAGGTACTGTTTGGATGGAGGGACTGAAGGGTGGATGGGTGTGTAGAAGGAAGGAGAGGAGGGGAGGAGGGAGGAAGGGAGAATGGCCTCCACATAACAGACCAGAGAGTGGTAAGTCAGGGACAGGGTGTTCCCTGTGCTCAAGGATGGCTGGTGAAACACATAAGCCACCTTTCTTCCAAAGCCTCCATATTGGGCCCCAGCTGAGCTCTTCCTTCCCATGGGTCGAGGGTCTCTGACAGTGCCAATACTCAAGCTGATGTAGGATGGAAACAAAGGGAGCCGGCAGACACCACGGCCAGAGGGAGTGAGGGAACACCGGTTGGGGCTGGGGCTGCCAATGGGCAGGCGCCCATTTACCCAGCTCCGGAATGAAGCCCCGGAGAAGGCTGTTCATATTTCTCTCTTGAACGGGGAGCTGACATTAATGAACAGCTAATTAACATCTTGGAGTGCGATAGTTCCAGTGTCAGTGTCCCTAATTAGTCTCGCGCTAATCTGCTTTAATTAACTGTCCCTGTCGTGGTTTTAATTTAATTTTCAGCTCCTGCCCAGGATGGCAGCCCGGTGAGCATTCTGTCCCAGGGCTCCTCTGGCCAGGGCAGGGTGGGTAGCCAAAGCCTGGTTCCCGGGGGCATTGCTAGGCGACCCGGGGTTGGGCTAAGCTGGGAACAGAGAGCCCGGCTCCTCCCTGGCCCATGGGGCAGAGAACCCGGGGCCTGGACACCTTCCTCCCCATCTCAAGGGAGTGTTCTCAGGTCGCCAGTTGCTCCCAGAACATTCATAAGCCAGGAGCACAGCCTGTGACCATGCCTCGGTCTCAAGCAGGCTCCCTAAACTGACTACACTTTCCGGACATGGGGTCTGCGTTCAGAAAGACCTGAATTCTTATCTTAGTTCTGATACTTTTTAGCTGTGTGGCCTTCAGAAAAGCACCTGACCTCTCTGAGCCCCTGTGAAATTGAGCTGATCACCTAGGCGCCGCACCTTGTTCCCACCGAGTTTGCAGTTTTTCAGGGGTGAGCTGCACGCCTAACACCCTCGTGATTCAGGCAGAGCCACCCATTAGCAGGAATGGAGGGGACTTAGAGAGAGCCCACACCCAGTCCCAGCTCTGCTACTAATCCCTCAACCTCTCAGGGCTTCTGCCCCACTCCCATCCATAGTTGGGAGGGAGGCAGGGGAGGGGAGAAAAAGATGCTCTGAGCCCCCCACCCCGCCCCCACGCTCTGACCAGGATTGAAGAATGGCCGTGCCGCTGGCTCAGAGAACCCAAATCTGGAGCAGGAAGTCTAAGTGAGAGCTGGGTGACAGGGCCAGCCTGGGGGTCGGGTGAGGCCTCTGAACTTTGCCTTGCAAAATAGGCACCCCCAGGGAGGGCGTGGCTGCCTTGGTTACAAGGCCCTGTGGGTTTGCAGGTGGGAAGCAAACCAACATGCCTGCCCCACGATGTGAGCAGAGAAACATCTGCCGAGATCGTTAGACAAATGAGGGTCGTCGGAGGGGAGGCAGCAGGTGGCAGAGTATGTGGAGAAGAGTGAGAAGCTGAGTCAGGACCCCTCATCCACCTTGTCTAAGGAGCTAAGAGTGCAGGGCAGGAAGTGGGGGCTGAGGCTCAATGAGTGAGGAGGCTCTCTCTGAGGCAGGTATGCCGGCTAAGGAGTTTAGCTGTAACCTGAGGGTACTGGGGAGCCATAGGAGGATTTTGAGCGAGAGTGTGGCAGGATCAAGAGATTAGCCACTGGCAGGGGTAAGTGAAGGGGAATAAGGGGCCAGGAGGCAGAGAGGGCTGCCATGGGACTGCTGTCTTACTCCAGGCTGCGCAGTCTTGCAGGGGTCGAGCCGGCTCAACAAGACTTCTAGAAGCAGTTAGGGCATGTAACGTGTGTGCTCTTCTGAAAAGTCGGGGTGCACCTCCCTCTCCCCATGGCCTTGGGCTTAATGAATATGTTCTGAGTTTCTTTGTGGCAGAGGTTGGATCTCATGCTTTCTCAGACTGGGTCTGCAGCGCCCAGGAGTGGGTGCCCCACGTGTATTTTCAGGGGTCTAGGAATTGTAGGAGAATTGGGGTTTTTTTTTTACATTTTTATTCATTTTTTTGAGACAGAGACAGAGCGCAAGCAGGGGAGGGGCAGAGAGCAAGGAAGACACAGAATCTGAAGCAGGCTTCAGGCTCCGAGCTTGTAAGCACAGAGCCCGATGTGGGGCTCAAACTCACGAGCCTCGAGATCATGACCCGAGCCGAAGTCAGCCATGTAACCGACTGAGCCATCCAGGTGCCCCAGAATTTAAAATTTGTGTATAGATTTTAGTGCTCTTCCAAAAAACTTTTTTCTGTTTTGACCGCTTGTGAAGCAGTGATAATTTCCCAGTGGTCTCGCAGAATAGGAAGGCATCCTTGTTTCCCGGCCTGGCATCTGCGGTCTGGAGAGATCATCTCCAAGGTCCACAAAGGAACATTTCCCTTTCCAAAGGGCCTGAGCCTTGTCCAGCTCTGAGAAATGCTGTCAGACCTTCCTTCCCTCAGGACGGCAAGTTCTTCCAACACCGAATCTATTTCTGGCTTAACTCCGAGTCCCCATGGCCTGACACAGGTCTGAACCCAGGGAGAGTCTGAATTGAGGTGAATTCTCTCTCTGGGTGCCCCACACGGCCCCTCCCCCTGCCTTTGACCTCCAGTTGATCTTTGTTTTCAGTCCGGTGGAGCTAAACCAGTTTTTCCTGAAATTCTCAGTAAATTAGTGTGGAATTCAGAGTTACTGCACCAACCCCCACCTACACGCTGGTGCACAAAACTCCATGAAAGGAGAAAGAAAGTCACCTTTCTCTACTTCTGCCCCCTGCCCCATGGCAACCCTGCACATTTCTCCAGGTGTAATTCAGACCATGCCACCTCCAGAGAGCCCTCCCTGATCCCCTCAGACAAAGGTGTCAGTCAGATCTTAGGGCTCCTTGGAGCATGTGCTACTCCCTGGGCCCCCAGTCCTGTCTTGCCCTGTGTTGTCTGTATTCATGTCCAGGAATGGAATTGCTCACATCTCTGTGTCCCTCACTCCCTCCTGGCCTCCACCCCTCCCCCACCCAGTACCTGGCTCATAGCAAGGGCCCTACAGAGCAGGTGGAAGACACCCCTCACCCCCAGGCTGGCGGACAGACATGTTCTGTGAACCACATTCTTGGCAGGGGGGCCGGTGGCCACCAGCCTGGCTGATAGCGTGGTGGCTGTGGCGGCGGCTTTGCTGTCCGTCAGGCCTGGGTTTCAGCTGCGGCTCTCCCCTCAGTGCACTGGCAAGTTTGGGCTGCATCTCGAAGTCTCCATTTTCTCATCTGGAAAATGGGTAATGAGAACACTCACATCCTGGGGTCTCTGAGGACTTCATGGAGGAAATCCGTGTAAAGTCCCCGGGACGTCATAAGTGCTCAATAAAACCAGCCCATGACGTGATGACATGAGGAAGCACTACAGCGCCGAGCCAGAGCCCCAGCACCCCCCATCCAGGGGCACAGTGGCTCACATAGGCCCAGCTTCTGACAGAAGCCCTGTGGGACCTGCTCATTCTTCCTCTCTCACTCACCAGGAAACCGCTGGGCCAGGGCTCAGGCTACTGTGGGGATAACCAGCCAACAGGTGACCAGACCCTTGGCCTCGGCCTTGGCCCCAGCCCATGGGGCTTTAGCCTGAGACCTCCATGCCAGGGACATGCACAGAGATGCTCACACCAGCACCCACGTGCACACACACACTCAGGGTGAGGAGACAGAGGCCACTTTTGATGACTGCCAGGCAAAGACAAACATTTCACCGCAGGAGCTGTGGAGCAGACAACGCCATCGTGCTGCTTCCCCCGGCTCCCCGGGGGAGGTTCAGCCACACCTGCTTGGTTCTCTCCAGGCTGAGCCAGCCCCAAGGAGGCCATGGTTGTTGAGGTCTCCTCTCAGCACTTGGAGCAGAGATGCCACCGGGTCTCAGTTTCACAGGGATTTGGGCGTCTGCACGGTAGCTTGGCTGTTTCTGACGTGCGGCTTCTAGGGGGTTCGCAAGCCTGTGTGTGGACCCTGGTGGGACAGGGAAACAGCCCAGACGCCCAGGCCTCTTCAGCACCCTCCAAGCCCTGCCCAGCCCACGTCAGGAGCCTCTGAGGACCCTTTCACATCTGTGCTGATGAGCTTTTAATTGACCTGATCCTTGCTCTGGCAGGAAGACGCCAGAGGATCCAGACTCTGGGAGAAAGCAGGAGGCCTTTCAGAGGGTCTGTGAGTCCCGCTGGAAATGCAAACAGCCAGGGGCTGGCAGTCGGGGAGCGTTAGGGGTCGGGCAACCCAGGGCGGCAAGCCCCTGGGATGTTACAGTCACTGCCCACCTCGGCCCCAGAATTGTGCTGTGTTCAAATCACAGTCGGGCAAGAATCTTAGAATGTTACAGGCCTGGAAAGGTTATAATCATAGCATTATAGAATGTTACAATCATGTAATCATAGAAGCACTAAGAAGACTAATTAAGCACATAAAAGACCAAGAAGCAAGAGTTTTAGAACGTTGCAGGCATAAAAAGGTCAGAATCCTAGATTATAGAATTTTACAACTGTAGAATATTAAAACCTTAGCTTTACGAGCAGGAATTTTTAGAATCTTACAGTCGGGGAACTGTGGCCTCGTACAGTAAACACACACACAAACACGCAGAACATGCGCTGGTAGTCTTAGGAATTCTGGAATGCTACCGCGGTAGAATGCCATCGTCGAGAATTGCAGACTGTGTCAGTCTTCAGGTGTTCTCATGTCAGGCTCGAGAATTACGTGCGTTGTGCCAGGTCCCATGCAGAGCACGTGACATCCCCTAACCGTACCCCCGACAGCAGCCATGAGACCGCAGCTCCAGGACAGGCAGGGCGGGGCTGGGAGGCTCCCTGGGCGCAGAGTCTTGGCAGGGACAGTGGAAGCAGTTGCCTGGGCCTGTGCTTGGCCCCTCGCAACCCCCACCGCATACCCCAGAGCAGGAAAGCATGGGACGGTGTTTCTCCTTTTGTTAAAGTGTCTTTGGGGCCTGCTGGGTCAGCTTCCTGTGTGTGGGCAGGAAGCCTGAAGCCTCCTGGGGTCAGCTCCGCAGGCCCCACCCAGATTCCTAGCCAGGCTGTGAGGAGCCATGGGTGCGTGACTCCCAAAGGCCTTCTCCCACCTGCCCTGACCCTCACCTTCCTGTCTGGTGCACAAATGATCACACTGATCCTCACCCAACACCCTTCCTCCATCATTCATACATTCCAATAACCTTTCTCAAATAACCTTCTAAGGGCCAGGCCCTATTCTGGGACACTGGGGAGATGGATATGAATCAAAATAGCCCCTTGCCCTAAGAAACAGAATGCTGGAGACTGTTTAGGAAAACAGAGAAAGTGCTGTGGGTCAGAGGCCGGAGAAATGGCCAGGGTCTTGTGGAGGCCTTCCTGGGGGCGGGGCTGGGTCTTAGAAGTAGGCAGAATTTGGATCTATAGGGATGGTGGTGAGGGCATTCCAAGCAGAGGAAACAGAAGGAACAGAGGCCCAGAGACAGCTGTGTGTGGGATGTGTTCAAGAATCTTCGGGGAGCTTTTGCTCAGGCAATATGAAAGGTGCCAGATGATGGAAATGCAGAAAGAGAAGTAGGTTGAGGCACTGCATAGATAGAGGCTTTAAGTGCTGGGCTAAGGAGGTTGGGATTCGTAAATGGCAAACGGCTGTGCAGGTTCATGACAGTGCTTGAGTGCGGCTGGTGGGAAGGAGACTAGAGCTTAGTTTGCTTTTCCTTTCTTTAGAAATGAGAAACTACAAATTCCTTCCCAGGACTGGTGGGCCAACCCTGGGCTGGGCTCCAAAAACACAGAGAAAGGGCTTTAGCGGGAATTCCAGGGCTGAGCTGACGGGTGCTGCCTGTGTAGCTTTTGTCCACGGAGGGCGGCCGCAGACACCCTGCTCTGAGGGGAGGGGGAGGTGCACAGGCACTGAACGTGTCCCGCTCGGGGACCGCGCGATTTCTTCCAGTTCTTGGCAGTCTCTGCGGTTGTTTTCTCAGAGCAGGAGGCCACGCACACACGGAAAAGGGCCAGTCAGCCCTGCGCTTACGTCCCAGACTGGCCTCGCATTACTGAGCTAGTTGAGCAAGTGACATGACTGTCCCAAGCCTCAGTTTCCCAGACTGTCATGCGGGGCTGATGACTGAACCTCCCCCACAGGGTTACCAGGAGGAATGGGTGCCTGGCCCCCAAAAGGCTTGTAATTCATGTTTGTTCCCTTTATGCCAGCAGTCCTAGAATCGGCAAGAAACCTTGACTCCAACTGCCCCATTTTATAGGTTGGAAAACTGTAGCAGACAGCCAGTCTGAGCAGACTCAGAGCTAGAATGGCCAGTCATTTGGTTGCCCAAAGCAGGGGAGCCAGGTGAGTGAAGAGGGGTAGTGTGAGCCCCAAGTCAGAACCTAGGATGACAAGACAAGCAATAAACCCCAGGGCTCCCCGATGAGCTCAGCAGGCACTGGAGGGACCATGCCTTCACAGGTCCACACGGACAACCTCTCTGTTCTGACCAGCAGTTCAGACGGCTGCAGGGCCAGCGAGGGGCATTAAGTGAGGCGATTTCTGTCAAGCGCCTCCTAGAATATCTTGCACATGGTAGGGGTTCAGGCCCTGGGAGGGATTGTCAGGGTAAGTGAGCGCCAGTTACAAACACAAGCAGAGATGGGCATGACTCCCCCCTGCTGACCCCACCCCTCCTGCACACAAACTCAGCTGTAGGCACTTGGCATGCTCTTTAGAGTAATGACATTTATCTATTGACCAAATAGTTACCAAGCTCCTACTATGTGCTAGGCAACCTGCTGGGCCTTCTGCATGAGTCATCTCATTTAAACCCAACAACCTTTATGGACAAGTCCACTATTATTTCCACTTTACAGATGAAGAAACTGAGATTCAGAGAGGGTTTTGCCCGAGGTCACAAAAAGCAAGGCAGGAATCCAGCGCTTTCCGAATCCAGAGCCTTAACCCTACACCATGCTGTGCTGGCATAGATATCAAGAATTGCTGACTGAGAGGTTTAAAGGGAATGTCCAGAATGAACACTGAAATCAAATCCCCATGGTGGCTCTTGATGGGAGATACTAATCTGGGCTCCCTCAGGAAGGGGTGAAATGTTGACGCCATCCCCTGGGCTCTTCAGGGGCTCAGGAGGATCTGTGTTCGTCTGGGCTGAAGACTGAGGGCTGCCCATGATGGGTTCCAGAGGGGGGACTATCCACCCCCCTAGCCAGAGGCGGCCAGGATTCCATTAACCTGATTCTCTGCCCCACATAAACCTGCAGAGGGAGCCCCAGGAGGGTGGGGAACTGGGGAGAGAAAGAATTGGGCTTCCCCAGGCCCTGAATGAGGCAGCCGATGGCATCAGCTTCCTCTCTTACAGTCCAGGAGGACCTTTGAGGCCCCTGGCTCTTTGAGCAGAGAGTGGGGAGGGTTGAAGAGCTAGAAATTAGGGGTAAGAGAATCTAGGCTAGGGTACAGACGCAGGGGCAGGGGACAGGCCCTCCGAGCACAGAACCCTGAGTCACCGTGCCTGTCCCACCTCCTGTGTGGCCTTGGTTAAGTCACATCACCTCTCTGATCTTTAGATACCTCCTTAGTAGTAAGGGCAAACCAGTGTCACCTCTTCATGCCTGGCAGAAGCAATGCCGTGCCAGACACATAGTAGGTGCTCAGGAAATGGTGGCTGTTACCATTGCCATGACTTGAAAACTGTGCCTGACCCCAATATAGCTCTTCTCAGTTTGTCTGGCAGATTCACATCCATTTTCTCGTTGGAGTCACAATATTTCTTCAAGGCGTGCAAGGATTCTTATCAGAGAGGTTAAGGGACTTGCTCAGAATCACATAGTTTCTAACCCTTGGACTGGGATGCACCCCAGTGATATCCGTAGAGTGGGCCACCCCCGCCAGGCCGCTCCTCTTCAGACTGTTCTCTCAGGAGTGAGGTCGGGTGCCTCTTCCTTCAGGAAGCCTTCCTTGACCACACAGCCTGGTTAAGTACCCCTCTTCTCTTACAGTCTTCCAGACTTCTTCCATTAGAGCTTTTATCAGACATTGTCACAATTGTTAGGTACTCTCACCTAAGACTCTGAGGGCCCAGCCCATGCTTTTTATAGAAGGGGAGGGGCCGCAATAAATATTTTGTTAATGACTGCAGCTGCTCCCACACAGAGGGGCGTGCAAGTCTACGTAGAATCACATATTAGTATTCAGTCCTGCATGTACCACTGCGTGCACATTCAGTTATGTGCGTGTGGGCTGGTGAGTACATATGTGCACAGAGAAAAGGTGAACTTTCTGGAATGTGGTAGATTGAGCTGACGTGGAGGCTTCCTGTCTTCCCCACATGCATACAAACACACAACATTACTAGAGATGATACTGGTGCAAGCTTGGGGAAAAAGGAAAATCCTTGGGTGACTTTTTTTCTAATTTAGGGTTTTTTTTTAATAATAGGTAGAACAAAAATGCAACCATAAAATGGAAGATAGGAGGAATAAGATTGGAATTAAAACATGCTAAGAGAGTTTGGGAAGTAGACAGGGATATCAAGTAACTTTTGAACTTGTTGAGATAAATGTGCATGTTAAAAATGTAAGGGTAGCCATAAAAGACTAGAATATATAACTTCTGAACCAGTAGAGGAAATTAAAAGACCTAAAGGAAATTCAACCAATTCCACAGAAAGCAAGAAAGGAAAAAAGATTTTAAACTGATGATACATAGGGGCGCCTGGGTGATTCACTTGGTTAAGCGTCCGACTCTTGATTCCGGCTCAGATCATGATCTTGCAGTTCATGGGGATGGAGCACCATGTTGGTCTCTGCGCTGACAGCACGGAGCCTTCTTGGGGTTACCTCCCCCCCCAAAGATAAATAAATAAAATATTTTTTAAAAAGATTTTAACTGATGATAAATCAAACACATAAGATAGTACATATAAGGTCCAATACAGTTGGCCTTGAACAACACCAGAGTTAAGGGCACTGACCCTATCCCCTGACACAGTCAAAAATCTGCGTACAACTTTTGACTCTCCCAAAACTTAACTACTAATAATAGCCTACTGTTGACCAGAAACCTCACCTATAGCATAATCAATTAACACATATTTATTATGTTATACATAATATATACTGTATTCATACAATAAGTAAGCTGGAGAAAAGAAAATACTATTAAGAAAACCATAACGAAGAGAAAATTTGTTTAAAGTACTGTACTATATTTAAAACAAATACACATATGAGTGGCCCCACACATTCAAACCTGTGTTGTTCAAGAGTCAACTGTATATTTGTAATCATAATAAATAAAAATAGATTAAGCTCAATTGTTTAAAAAGATGAGATTCTTAGTTTAGATGGAGAAAAATTCTATCTCTGTTTACAAGAGACATACCTAAAGATAATGATCCACAAAGGGTATAAGTAAAGGGATATAAAATGACATATCAGAAAATTTTCTCTGTAATAAAACTGGTAGCAAGATAAATATTAGGGAATAAAAGACTTTAAGAAGCATTATTGGGACAGAGAGGGTTATTACTAATGACAATGTGATTAATTCACTAGGAAGATATAATAATTCTGAATTCGCATGTACTCCCAACATGGTTTCAAAACAGTTTTTAATATATATATTTTTAATGTTTATTTTGAGAGAGAGAGAGAGCATAAGCAGGGGAGGGCAGAGAGAGAAGGAGAGAGAGAGAATCCCAAGCAGGCTCCACACTGTCAGCATAGAGCCTGATGTGGAGCTCGAACTCATGAACCATGAGATCATGACCTGAGAGCTGAATCAAGAGGCAGAGGTTAACCAACCAAGCCACCCGGGTGCCCCAGTTTCAAAACAGTTTTTAAAAAACACACAAAATGAGATACTTGCAAGAAGCAACTGTCAAATTCACATTCTTAGTAAGATATTGTAGCATAGCTTTCTCAGAAATTAAGCAGGCACAAATTATTAGACTCAAAGGACCTAAATATAAGAACCTTGAACCCAACAAATAAACTCTGCACACTTATTCCTCACACATACACAGAGGGCCACACAGACCCACAGACCTCTCCCCGGGTGTAGAGGCATGCAGGGACAGAAAGCGACAAGTATATAGGCACAATTGTCATTCACACTAAAAAAAGACACCCAAAAGTGGGAGGGAGGGGGTCAGGTGTGTGGCCAGGTATTTAGCTAGCTAAACACTTACCTGGTCTGTGACTTTGGACAGCTAAATACCCTAGCTGGGTCTGTTTCCTTATGTGAAAAATACAGATTAGCCATCAGCAAACGGTAAAGATCCAGAGAGTTAATATATAACTGCACTCTGCCATTGTAGCATAAAAGCATCCACAGACAATACATAACCAAATGGGCATGGCTAGGTTCCAACAAACTTTATTTTCAAAAACAGGTGGCAGGCTGAATTTGGCCAGTGGGCCATAGTTTGTCCGCCCCCAATGTAGATGCAACCATTTGCCTTGCCAGGTTTAGGGACGATGTAAAGAATAGTAATAGAAGCAAAGCAACTTGTATAGAATGAGCTCAATAGACACCCCCTCGGAAGGACATCGGAAGGTCCTCAGAAGGACATGAGGGTGTGTGTACACATATGCATGTGTGTGCAAAGGCATATAGATGTGTGTAGACCTGTTTGCATGTGGATATATAAAAAATGAGGTGAACCTGCAGGCATGTTTTGTGCACAAGTAGATGTGTACGTGCATGAACATGTGTTTTTACATGTAGGCAAGTCTTTTATAAAATGGGAAAACAAGGGACATCTGGGTGGCTCAGTCAGTTAGGCGTCCAGCTTCGACTCAGGGCATGATCTCACAGTTCGTGGGTTCGAGCCCCTCATCGGGCTCTGTGTGACAGCTTGGAGCTTGGAGCGTGCTTCAGATTCTGTGGCTCCCTCTCTCTGTTGCTGCCCCTCTCCTGCTCACAGTCTGTCTCTCTCTCTTTCTCTCTCTTTCAAAAATGAATAAACATTTAAAAAAATAAAAATAAAATAAAATGGGAAAATAACATAAATCTCATTGGGCGGTGAAGATAAAACGAGAGGGTGCCTGGCACATAGTAGGCATTCAGAAGTTAGCATTTATTGTGGATGGGCACAGGTTCTGAAGAAACAGCGAAGGGAGCATGATGCCGTGCCCGCTACTCACATTCACACACGTACCCGTAGTGCAGTTTTTGTGAGCTTGTTTCCAGAGGAAAACTAGGCTAATGAGGAGGTCGTCTTCATAGCCAGCAGGTGCCCAGCACAGCCCTGACGGGGATGCAATTTAGCTTTCTCCTGAGATGTTGGGCAAATGAGGAGAAAGGCGTTTTAATCCCTTGTCACGTCTCCAGGGGCTGGAGGACATGTGCTGAGTTGGAATTTTTCAACTTCAGCCTTTTTTTTTCCTTGACACATCCATTCCAGAAACATCTGTGAGATAAAACAGAGAAGGTCTTATGAATTCAGCTCATACTCGGCCGTTGCTCCCACCCCGAGCAAGCGAGACATGAATCACCAGCCCGGGGGCCCAGCAGCCCCGCAGAGAGCAGCCTCTCCAGCGGGGCCCTGGCCTTTCCTGAGTAGCTGCTTTTGATTTCCCCGAAGCCTTCTGATCGTCTACACTCACAGAGCGTGTGTTGTCCGAGGGGAGGCATGCTGAGCGCTCAGCTCACGCACCAGTGCGGGGCTCAGCCACTCGCTCCCGGGCTCAGCCGAGTCCTGCTCTGCACCACGCACTCGAGGCACACGGATGAACCAGACAGGAGTGCAGGCCGCCTTGCGTGTCCCCGTGTTCCCATTATTTCAGGACACTGTAGGGGAAGCCCGCTACTGGGGTTTTGGGAGCCGTGCGTCCGTGGTGCGCTGATCCTCCCTCTGTGGTGGCCGTGTTTAGCCTGCAAGCCGGAGGGAGGGCGCACTGGCCGCTGCTGGGTCAGAGATCCACTAGCTCAGGCCTTGTAGCCAGCCGTTAATGGAACTTGACCTTCTGCGGCCCTCGTGTGCTCTGTGGCCTTGGGTCCTGCCAGATGGTTCAAAACCTGAGAGCCCTCTCTGCCTGGGCTCACATTGTGTCTCTCCATTTCTGTCTGTTTCAAGAAAATGAGGGGATTTCAGACTGCGGTGCCAGCTTGTAGATTACACCCATGGCCAGGGAAGGGGTGCGATGGGCCCTCTTTCTCATTTCTGCTGTCCAGTGAACAACCCCACAATGGGTGCCTGGCATGCTCTAGGCCATGTGCTGGAAGGACACTAAGGAGAAAAAGACAGAGAGCCCTGCCTTTAAAAGCCAACAGTCCCAGGAGGTGGGTAGTTCAGGGCACTGATAAGAAAGGCAGAAAGCTTTTCATGTTCTCAGAGATGCAGACAAAGTCCTGAAGGCATGCAGGAGGTAGGAAGACACACAGAGACACCTGCTTCTCCTGGTCTGGTCAGCTGCTGTGTGGGGTGGGGACGATGTGATGTTTACAGAGTCATGAGTTTATAGGAGCTACTCCACCTAGAGGGTCTGAGTCTCTGACAAGAGGGTGGGAATGGGAGAGAACAAAGTGTCTCTGGTCCCGAAGTATTTATCCCTAGGCCTATTTTACAGATGGGAAAGTAGAGTCACAGGAGACCGAGTAACATAGCCAGATCTGTAGAGTCTTTAGAATAAGGTAAAACAAGCTTGTATGGAGCAGGAAAGAAGGGAAAGTGTGGATGCCAGGCCAGGTCTAGCCATTTCCCATCTGCTCCCCGGTCATCACTGTCTTCCTGAGGACAATTCCAGATCAGTTCTTCTGTGTGGCTGCTCCTGTGCAGCTTTTCACCATAGCCTTCCCCGCCTCCTTCCCAGAATCCTTAGCAACAGACAGGCAGTCTGAGAGGGGCAGGAATGCCCCCCGCCCTCTGACTGGCTGGCTCCTGTTTACCCAGCTGGTGTGAGCCCAGGCCAGGGTCACAGAGAAGACCCCGGAGGCCTGTCGTCCAGCTGTCACCCCGCTGTTCAGGTCTTATGACCCCTTCTCTCCCCTCCAAGGCTTCTCCCTCAAAGATGTGGCCCAAGGTGGGGCTTGGCCGCACGGAGAGGAGAGCTTGGCTCCTGTTACATCTCGCCTTTATGTCTCTGCTCTTTCATTTTTACTGAAAACACAGAGGTGGCCTGAAGGAAAGAAGTGCCATGAAACAGAGTAGCTGGTTAGGAAGGGGCAGGTTGATAGAGCATGAGCTTGAGAACAGAAGACCTGGGTTTGAGACCCAGCTCTGTGTGACCCTAGCAAATCACATGCCCTCTCTGAGCGTCACTGTCCCGATCTGTCGACTGAGGGTGAGGGTCAGCCCTCCCTCTTACCAGATACCTTGTGCAGCTCAAGTATAATAACAAGAGTGAAAATGCTTTGTGGAGGCAAAATGCCACACAGCTCGAGATTGGGACCCTTATTTGGCATCAGGGGAAGTATCTGTTCAGATAGGTACGTGCAACCAACCAGGGACAGAACAACCCTGGGAGTCACAAGACCCAGGGACTACAGTAGGCTCTAGCTGGCTCTGGGCATGAACCTTCACTTCGCTTCTCTGTTAGCCCAGCCTTCCTCATATTCCTCTGCGTGGAAAGGCTGTTCTCCCTACTACAGTCTCACAATGACCAAGGAGGACTATTCATCCAACCAGCACTTACTGAGCACCCGCTGTGTACCAATCCTGGGCTAGGCTGGCATGTGGCTCTTGTCCCTGAAGGAAAAAAAAAACTCTAGAAGAAGATGCAGGGTTCAGATCCTAAAGCATCAGACACAGTTGAATCTAGTTCCCTCATTTTGTGGACAAGACCGAACAAAGTCTTAAAGTGGAAAATGGCTTTCCCAGGATATCAGAAACGGGGAGCATCATTGCCATTCCTACCTGACTTCAAGCCAGACATTGAGAATCAATCATTATACTCTTCCCACTAAATCCAGTGCTACTTCAGTACCTTTCTCAACATAGCACTCTAGAAAGCGACTAATCAACTGGTTGAAGTTGGAGGGCAAGACCAAATCATTTGCATACCAACCCTAAATCCCCATCTTGCACTTGTCTGAGGCCATTTGACCAGCATCATCCATGTAGGGACTCAGACCTAGGTTTTCTCACCCACTCTGCCTCTCCATTTATTCCAGAAACCAGCTTGTATTGAGTGCCCACCATGCACCCAGCTTTGTGCTAGACTCAAGGACGAGCAAGGCCTGCTTATAGGCTCATAGTCTAGTGTGGAAGAAAGACAAAGGGGAAGTAATTATGGGGGGATAGTGAGATGCACACACATTTCTGTGGGAACTCAGAGAAGAGAGCAACTTGATGGCCCAGGGACAGGGTTGGGGGGCTGAGTGGTGGCTGAGGAATACTTCCCAAGGTGGGGACATTGTAGGCAGCACTCAGCCAGCAAACACATGACAGATATGAGGTCCAATATACAGTCCAGATACATTGGGCTTTCTGGGGGACCGGTGACATCTGTGGCCTAAGAGATCATAAGAAAGTGTTGCAGGAGGAGCCACTGACCCTGATGAACAGGAGTTTGCAATGTTGACAAGAGGCAAAGATGGGGCTTCAGAAGAGTGGCTTAGGGGGTAGAAGGGGAAGTTTCTAGGCTGCTTTCTTAATAAGGCTGAAACCCAACAACATACACTGTCAGGCCCCTATTGAACTCACCTGTGCACCCCTTAACTTGTGGCCCTGATGATACTGCCTATTATTTAATGAGGTAGGTCTTTCCTGGCTACAGTGGAAGCCTTGATAGGACAAAGACTAGGTCTCATTTCTTACTAGCTGAACTTGAACCTAGCCCTGGCTCAGTGCTTGCCTGGCTCATAATGGGTATTCAGTAAATCTTGGATGGATGGATGGATGGATGGATGGATGGATGGATGGATGGATGGATGCATGGATGGCTGGATGGATGAATAAGTGGGTGGATGGGTGGGTGGATGGATGAATAAGTGGGTGGATGGGTGGGTGGGTGGATGGATAGATGGATGGATGGATGGATGAGTGGGTGGGTGGATGGTTAGTTGGGTGGATGGATGAGTAAGTGGGTGGGTGGATGGATGGATGAGTGGGTGGGTGGGTGGATGGTTAGATGGATGGATGGATCAGTCAGTAGGTAGGTGGATGGATGGGTAAGTGGATGGATGGATGGATGGATGAGTGGGTGTGTGGGTGGGTGGTCAAATGGATGATGGATGAGTATGTGGGTGAGTGGATGGATAGGTAAGTGGGTGGATGGATGGATGGATGGATGGATGGATGGATGGATGAGTGGGTGGATGGATGAATGGATGAGTGGGTGGGTGGTTAGATGGGTGGATGGATGAGTGGATGGATGGATGGATGAATGGCCATGGAACCTCTCTAAGCCTGTTTTCTCCTCTGCAAAATGGGGGAAGTCATGCCAACCTCACAGGGATATTGTTAGGACTAAATAAGATGATGCAGCTAAAGCTCTTAGAATAGTGCTTGGTATTAAAAAAAAAATGTATTGAAAGGATAATGATGCCCTTTAAACTCAAGTGCAAAGGTAATCTCAGCAGATAGACCCTGACTGATGAATTTTGCATGCTCTCTGCCAGGATGCTTTAAAAAAAAGGGGGGGGTGCCTGAAGTTGTTATTTGTAACAGTTGGAAATAAAATTCAGTGATTCCCATCAGGACAGTAAGACCTTGGCTGGAAAATCATACAAGTCCCTGAGAACGTGGAAGAACAGAGCTAAGCACATACCCTGTGCAGACACACTATTCTAAGCGCTTTACCCATATTAACTCATTTAACCCCCACAACAACCTTATGTGGTAACCCTTGTTATTACCTCTATTTCCCATGTGGGTAAACTGAGACACAGAAAGGTGAAGTAAGTTGCCCACGGTCACACAGCCAGGACATGGTCTGACTCCTAAGGCCATTTGCCTAACCACTTACAAAGCTCCCAGTCCAGTGGAAGAAACAGAGCTATACTCGAGGCAGCAGTACCTAAGAGCCAGGACTATGTCCGACATCTTTCTGTCTCAGTGAGGTGCCTGCCACACGGCACATTCTCGATCACTGTCTATGGAATGAATGAATGAATGGATGGATGGATGAATGAATGAATGAATGAATGAACAAACGGATGAATCTGCTGTCCACCCCCCCTTAGGGCACTGTGACAGGCTCTCATAACGCTATCAGTTAGTAGACACAGGGCAGTGGGCTAGTGCCTAAATCATCTAAGACGGCTATGTCATAGCCAAGTGAATGCCAGCGTCAGTTTTAAAGCTTGCTGTGGACGCGTGCTCTGCTGCCCATTCCTGTCTGTCACTGCCCATATGTGGCCTTGTCAGTTATTCCTCGGATCCCAACCAGAGCCCCCTGCCGTCATGTCCGTCTTTGGAGAGCAGGAGGGAACCTGGCTGGCAGAGGGCCTCGTGCCAAGGAAACCAGACTCCAATCAAAGCCAGAGGTGGAGATCCTGGCCCACTTTCTGCCACCACCATCCGTGTGGCCCCACACAGTCACTTCTGTCCCTGAGCCCCACTGTCCCCCTCAGCACCAGGAGAAATAAAAATAACGTCCCTGTCACAGGCCCTTGCGAGGCGCACCCGTGGCCACACTCAGGAAGCACGGAAGCAGGAGGTGGGGTTGTTCTGGAAAGTTGTGGTTTACAGGCTGGTTTCAGGACCGAGTGGGTCAGTCTGAAGGGTGGGAGCCGTAGGGAACCATAGGAGACCTGAATGGCCGTCCCTGGGGCCCTGTCAGCCCCACGGTCACCCCTCCCCTACCTGTCACAATGCCTGAAAAGCCCACCATCTGACTAACTCCCAGGGTGGAGGCCTGGCATCTCCGGAAGGGAGGCTGGTCAAGTGCACACGTGTAGAATGTGTAGATCATTTTGATTCCCTGGCAAAGAGCATCCTCTGCCTCTCTGGGCGTGGACTGGGCTGAGAGGGAAGGAGACGCGGCTGGGGACAGAGGGCATACGCCGGGGTGTGAGGAGACCTGAGACCTTGAGCAGGGGTCCTCTGGGGCCTCGGGACAGCCTGGGAAGCCACATGCCTGGGGCTGGGTGAGGGGAAACAGGAGGACCCTGAAAATGGGGCAAGGAGCTGCCGGGAGCAGCTTTGCTTCCCTTTCAACTTTCTGCCAAGGAGCAGCGCGCGGCCCAGAGAGGAGGCTTTGCCAGCCCCCCGGGCACCTGTCCCAGAAGCCTAATTACTGGCTCTCGGTGGGCAGTCAGCTCGCTGATCGAGAGTCCTTGGGGAGAAGGCACTGCTGAAATGGTGAAGGGCTCTGGAGGAAACACAGCATTCCTTTACAGAAGCAGAGCCTCGCATCTCACGTCCGGCCCCTCTCATTCGCAGGGGGTGTTACCGTGGGCAGAAGAGGTTGCTCGCGGGTCCTCATTACCCCCAACCACGTCTCCACTCTCACCGTCATCACCCTGCCCATCCCCCGTCACCTCTGCCTGGACCACGGCGCAGCCTCCCTCCTCTCTGCACGAGCCCCTCTCCACACAGCAGACAGGGACAGCCCTGCACAATGGCTCCCCATGGACTCGGAGTCCCGCTTCACCTCCTCTGGTTCAGTTCCCTCCTCCCACTCTGCCCTTCACTCACCCTTCCAGTCACACACGTCCTTGAGGCTCTTGACACAAGGCCTTTTTAGTCCCTCCTGAGGAAGGGCCTTTGCACGTGCTGTTCCCTCTGCCCGGAATCCTCTTCCCCGTGCACTCCCCACGACCAGATCTTCTCCGCCTTCGGGTCTCACCTCATGTGTCACCTTCTCAGAGAAGCCGTCCCTCACCACCCTCCTCAGCACCCTCCAGCATATCACCCTGTATTTATTTGCTATCTGCTAATGGTCTCTGTTCCTCACTTGATTAGAAACTCTGTGAGTAGGGAGCTAGCTTGCCTTGTTTGCTGCCATGTTCCCAGCAGCCAGAACAGTGCCTGGCACACAGTAGGGCTTCGGGTGTGTTGAACGATCCCTAGAGGAGACACGCTAACAACCACTTGAGAAGCCGCCAGGCCTATGGCATCGTCCAGCTGTAACTTCCTTTTGTCCTCGCAGTATAAAACCCTGCAAAGGTTGACCCATTTTACAGCTGAGGAAACTGAGGGCCCAGAGGCTCAAGCAAGTGTCCCAAGGTCATGCAGATAGCAAGAAGCAGAGACCCAGATCTGCCAAAGTCTCTGCTCTTACCGCCGTGTTATTAAAACAGGGGCAGGGCGCCCGGGGCACTTCCTCGGTTACATGTCTGTTGATTTCAGCTCAGGTCATGATCTTGAGGTTTGTGAATTTGAGTCCCGCGTCATCAGACTCTGCACTGACAGCAGGGAGCCTGCTTGGGGTTCTCTCTCTCTCTCTCTCTCTCTCTCTCACTCTGCCCCACCCCTGCTCATGCTCTCTGTCTCTCAAAATAAGTAAATAAATAACTTAAAAATTTTTAATAATAAAACAGATGCTGTTATCCCTGTTTTGTAGACAAAATGACAAGAGACTCTGAGAGATGTACCCATGTGCCTAAAGGCCTCAGCCAGGAAGAGGCGGGATTGGGATTTGAACTCTGATGCTGCCTTCTCTCCAGGGACAGGGACGGCAGGAGCCAGCCGGCTCACTGTCTGTCACGTAGGGGCTCTCGGACCAGGTGGGGGTTACTTGGCTTGGCAGCAGCGCCGAGGGCACAGAGCACGCCATCAGGGAGGAGAGACGGTAAAATAGTCTCTAACATGTATGGGGCCCTTACTGCAGGGGCGGCAGCATTCTAAATGCTTCCAGAGTATTCCATTTTGCAGATGACACAACTAAGGCACAGAGAGGTTATGCCACTTACCCAAGGCCACTCAGCTAGGAAGTGTGGCCGCTGAGTCAAGCCCAGGCACTAACCACTGCACTAACCACTCCTTTCCAAGGAGACGAAGCTGGACAGGACCCCAGAGCTCTCTAAGCTTAAGAAAACTCCAAGCCTGGTCAAGTAAAGAAGGCCTGCAGCCCAGAGCCATGGGTTTCTCGGCTGTAAAACGGAGCTGGGAGTTCATCAGGATGTTGTAATGAGAGGAGATGATGTAAAGCCCCCTCCCCCACTCCCGTCTGCAGCCCGACCCCTCAGGTAGTGAGTGAGCGGTGGGCAAAGGGGGGTACCGCCACCCACTGAACCGGTGACGCTGGGCAAGTGACTTACCTCTTTGTGCCTATATTCCCCCGTAAGTGAGGATAATTACAGTATAATTTGAGATTCTATGAATTAATCCACATAAGGTACTTAAAACAGTGCGTGGCCCAGAATAAGCTCTGAGTGTGAGCTGTTATTTATCAGAAGATTACAAATGTTAAAATATTAGTTCTGGCCTCTCTGGTAACCAAGGAAACTCTCTCCAACAGGGTTGCTATGAGGTCAGAGGAAGACAGCTAGGAAGCTGTGCTCTCGAGCCCTCACTTGGTGACGGCCCGGGCTATCTCTGTTGCCTCTCCATTCCACATCTCCAGTTTTTACCAAGGATTAGAGTCCTTCCCTGTGGGCGCGAGAGCTAAGTGTTTGTCAAATTTATGAGCTTTCAGACACAACCAGGTCTCTCCCCATTTTTATAAAGACTGAGATAAGAGTCTATGAGATTAAAGGTTTGTCATCATCCTGTGCTTTGGTGTCTGTCTGTCTCTCTCTCTTAGTTTCCGCCTCTTTTGAAAATCCAAAGTGCAAGCTGGGAACAGCAGCCCCAGGCCCTCTAAACGCACTGTTCAAATAAAGGAGACATTTAGGGGAAGGTGGAAGCATCATTTAAAGGTGATCACTCTGAAATGACCATGTCTGGGCAATTTGTCATGAAGTATTCGGGCTGTTGCCAGAGATCATTTTTTCTGCAAATCTTGCTGTTTGCTCGTAATTTTCAACTTTGACCCTTTAAAACTGAGGTGTGGGATTTTTGTAAGCTTTGGGGATGGGGCATTTTTAAAATTACTTTTTAAAGGGGCACCTGGCTGGCTCAAGTTGGTGGAGCGTGCGACTCTTGATCTCAGGTTGTAGGTTCGGGCCTCACGTCGGGTGTGGAGATTACTTAAAAATAAAACCTTTAAAAAATAATAATGACTTTTTAAGAAGCTATCTCTTCCCAGGAAATTTTGGGGTTAGACTAGAAGGAGCCCTGCAGAAGAGGTATCATCCCTGGGTCCCTGCGGTGCCATGGGAGACTTTACAATCTGAGAAGATTCTAGTCCAGGGACTGGGCAAGCTTCTCCCCGAGCCTTGTGGGCTCACAGGCCGCCGTGCCATCCGCAGAACTACGTGAGCAAAGACACGTAGGCCAGCGCTGGGCAGAGGCCTGCTGCTGTCGGCCCCTGCTTGCCTGTCCAGCCTCATGTCCTGCACCCCTGCACGCACAAACTCAGGGCTCCGGCTGCAGGTCCTCAGTCTTGCTGTGCAGTTTCTCATCTCTACTCTTTTCCACACTGTTCCTCTGCCCAACATGCGGCTCGTTTCATTCCGTTGCCTTGTCCTTCTTGGTCTTGTAAGACAGCTCAGTGTTCTCGCCTCCAGGAAACAGCAATGTTAGGGTCCCCTCCCTGGGCTCCCAGGCCCAGCACCTCTTCCCGGCCATGTATCCCTTGGCACTAATCACACTGTGTGGAAGCTGCCTGTTTACTTGGGCATCTTCCCCACCAGGCTGGGCGCCCACGGGCTTTGGGTCCCTTGGCCCAGCCCAGGCACGAGCCTGGAAGACGTGAGGCCATGGGATAGAGTAGTTAAGACCCCGCCTTTGGCCTCAGATATAGTTCTCCACTGCTGTCCCCCAAGCCCTGACACTGCCTGTGCACCAGTCATGTATTCTTGCTGAACCTGAATTATTTCTATAAAGGGGACTATCAGTAGTGCCTACCTTGTAGAATTACTCAAAGAATTGTTATTGGGGGCATCTGCCTGCCTCACTTGTTGGAAGATGTGACTCGTGATCTTGGGATCATGAGTTTGAGCCCCATGTTGGGTGTAGAGATTACTGAAAAAAATAAAGTAAAAAGAACTGTTGAGCACTAATACATTCTATGGTATGGTATTAACTCTGCATCTTCACAAGTTAAGGCCTATTGGCAAACCCATTTTCCAGATGAGAAAACTGAGGCACAAAAAGATGTTGAGTAACTTGCCTAAGGTCAGTGGGAAAGCCAGAGTTCAAGGCCAGATGGAGCCTGACTCCAGAGCCTGTACCCATGACCACTGTGATGCATGGCCCCCTGATAACTTACATGAAGCCCTCAGCCTGGCACACGGGAGGGGCTCGATACAGAGAACGGCTGCTGTTGTCAATAGTTGTTAGTAGCTCCATTCAGTTTCTAGTTGATCTTTAGATGGAAGAGGTGGGACTGGTCACCGCACAGGAAGAAGGGCTCAAAAGCTGGGGGAGGGGAGAATAGGGGAGAAACAAGGAGAGGAGATGGGCAAAGAGTCAAGACTGGGGGTGGAGTGACAGAGCCCAGAGCAGCAGGGCTGGGGCGTGAGCTGGCAAGGGCCTGGACAGGCTGCTGGGAGGAAAGAGCTGAGGGCACCGGTGTGGCCATCTGAGCAGTAGCACAAGACTGCCACTGCTTCCCTGCCTTTAGAAGATAAAACCACAAACTGCATCACTGAGCACACAAAGCCCATTGTGCTGTAGCCCCAGATCACCTTTCTGTCTTGTGTTTCACCCTTTCCCCAACATATCCCATGCTCCAGCCACCCTACCCTGCCCTTCACCCCTCCATACCTTTACACACACTGTTCATCTGCCTGAAATGTCCTTCACTTCTTCTGGCCCTGGTGGACTCCTACTCATCCTTCAATACCCAGTTCAAATGGCCCCTCCTCTGGAAAACCCTCTTTAATACCCCTTGCTGATCATATGTATTTTCCCCCTTCTTGAAGTGAACTTCAGGGCTAGGGACTGTGTCTTAGTCCAGCCCCTGTCTATTGCTCAACACAAATCAGGACACAAAGTCATTACTTAGAAAAAAATTTTTTGGGCTTTTTTTGTTGAGTAAATCTGTCCTCAAATCTCCAGTGTCCAGGAGAGCTAAACTTAGGGAAAGAACTCATCCTTCCCAGGGATCCAAACAAGAGAATGTTCCAGGGCAAGTGGCTCTGGAACTCTGCTGTGGGCCCAGAAAATGCTGCCTGGGAGAATTGATACCTGGGACCCCACTCCAAACCCCTCCAGCACAACCCAGGGATGGCTGGAGTCGGAAAACAAGCTGGAAGCCTGTCCACCATCATTCAATGGACCTCCATAAAATGTGGAACACAAGACTGACCCTCCCTGAGCAACAGAGAGGATGCCGGGCTGTCACTCTACTTCTCCTCTTACAGTGTAAGACCACATTGGCTTTTTCAGCAGCTTTTGGCTTGTGGTCAACTCAAACCCCCAGATCTTTTTCACTGGGATGGCTGCCAAGCCACATCTTGTGCATTTGATTTATGGCTTGGGTTAGCTGAGGCCCACTCCTGCTCCCCAGAAGCCACCAGAAGGAGGTGACGGTTTCTGTACCCCTAGGAAGGAGAGCGATTGCAGGCCCCCAACCCAAGAGCCCCAGTGTGAGTGTAGGTGAGCTCCCCCTCTCCCTGCTTGTTTCTAAGCCCTTTTCCTTGAGGCATCGATTGCTGGGACCTCTTGAATGGGGTTTTCATTAGCATTCACGTCACATCCACCAGGGCTCAAGCAGACCAACCTTTGGGTTACTGGGGAAAGTACCCAGACAGTCAGGGGGAGAGGCAGGTAGTGGAGGCTCAGGCTCCTGAACTTGATGTCCATATGCCCCGGGGAAGGCCCTCCATTGCTCTGAGCCTCTGTTTCTGATCTGCAGGATAGGGGTGACAAATCCCAACCTCATGGCATCGTTAGGACAGAGGTGCCCAGGTAGGAAGTGCCTTCACAGGCAGAGTAGTGTCTGTGTGGGGTCATAGACAGCTCAAGCCAAGTGGGTGCCAAGTGCCCAGTAACGTCCAGCTCTTACCCCATTACAATGAATGAGAAACTGAGGCACTGAGCTTGAACCACCTTTGCAGAGTTTGCTTCCACTCAGCCAAATGTGCTTCTCTCCCCAGGGACTGCCTTTTTAAATGCCACTTTTCAGAAAGGCCACACTCCCTAAAGAGACACCAGTACACCTGCCTTGGCCCATGGCTGTCACCTTTGTGGCCATCACATGTACAGTGTTTATGTTTGTCCAGTGCTCCTCTCCCTCTCGCTGTCCTAGACCCTCAGCATCATGAGGGCAGGCCCCCGTCTTCTTTGTTCGCCGCTGTTCCTCCCCGGCCTCAGCACAGCCGAGACTTGGCGGCGTGTGGAGAGGGACTGTGAGAGTCTCTGGAAACGTGGCTTTGGACTTTGGCTACAAACCCAAATTGCGTTAAAGAGAAGCATATTTATTTCCCTGCACCACAAACAAGGTCACTTCCCCTCCCTGGGCCTCTGTTTCCCTAGCTGTAAAATGAGGTGTGAAATGAAAGATTGAACTAGCTTTTCTCTAAAGTCCTTCTAGCCCTAAAGACTCTAAGTGAGCACAGAAAGGGGGAGAAGATTGCATGAATTGTATTGCCTATTGGGTTGAAAACACCAGCTTCTGCCAGGAAATCTCTCTCGCTGTGTCACTTTCTCCACTGGCCTGGAAAAAAACTGCCCTGTGCAGGCCCAGGCCTGTGGAGCCCACGCTGAAAAAGTCACAGGCCCCTCCTGCCCTGGGCCTAGGCGAAGGGGCCCCCGAAAGGTGTGTGGTAGCTGCTTCCCCGGGGGGTCCAGGGATTGTTGCCTTAACCGGGCGCACAGAGCAGGTAAAAAATTCCAGACATGTTCTCTGCTGACAGCTAATTGTGTCCTTTATTAATGACCATGGCTTTCTTGGGGCAGGTGGGAGGAGGGAGGAGGCCAGTCCCAGCCCCGAGGGCTCCCTCAGGTGGAGCTGATGACCGCATTTCTGGATCCCATAGAAAGGGAAGTGCTACATGAGGTGACCCTGAAAACACCCCCCCCCCAGCTGGAGATGGGAGGGGGCTTTCCCGCCTCCCCAGGCTGACAAAACCAGGCAGGGGGTTTGGAATCTGGCAGACCAGGTTCAGGGACCAAAGTTGGCCTCTTAGAACAAGGCCACCGAAGTACAGTAAATGGCCTGAAGGGGACCCACAAGGGGGCTGTGGCCTGTGGGCAGCGTGGGAGATGCTCCCCAGCTCCATCCGGCCACCGCCCCCTCGTGGTACCAGGACTGGGCCCACGAGGCCCTTCCTCAGTGACCCACTGCACCACCTGTCAATACAGCAGCCAGATGTGCCGGGGGACTTGGGGCTGGCCCCGCCAGATGTGTCAAGCTTTCCAACACATCCGGCTTCCCTCCGGCACATCGTGATTATTATTTAACACTTGCTTTCCCAGCCTCTCTGAGTCCCGAGGATTACAGGCTGGGAGGCTCCAGCGTGTCAATCCAGCTTAAGGTCTGAGGGCCTGGAGTCCACTGCTCATCAAAGGGCCTGTTTTCTGGAGGACCCAGTGAGGACCTTTACAAGCCCTTTTACAATGATAGCCTAGAGCTGGAGGGAGGGCTTTTGTGGAGCTCTGTCTGTTCCCCACTTTCTCATTAGGATCCCATGTTAGCCTGGGGAGGAAAGTGAGGTGTGCAGCATTAACCCCAATTATAGATGAGGGATGTGGGGCTCAGAGAGGGACATAGTGAAGAAGTAGCTGAGCTAGGACTTGAACCAGGCAGAGGAAACAGCATGTGCAAAGGCCCTGAGGCTAGAGGAGGCCTGATGTCTCCAGGGTAGCTAGAGTGGAGTGGACGAGAGGGAAAGTAGTAGAAGGTGAGTTCAGAGAGGTGAGGGGGATACGATGACATCACAAAGAATAAAATACCATGGATAAACTTAACGAGAGAGGTAAAGGGGGCTTTTGTAGGCTATCGGTTTTCACTCAGGGTGAGGTGGGAGCTGTCGGAGGTCTTTGAGCAGAGAGCAACACACAGTTGATCCCTGTTCTGCAGGATCCCTCCAGCTGATGTGTTGAGAACAGATTGCAGCCAGAGGCAAGTAGAGAGGTAATAGGGAAAGGGTGAAGGCCAGGAAACCAGGCGGGAGGCTAGTACTGTGGTGATCTGATGGCCACCACTCCTCCGCCCTCTCTCTTCCCTTCCAACCTGGGCATCAGGATCCCTGGGCTGCAGCCCAGTCTCTGTCAGCTGCTAATGTGCTGTGTGACTTGAGGCCGGTCGCCGGTGCTGTTAGGTTGTGTATTCCATGGTCATAAAATGAGGAGCTTAGACCAGAAGATCGTGAAGGTTCTCCTGACTCCTAGTGCCCCAGACTCCAGCCTGCCTCTCCAGCCTCATCTCCCACCTCTCCCAGCCTTGAACTTCATGCTTCAGTGACCCTGAACTCTGTGTAGATCCCCCCACACACACCCCGAGTCATTTCACGCCTCCATGCCTGTGCTCAGGCTGCCCCTCTGCCTGCAGCGCCCTTTCCCACCATCCACCCTGCACACGGAGAACCGTGTTCTTCTCAACCTCACGTCAACCTCACAACCCATCCCCCCTTCCTCAGTGACCCTGGGCACTGTGACAGGCCATGCTGATCTCCAAGAGACAAGAGAATAAAGTGGATGTGGACTCAGAGCTGGCTGCAAATGCCAGCTGCATCTCCGAAATCGCCAAATGTTATTGAACCTCTGTTTCCTCATCTGTAAAACAGAGATAATTATATTTCCTGCTCCCAAGGTCAAGGTGAGGATTCAGTAAGAATGTAAAGCACCTAAGCCAGTGTCTGGCACGTAGTCGCTGTCTGGGACCCGTGAAGCCAGATTCCAGCTACAGGGAGTGGGCTGTTGAAGGAAGATGGGGGGTGGCCATAGACAGTGTGGCCCCGGATTCCTGGAGTGGCTGTGGCCAGGACCCCAGAACAGCCTCCCAGCAGCCCCACGGCTCAGGGGCATTCCTGTCCACCCTTCCTGTCATCAGCCACTCCCTCCTCTCACCTTCTCCATCAAGGCCTGGTCAAAGCTGCCTGCCGGCAGCCACTCAGCACTTGAAAATGTCCTTAATTGCTTCACCAGAGTGGGGAGTCACCCTGCAGGCAGATAATTAAAAAGTTCAGAGCTTGATTAATTGGGAGGAAATTGGAGGAATGGGGCTGCCTGTGGGGCGTGCGGGAGCTCTCAGCCCCTGCGTGGGGATGGCGCGAAGGGAGGCGACTGGAGCCGGGACCTGGCCCTAACGTAGGATCCAGGGCCTGGACAGGCCGGGCGTGAAACCTGCCTTTGCAGGGGTTCAGGGTCTGGCTCCCCAGGAGACTGTGAGCTCCACCCCTGCTCCATACCTACAAAATACACACAAATACAACTAGGGAAGAGAGGTCAATAGACATAGTGGTCACGAAAGTTCTAATTACTCTGGCTTTGGGGCTGTGGCACCTACAGGCCTCCTAGCCTGTCATTCAGTGAGGTGTCAGAGGCCCTGCTCTGTGCCAGGCTGTGTGCCAGGCAGTGAACGGGGCAAGCATGGCGGCTGCCTCATGATGCTCATGGTTGGGCAGGTGGAAAGGTGGGAGGTAGAGACAGGTATTAACCAAGTGCCACGAAAGATGAAGGTGGGATGGCTTGAGACCCTATTCCTGGGGCACAGGGAGGAGCTCAGGGGGCTCTGACATGGTCTGGAGAGCTCCAGAGGCCTAGAACGAGGTCTCCAGTCCACACACCAGCTGAGTGACCTTCAGCATAAGATTCTGTATTTCAGAGCCTGAGTCAGTCAGTCAACACACACTTCCTGAAGCCTCCTGTCCATCACCTCTCGGCCACTGGTGCTGGGAGGTTCCAGACATTATGAGGACCTGCCTTCACCAGGCTCACGGCCAAGTGCAGGAGGCAGACACTTAACAACCATTTAATCGTGCAGTGCCTCAGGAGCACGGGAGAGAGGCCCCAAACCCAGGCCTGGTCTGGGATGGCATCCTAGAAGAAGGCTGAAAGGTGATATGGATGGAGCCGAGATTGGAAGGATAGAAAGGAGTTAGCCAGGCTGGCACTGGGGCAGAGGGCACTGCCCGAGCAGAGGCCCGAAGGGAGATGGAGCACAGCTAGATGGTGGGGGAGCTGGAGGCTGCCTGCTGCACCTGGGGCCCTGGGTGCAGCTAAGAGGCACCAGGAGCTCCGGCTGGCGAGGTGGCCCACAGAGGGGAGGCCAAGGCAGGCTGGGCTGGCCACAGGCACAAGGGATGCATTGAAGGGTCCCGAGCAGAGGAGGGATGCCACAGATGGCCAGTGTGGAAGCTGGCTTGGGGAGGCCCTGGGATCCCCCCTCGGGGAAAGAGGAGACGTGTTAACACAGTTCCTGCCGCTGCCTTCTGACTTCTGTCGCCATGCCAGCTGCTGGCGGGGATCCACAGAGCCCGGGTCCCGGCAGGGGCAGGCGGGGGTAGCCTGGGCGTGTGGGGGAGTTGGAGGTGGGTCAGGATGACTGACATCCCCTGGGTGGTCCCAGTAGGAGCTACCACAGCAGGGGAATGAGCCTGAGGCTTAACCTGGCCAGGCAGGAACCCCCTTCTCAGGGAAGAGAGGAGAAAGGTGGAAGGCCGGGGAGGGGGGCACCCTTCGTCAAGCTGGAACACCGAGGGCCTCTGAGACAGGAGTTGAAGAACTGCGGGGGCACAGCCTCTGAGTGACTTTGGACGAGGCATTCCTCTGTGTGAGCCTCAATTTCCCCATTTCTGGGAATGCAGACAACACTTCCTCCTGCACAGGGTGACCGTGAAAGATGGAGTGAGGTTATGAGCAGAGGAAGCTGCTGGCCCAGCACCAGGCAGGTGCATGGTAGGTACACAGTGATGGGAAGGTCCTCCTAGCCCAGAAGCTTGCCACCTGCTTCCGGTATGGCTGTGCCCATGACCCTGAGAACCAGGCGCCCTGCCCAGTTCTGTCCAGGGGAACTGACTCCACTGGTTTAAACAGCAGCAAAAGGAGCAAGCATGCAAAATGCAAAAGCCACTTTGCGTGAGACAGACGCCCAAGCCCCTCTTGCTCCTCTGCAGGAATACCACAGCTCAGCTCAGACACACACAGCACAGGGCCTGAAAACACACCCGTCAGTTTATCCACAGTGGAAGAACATAGGACCCAGGGCTGGATGCTGAGCCTGTCCACAGCCAGAGTCCCACAGCTGGAAGAGGCCATAGAGATGGTCCCAGCTCTACCCAGAGTAGGCAGAAGTGACCCGGGCTCACAGAGAGAGGAGAGCAGGGACCCACAGGGGCAGCCTCCCCTCTCTGGGCCCAGGACTCTCCTCCGCCCACTCAAACTCTCTCCCCCACCCAAACCCAGAACTTCCTAGAGACCCTAAGGCAGGGAAGGGAGCCGGCTGCCCTTCGAACCTGCCACCGCTGAAGCTGGAGCCCACTCCCTCTGCCCAGAGTGGCCAGGAGTCAGGCCTGGTGAGGGGAAGGTGTGCCGAGCCCCTGCTCAGTCACGGCCTCCTACAGGCAGGGCCTGGGCCTCTGTCTCCATGTCACGGTGCCTGGCACATAATAGGGACTTAATACATGCCTGTTGAATAAAGTCATAACTCAGCATCTCTCCGACTGGATACATACGCCTGAGGGCAGGGACCACCACATCCTCTCTGTCTCTGTATCCTCAGGGCTGGGCACGCAGCAAGTGGCAGGCCAAGAAGTGAATGGAGGTAGTAACAGCAGATGCTTGCTGAGTGCTCAGGGTGAACGAGGCAGGCCCTGCTGCACGTGCTTTCTCTAGATTAGCTCACGTTCTCTTCCCACCGAATAGAAGGTCGGTGTTATCGTTCTCCCCATTATACAGACAAGGGTGCTGAGAGTGGGGTACCTCGTCCCTCCCTGGTCACGCTGTTAGCCAGAGGCAGGCCTGGGATTCAGCCCAGGCAGCCGGCTCCATAGTCCGCACCCAGGTTCTGTTTCGTCAGCCCTCCTGCTCAGGTGCTCGGGAGCTAGAGGGCGAGCCCGCCTCTGCCCAGACAGAGCCCTCTGCTCTACGGGACCCCCAGGAAGGCAGAGAAGCTCCTTCCCTGCCCCCGAGGCCTGGCACACTGGGCCTGACCGGGCATTTGACTCCGCAGTGGCATCAGTCATTTGGGGATTAAACCAAGTCTCTGCGAAGAGAGTGAGGAGCAGAGCAGCAGGCCTGGCAGGGAGGCTGCAAAGATCGCCCAGTGCCAATTAGCGGCCCTGCCGGGTCGGGTCCAGATGGAGCCCTGCCTCGGCCTGACTCAGGGCTCACTCGGTCAATTATCACCTATCCCGGAGCCCAGGGGGCAGGTGGGGAGAAAATCTGTTTCCCCATAATCCCCACCCCCCCCGACCCAGCTGGCTGCCATCCCTGCCTGGGGCTGCCTGGGGTTGCCTGGCCACGGGCTCTGGGTGTCTGCACACGGGGGCGCTGACTGGCCGCTTGGGTCCCAAGTCCCTGAGTGTTTGGGACCAGGCTTTGCCTCTGCCTTGCTGAGTGACCCAGCAAGCCCTGTCCCCTCTTAGGCCTGACAACAGGTCTCCAGTAATGACATTCAAGCCGCTCAATCATTTCTACGTCCTGGAATACCTGAGCACAAGGGTTTTGGAATCACAAAGACCCGGGGCCAAACCTCAGCGCTGTCATTCACTGAGTAGCTCTGTGACCTTGGCACCGTCATTTCACCTTCCCCCTGCCAAGCCTCAGTTTCCTCATGTGTAAAGTGGGGAGTGATCATGGTACCACTTCAGCGGGCAGTCACATAGATTTAACCAGAGATTCCATTTTGGTCGCTTTGCACCAGCCTCAGCGCCGGGAAAGCACACGATAAATGGGAATTATTACTGTCCTTGCACACTGGATGAGTAATAACAGCTAACATGTGCGTCGTGCAGTCCTTACTGTGCGTTCTGTGTGGGTGTTAGCTAGCCCACCAGACCTGCAGCCCCTGCTATTGAGTCCCTCACTGTCCACTCGGGGAGATAGACCTGCCCTCATTTAGCAAGCGGAGCTGACTGAGCACCAGCTGTATGTGCCAGAGGAGCTAGGGGTGCAGAGATTAAAGACCCAGCTCCTCCCCGAGCCAGGGCTCATCAACCGGTGAGCAGCACACAGGTGAGTCCTGTATGGGTTCCGTCTGTGGTAGGATGGAGCCGGTTGGTACCCGCGGGGCTTTCAAGAGCTAGCTACGCACATTTCTTCCCAACTCCGTGTTCAGTTAGCTCAGATCAGTAGCTTGGGATCTGCCCCGGGGGGAGCTTTGCCACAGAAACTGGCAGACACAACAGACCAGGGCTTCCCCACTCCCCACCCCAGCCAGCCGTTTACCAGCACACCGCAGAGAGTGTGTCGGCTATGCCGCAGCAGAGGCCTGGGGCGCCTGCTGTAGACAGTGGAGGGCGGCTTCCCCGAGGCACCCATATCAGAACCCCATCCCTGATGGGCAGAAGGGTATTCACGCAAAGGGACTCTTGCACGTGCAGCTAGGGCAGACAGGTGAAAGAGGTGACAGAGGGGGCCAGAGAAGGGCACCAGAGGGTCAGGTTACCAGAGACGTTTCCGGGACACGGGACTTCGGGTCTGAAAAGCAAGATGAGTCGTCACCGTAGTGGACAGGCCCCTGCAATGACCCGTGGGGACAGAAGATGAGAAACGGGGCGGATCTGAGCAGCCACGCAGCCGCGTGAGGCTGCCATGGTAATGGTGGCCCCGAACCCCGCATTCACTCGGTCAGGTGTTTGCTCATGACGCCTGATAAGGGGCATGTTCGTTTATCCGACTGATACGTGTACTGAGCAACGCCTGTGCTCCCACCACCTTGCCAAGAGTTAGGGAACCAGTGAGAGAGCCAGACTCCCCTCGTTCCTCTTCCCCCTTCCCCTCTGCAGGCACTTCCAAGCCCGGAAAAGACAGCACACACATTTATAAGCTGTTTTCTAATATAATTACAGCTCATGGTGAGGGTCAACAAAGGAAACAGGCTGAGACAGGACGTCACGAGAAAATCACTCTGGCCAGGGTGGCCAGGGAGGCCCTCTCTGGGAAGTGACCTTAAAGCCAGGTGGCCTCCTGGGTGGCTCAGTCAGTTAAGCGTCAGACTTCACCCCAGGCGGTGAAGGGTTTGTGAGTTCAAGCTCCGCATCAGGCTCTGTGCCGACAGCTCAGAGCCTAGAGCCTCCTTCGGATTCCGTGTCTCCCTGTTCCTCCCCAACTTGCTCGCTCGCTCGCTCTCTCTCTCTCAAAAATAAATAAAGATTTTTTAAAAATGGGGCCTGAAAGAAGAAGCAGATCAACCATGGGAAGCAGACAGTGTTCCAGGCAGAGAGACAGCATTGGCCAAAGGCCCTGAGGTGGGGACACTCTTACCACCCGAGGGGCTGGAATGCACTTGAGTGAGAGGAATGTCCAGAAGTGACAGGGAGCCCACAGAGCCAGCCTGGCAGGCCTCGTGGGCCAGGGCTGGGTGTGGGGTGGTTCTCAGTGCCACTGGGAGCCACCTGTGAGTTTAAAACAAGCAGAGTGTGGTGGGTCGGATTCATTCTAATCAGGTTCCTCCGGCGAGTGGGGGGGAATTAGAGGGGAGGCACAGGTGGGGCAGGGAGACCCACTCAGAGACTCTGACTGCATCCATACCTTGCATGTATCATCAGCCTCCTTTCCGGAGGAGGGGACTGAGTCAGAGACAGCAACTGTCAGAGGTGCGGCCTCCAAGTCCGTTTTCTTCCCAGTTCTGTGCATGAAACCCGGATGCTGGCAGGACTGACTGCCTTCCCAGCTGAGAAGCTAGGAGTAGCACGGCCCCTGGGCACCTGCGCTGAGGGCGGGCCGCTGTTCCAGACCTCTCTGTGGGTGAAAGGTGGCTGACCCGAGCTGAGGCCCCCCTCACACAGTACACCTGGTATCAAAATCTGCCTCTGCGGCTAAAGAGCCAAGTGTGTCTGCCCCTCTTCTGGCCTCAGTTTCCTCCCATGTTCCTCCAGTTTCCTGGATACTCTTGCAGGTTTCACTTCATCTACCTATCACCCACGAGGCACCTGGCATTGGACTGGGGTGTTTTTTTTTTTAATTTTGTTTAATATTTATTTGTTTTTGAGAGAGAGACAAAGCACGAGTGGGAGTGGGGGCAGAAAGAGAGGGAGACACAGAATCTGAAGCAGGCTCCAGGCTCTGAGCTGTCAGCACAGAGCCCGACAGGGGGCTCAAACCCACAAACTGTGAGATCATGACCTGAGCCAAAGTCAGATGCTTAACTGACTGAGCCACCCAGGTGCCCCCGGACTGGGAATTTACAATCCAGCCAGGCACTTACAGATTCATGACTCAGTAAAACAGGCACCTCTGGGGCCCCCGGGTGGCTCAGTCGGTTAAGCACCCGACTCTTGATTTCAGCTCAGATCATGATCTCACAGTTTAGGAGCTCAAGTCCTGTATCACGCTCTGCACTGACAGTGAGGAGCCTGCTTGGAATTCTCTCTCTCCCTTTCTCTTGGCCATGCACACACACACTCTCTCTCAAAATAAATAAATAAACATTAAAAAAAAAAAAAAAGAAAGAAAGAAAGAAAGAAGTCTTCCCCTCCAGGGAAGGCTTCCTGGAAAAGGGGTACCCAAGCCAAACTTTAAAGGGGTATAGGAGGTTGATGACAATGAGAGGGCATTGCAGGGGATGAGAGCAGGGGGGATGGAGGCCAGGGGTGCAGAGGAGGGCCTGGGGCAGGCACCATATGTAGTGGGCTGTGCGGAGCAGCTGGCGCAAGGCTTCGGACGGTGGGCACTCAGAGATGGGCAGGTGCCAGCCCTGGGGGCCTGGGGTCCCTGAGAACTTTGGGGACCTGTTGTGGATTTTTTTTTAAATAGCAGTTTTATTGTGACACGGTTCACATACCATAGAATCTAGCTAAACTGTACAATTCAGTGATTTTTAGTGTAGTCATAGAATTGTGCAGTTATCACCACAATCCATTTAGAACATGCTCATCACCTCAGAAAGAAACCCTATTACCTATTATGGAGAAGTCACCCTCCATTTTCTGCTCTCCCCAGTCCCTGGCAACCACTAACCTACTTCTGTCTATAAAGGAAGCTGTTCTGGACACTCGTAGGTAAAGGGAAGCATACGCTAGGCAGCCTTTTGTGACTGGCTTCTTTCTCGAAGCACAACATTTGCAGGGTTCATCCATGTTGTAGCACGTATCAGTATTTTATTCCTTTTCATGGCCAAATAATATTCCTTTGTGCGCCGTTGTGGATGTGTAAGTGGCACGGAAAGGTTTGTACTTTAGGAAGTTGGCTCTGGAGGGTGGTCGGGAGGAGGCTAGATGGCCATGAGGGGCTAAGGAGTAGGTAGGAGGAGCTTTCTGGATGCCCGCAGGGGTGGAACAGCAGCAGAGAAGAGCCAGGAAGGGGGGGGGCACTGCTGGGGGCGGGGGAGGGAGGGGAAGGGAGATCTCGTAATTGGCCACAGGGGGTGAGGGTAGGGAGGAGGCATCCAGGGTTCCTGGGGACTGGGTGGAGAGTGATGTCACCTTCCAAGACAAAGAGCAGGTTGTGTGATGCGCGGTGCTGAAAGATACAGAAACCCCAGGTAACCAGTGAGAGGGTAGAGGTGGTCCGGCCAAACCCCTAAAGAGGGAAGGTTTCTGAAGGAAGCAGCCGGGGAAGTCTGAGCTGGGGCCAGAACGTGGTGACCGGAAAGGACAGCCAGGAAGGTGGCCCAGATGGAGGGGCTGGCGCGGCATAGAGGGGACTGTGGGTTGCCACTCACCAGCCGGCCCCGGGAACTACCAGCAGATGGGAGAGATGTGCTAAGCTGGGCCGGCTCCTTCCTGAAAGGGAGCCAGGAGGCTCCTCATCTTGGGATCAAAACCTCTGGCATCTATTTAGATGGGCCTAGACCCCCCCCACAAGAGCCCTGTACCCCCACTTTACAGCAGAGGAAACTGAGGCTCCGAGAGATCAATCACTTAACTAGAGCCAGAGCTGCCCCCTCTTTATCCCGCGAGCAGGGGAGTTGTGGTGCCGGAGAGGAAAGTAAACAGGAGGGACAGCAGGAGGGCTCAGGACCCCAAAGCCAGTGCTATGGAGTGGAGAAAGCTCGAGGCACCTGCCCAGTGCTCACAGACCATGGACAGCGATTCAGGTTGCATAGGGGCAGTGTGGTGTGATGGTTAGGGAAGCATGTAGAGTCAGACCACCCAAGATCAAATCTCAACTCTGCCACTGAGCTCACATCATAGCAAATCACTTCATCTCTGTGCCTTCATGCCTCCATCTGAAAATGGAGGTAACACTCCTTCCATCACAGGGCTGGGTAAGGACTGGTTGCGTTACTGTGGGTTAAGTCCTTAGAACAGAGCCACTATTTAACAAGTACTCAGTAAGGGACACCTGGGTGGCTCAGTCGGCTAAGCATCCAACTCTTGATTTCAGCTCAGGTCCTGATCTCGTGGTTTGTGGGATCGAGCCCCACATCAGGCACTGTGCTGAGAGAGCTGAGCCTGCTTGGGATGCTCTCTCCCTCTCTCTGCGACTCTCCCCTGCTCGCTCGCTCTCTCTCTCGCTCTCTCAAAACAAACAAACATTTAAAAAAAATACTCAGTAAATGTTGGCTGTTTCATATTTACACTCTGAAGGCCTGGCTTCCCCAGCTGTACAGTGGAGGCCCTACTAAATCCCCAGAGCGCTCATGGCCATCCTCCTGGGTGTCACTGTGGCCTGATGGTTATGTCAAGGTCCTGACTTTGCCTTTGCCTGGCAGTTCCTTAAGGACTGGACTGGAGTGGGCTCTTCAAGATCCTCACAGGGCCTGGTCAGGGTGGCATCAGCCAGCTAGGTTGTTGATTAAGTTGGTTGCCACTTTCTGGAAGTCCCCTCCAAAAGTAAATGAGGACCCCAGAGGGAATTGTCTGTGGATTATTTACTGCACCCTTGTGCCATCCAGCAAGCCCTGAGATAGTCACCACAACCTTTCCCCGCCCCCATGTCAGGCACTGTCCATCTCATGGAGTCCTCATGGCCACTTTATGGGTAGATACTCTCACAGCTATGAGAAAACTTTGGCTCAGAGAGGTTGAACCACTCGTCTCAGGTCACCCAGCAGATTGGTATTTGAACCAGATACAGTTCAATAATGGCAGGCATTATTCTGGGCATTTTTGCCTAAATTAACTGATGTAATCCTCACAGCAATTGTAGGATGGAGACACTCTTGTCTCCGTTTTGCAGAAAAGGAAATAGCTTAGTGACTGGCCCGAGGTCACACTGCTGGCGATTCGCCACTCAGCCTGTGCACTAGCCACCATTCTTCACTGCCTTGCTACTTGCACCATCCCCAAAGCCCAAGCTCTTCCCACTTAAGCCACTTCCAGTGATATTAATGGACCATCTGCTGAGTGCTGGGCTCTGTGCTAGGCAGAGGGGAAGGAGCTGTGAGTCAGACAGGACTCCGATCCTCAGGGGGCCAAGAGCACAGCCAGGGGACCCTTGGTGAATAATTATGGCAGAGGCGTAAACCTCCCCGATCTCAAGTAATAGAAGCACCAAAGAGGGTGGGGTCTCTGAGGCTGGAGCTAGTTGAAGAGTTGAGAGGAGGGCAGTTTGCTAAGATTTGAACTTGGAGGATAAGCTTGAAGACCGGGGCTGGAAGAATGATTTAGGGAACTTTATGTTAAGCATTGACACATGAGGAGAGTGACGCTCTAAGGGGGGTGGGGGTATGCTTGCCAAAAGTCGCACAGCACACAGGTGTGGAATGTGGTCCAGGTGAGCATCCCTGGCCCTCATTTCATTCCGAGGAGGAACTTGCCTGTTGCAAAGCTCTTCCCCTGTCCACCTTCTCGCTTACCCCTTCCATGATCCTCCCTCACAACACTCCACAGCAGAGCTAGGATTATGAACCCCAGTAAGCAGAAGAAGAAACTGAGGCCAGGAAAGGGACAGGGTCTGGACCCCAGGCCTCCTGATTCCCAGCCCAGGGCTCGAAGGAAGGGTGGCGTGGATTTGCACACAGGTCCACACAGGAGTGGTCATTTCTTGTAGAACCTAAGCCCTGAGCTGCAGGGCCTGAACCCACATCCTAAACATTCCACCCCCCCAGAGCAGGGAAGAAGGCCCCTCGTAGCTGAACAGGCTCATCAAGTGCAAACACTTCCCTCCTCAGGCTGTCCCTGGTACTGCAGGCTCCCTTTAGCGAAATAAATCCATCCAACACCTACTGCAGTAACGGCTACTATTCACTGGGCATCTACACGGTGCAAGGCCCCATGCCATATACCTTACACACCATGCCAGATCCCCCCAGAGGCTTTCAGAAATGGCCCTTAGAAGCATAATTTTACAAATAAGGAAACTGAGTCTCAGAATGGCTAAGCCGCTTGTCTATGGCCACACAGCTAGTTAGTAAAAGGCCAAGCTGGGGCTCAAACCCAGGCCTGTCTACTTCTAAAGACAGTGTTCTTTCCTGCTGTACCACACCGTCTTTCTACTTGCCCTGCACTTTTCTACTTTAATGCAATCATTCGGGGAGCCAGGAATCTGGTTACAAGAATCAGGGCTCAACCAGCCATTAGTGAGCAAGACCGGGCCATGGGTGCTACCCCAGACCTTTTCAGGGTCTTCAGAATAAGTCGGGATTGTCCCAAAAAGCTGTGGCTCAGCCTGGAGTAGTTGAAGAGGGATCACTAGGGGCCCCAGCTAAAGCCATAGACAGCTTCAGAGAGAAAAGAATCCAGGTAGCCCGGAACCTTCTGGGCACAGATAGGACTGCCATGTTGGAGCCTGCAGACCCCTCCAAGAGCCTTAGGAGATGGGGTTTCCCAACAACGGCACTTGGCAGCCCCTCCGCAAGGCTGGGTGGCGCCTTCGAGAGCCTGACGGTCTTTCCTCGCAGGTGACCTCTCCTTGTGACCTCTGAGCCCTGCTCCAGTTTCTGCAGCAGCTCTCCTTGTCTTCTGCCCCAGGTTGCCCATCTGGAACCTTCAAGGCCAACCAAGGGGACGAGGCCTGCGCACACTGCCCCATCAACAGCCGGACCACTTCAGAAGGGGCGACCAACTGCGTCTGCCGCAACGGCTACTACAGAGCGGACCTGGACCCCCTGGACATGCCCTGCACAAGTACGTCCGGGCCCCCCAGGCGCGATGCCTGACTGAGTCCCAAGTCCACCTGCGGGAAGCTCGGGGCGCAGCCAGCCTTTCCTGAGAGGGGAGCAGCCCGTCACCTGGTGGGAGGGGAAATGAAAACCGGTTTGGAAGAGGGCCGTCCCGGGGTGGCTGTGCGGCCAAAGAGCAGCTACCGCGGAGCTGGCATCTGGCTCCTTCCCTCTTCCTGCTAGTCACACGGAGGAGGAAGTCAGGGTCTCGATTCACAAAGGTACAGTGAATGGGAGGCTTCGCAAAAGGAGAGCCAACCTGGTGTCCGTGACAGAGGAGCCTTCCCGGTGTTTCGACCTGGCAGTGGCCACCTGAAATCACAGGCCGCGTGCTTTAGGAGCGGGATGGCTGTGAGGGCAATCTTTCCACCCCCGGATCAGACAGGAATGGCATTCAGCTACAGGCAACGAGAGAGAGCTGACCCCGGCGCTTAAACCATAAGGATTTATTCTCTCACTTAGCAGAACCCCCAAAGATAAGCACCCTTGGGGTAATTGTGGCCAAGCCGTGAAGGTCCCTGGGACCTGGCTCACTCCTGCTCCACCATCCTTGGCATGCGGCTCCTCTCCTTCGGGCCACTTCTTAGTCCAGCATTGCTGCTGAAGCTCCAGCCATCACACACATTGTAGATGGAGGAAGAAAGAAAGGGACAAGGACGCATTTTACAGCTGTGTCCTTTTAAGAAAAAGTCCTAACCAACAACTTCTGCCAAATCTCAGTGGTCAGCCCTTAATCACAGGAGGCTGGGAAATATAGTCTTCTAGCCGGACATAGAACATAGGGGTTCTGTTAGAAGGAAGAAGGGAAACAGTTATCAGGTGGGTATAATCCCCAACACAAAAAGATGGGCCCTGGCTCTGATAACAAATACGGAGGAGGCTGGAGTCCAGGGAGAAAGGGCTAAGCAGATGTGCAGCAAGATGAGGGTTATACTCTAGAAGCATCTCTCTGGTGGAGGGGAGAAAGGATTCGAAGGAAGTCTTTGGGGGCCCAGGCTGGAGCGAGGGCAGTGGGTAGAGAGCCGTCTCTTGGGACGTGGCTCCACACGGGCATCCTTGGGAACTGACCGACCCCTCTCCCCACCCCAGCCATCCCCTCCGCACCCCAGGCAGTGATCTCCAGTGTGAATGAAACATCCCTCATGCTAGAGTGGACCCCTCCCCGCGACTCAGGAGGCCGCGAGGATCTCGTCTACAACATCATCTGCAAGAGCTGTGGCTCGGGCCGGGGCGCCTGCACCCGCTGTGGGGACAACGTGCAGTACGCACCCCGGCAGCTGGGCCTGACCGAGCCGCGCATTTATATCAGCGACCTGCTAGCTCACACCCAGTACACCTTCGAGATCCAGGCTGTGAACGGCGTCACCGACCAGAGCCCCTTTTCACCTCAGTTCGCCTCCGTGAACATCACCACCAACCAGGCAGGTAAGCACTTCCCTGCGCGCTCCAAGGGGGCAGGGCCGGGCCCTGCTGTGCCAGACAAGGACCCTGGCACCTGTGGGTGGCTGCCGCTCTGCCGAAGCTGTGCTCCGCTGAGGGTGGAGGTGTCTACCTGTCCGTTGTCGTGGTGATCGTGGTGTTGGTAATAGCAGCTGTCGTTTGCTGAGTGTGTGTTGTCGGAGGTGAGCGTGAAGCTGCTGTCACAGAAAGTGCTCAGTGGCACAGAGAGCGCAGAGATTCAGGCTTCTCTCCTGTCCGCAGCAGAGCAGTCCAGGTTAGTGGGTAGATCTGATCTGCTTGGAGCTTCTTCCATTTGCAGCAGCGCCCCCCACGCTCCCTGCCTGTGTGCGCGGGGACGCTGAGTACAGGCATGTCTGTGGGACAGAGAGGGTGCAAGGCCAAGGCCACGGCCATGTTCCCAGCCGGGCACGCAGGAGGGCCACCCGTCACTTCTGCGCATTCTCCCCTGGAAAGAGCTTGGTCATGCGGCCTCACTGAGCCCCAGAGGAGGCCAGGGGACGCGACCCCTCAGAGCCTGACTTAAGCCTCTCGCAGTGGGCGGTGGGGACACACCCAGGAGGTACCTAGCAGTTTCCACAGGTGCCTTCTGTGAGCCTTCCGCCCACTCCAGTCCAACTCCAGCAGACTTTTCTCCCTCAGTTCACCTTCATCATCCTTCCCGGGACCCCATGTCACCCTCCATCTTCTGCTCTACTTCCCTTGTGGCAAAAAAAAAAGCTGCCAAACAAGGCAGTCTCACTACTACTGCCTTTCCCTCCTCAGTCCACTCCACTTAGGCTTCCAGCTCCTTCTCTCCACCAAGACCACTGCCCTCTGGGCCAGGGCCAGCCTCATCTTCCAACCAAGGGCTACATGAGATTTTCAAGGACCTCATGGTACCTGTAGGTTGAAAACTGAGTGTGTCCCCTCAGTTATTCACTCAACAACCCTTGCCAAGCCTCCACTGTGAGCCTGGTCTGGGCCTTGTCCAAGGAAGAGCCAAGGGAGGCCAGGCTCCAGGACATGGAAGGAGAGAGGCCAACCAGCGCCACCTGCTTGAGGGGTACTTTCTGTATATGACCTGTGGCCTCCTTGATTAGGAGGCATCCATGCCCCCAATTTACAGATGATGGTCAGAGAAGTTGAGTCACAAGGCAGGAGGGTAAGATACAGGAATTAACTAGGACAAACAGACTCCAGTGCTTGGGCACAATCCAGGCTATATCCAAGGACCTTGGATTTGACGGTGTGTGAATGAGCGCACATGTGTAAGAATGTATGGGTGTGCTTGGGTGACCGTGTGTTTACGATTGTGATTACATGTTCTGTGGCCATGTGGCTTCTTATTTACACATGCATTCGTGAACATGAGTGTGTCTCAATGTGAGGGGCTTGGAAAGGGTGTGTTTGAGCACAAGTTTGTATGTATGAAGGTGGCCCTGCCTGTCTGTGTGTTTGTGTATGAGGAGTGTGGCTTTGCTTGTGGATGGTTTTGGTCTTTCTGTGGCCGAGAGGGCATATTTGTGAGCATGTGCCTGCAGCTCTTGTGGGGGTCATTGGTGCATTTAAGCCCCACTCAGATTGGGGTCCAGATGGAGCTGACTCAAGGCAGGCAATCTGACAGAACCCTTGAAAGCCAACCACTCTTAGTAAAGACACCTAACAGATTATGAAGACTCAGCTGTGAGACTCTCTATCTGGACAAAGCTCTGAGGCAGGGAAGCCCAGGCTCCTAACGGGGGTAGAGGTGAGGGAGTTCTTTCCCTGGCTGTAGGGGCCTCCTTTGTACCTTTCTGGGAGCCCTGAGGGTGGAACTCAAGAAGCCTCATCTTATTAGCAGCAAGGAGTAGAGCTGCTTGAGCTGGACCCTTCCTGTCCAAAAAACAGAGCTGGAACAGAGTGGAAGTGAGAGGCTTCCAAGAAGAAGATGCAGAGGGAAGCCCTCAGGATTGAAAGACAGAAGCAGTGAGAAACAGGTACTAGATTCAAACCTGAGTTTGAGTCCCAGCTTTGCCATTCCTTTGCGGCATGACATCAGTGTATCAGTCAGCTATTGCTATAATAATGCTGCATAACAAAACCACCCGAAAATCTTAGTAGTTCACAACAATAAACATTTATTTTCTCCCTCACTAGTCTGTGGGGCAGCTAGGGTTTAGCTAATCTGAAGCAGTGCTCTCTGTGCTGGGCAGGACTCCAGAATGTGGGTTGGATTCAGTCTGTTCCATATGTCTCCCATTCCCCTTGGACCAGCAGCCACTGAGGCTTCTTTCTCTCATGGTGAATGCTGGGAGCACAAGTGGCTGAGCCAAGCCATGCCACACCAACGCATGCCTCTGCTTGGGACACAGTCACCAACAGCAAATGAGCCCCGCAGAGTTACTTGGGAAAGGGTGAGGGTCCACAACCTATTCCAAGAGGCAGAGCTGAGATAGCTGACCCAACCCATCACACTCATGAAAATCGCTGCCTCCCTTAAGGCTTCAATTTTTCCACCATTTGTGCGTCAGAATTATATGAGAGCTTTTCCAGAACACAAGTTCTTGGCCCTACCTCAGACCTGCTGAATCGGAATTCCAAAAGTTGGCTCTGGGAATTGGCACTTTTAACAAGTAGCTCAAGTATTCCTTACCATCAGACAAACTCGGGAGACCCAGGTCTAAGCGAGTCTAAGCCTCTGTGTGCCCTCCAAGCCCCTGGGCTTTCTAGATCATAAACAGCCTATCCCTTTCCTCTTTGTTTCAAGCCCCTTGACAAGCCAACACTTTCATAGATGGTCAGAGCCCAGCTGGGGACCGTGAAGCCACACCACGCCCTCAGCACATTATCCCCATTTGTCAGATAAAGAAACAGAGACCCAGAGAGGTAGAGCCATTTATGCAAAGTCCCAGAATTAAGTGGCCTCAATTAGGATATAAACTCAGAACGATGTGACTGCAAATCTATACTAGAGAAGACACAGTTCCTGCCCTTGAGGATTGATACCCTGGTTGGAAAGATGAGACATGGATACAGCATTCCATTAAAGATAGAATGAATCAAGTCCCAAGGATGTGTATGGGGAGGTGAGAGAGATCACAGGCAGGAGAGAGAGATCATCTCCTCCTGGAGAATGGGAGAAGGGCAAGAAGGCTTCCTGGAAGAAGAGGCATTTGAACTTGACTTTGGAGAATGGAGAAGTTTGTAAGAAAAAGAGATGGAATCATGCAGGGAAGAAGGTGTCCACGGGGGAGGGAAGCGCAGGTGGCAAGTGGGAGGGAGAGTTCTTTCCGTTCCTCTGCACATGTTCCCTCTGCCTGGATTGCTTTTCTCCTCACTCTTCTTTCAGACCTTATCTCATCTTTATTGGCCTTCCTGACTCGGTCACACCCCGGGCACCATGGCCATCAAGCTTCCTGGTTGGAATTTTAGTCTTATGCCTTTGATCATGTCATTCCTGCCTGTCTGCCCCGCCATCAGCACGTGGTGGTACACAATGGATCTGCTTTTGCTCCCCACGGTTTTCTCGGCACCTGGCCAGGGGCACACCACAGTGAATGCTCAGTGAACATTTGCAGAAGGGTTCAGGGAAGCATGGAGTGAGGTGGGGTGAAGAGAATTATGATAGGTTAGAAAGCAAGGCTGGGGACTTGATTTCCAGACAAATGCATTCAGTGGTCGGTTTTAATCAGACCCTAAAATTCAACATATAAATATCTAACTCATTCCCTTAAAAGGCAAAACTATTCCTTTTGGGCAAGTGACTGGGCCTTGCTCACACTCCCTTGGCATTCGCTGGGGCCAGAGCTGCCTTCTGACTTCATAAATCCGTCATGCCACCTTCGAACTGCACTCCGCCATTCTGGAACGGCTTTCCGCCCTGTTTTCACCCTTCTTCTTGGGCCCCCCTGGAGAAAGTGGCCAGGCTGAGCTGCCTATCCCCACCTGAAGGAGGAAGAAACAGGCATGGGAAGAAGTCTAGCATGTGCCCAGGCCCACTCAGCTGGGAGGGGGCAGATGCGGGATATGTCTCTGCTGTCCAGAGTGGCCCTCGACACAAACAGGACAACACAGGAAATGGGGGGAGGGGGGCATCGGGGCAGGCATCGGAAGAGAGCCTCTCTACAGAAGTGGCATTTAAGCGGAGATCCAAATTGTGAGGCAGAGACAGCCCTGCAGACCTGGGGCACGTGCGGCATTTCTGTAACATGGGGCTCGTCCACGGGACAGTATCCAGGCCTTTTAGCTGCCCTCTGAGGCTGTGCCGGACACCCCCCCACACACTCCCGCCTCCGGAGCAAGCTCCGGGCAGCTGTGCCTTTGCCCAGTTCGAGAAGGGCTGGGAAGGGTCTGGGTTTGGGAATCTGGCAAACAAACCTGGCTTCAAATCAAGCCTGGCTGCTCACTGGCACGCAGCCTCTGACAAGTCACTTAGCCCACGTCTGAATGGGTATCCTCGTGAGCATCTCGGCCCCTCCTTGCGGGATTGCAGTGATGCTCTGAGCTCATGTCTCAAGGTGCCTCCCAGGCTACCTGGCACATGCAGGCCGGCAGAATGCAGAGATCATCCTATGTTCACCCTAATCACAATAATGGCTCCCATCTATCAAATTTTTACTGTGTAGCAGACACTGTCCTGAGTCCTTGACCATGAATCTTCACAACAACACAGTGAGGTGTGGCCTCTTATTATTCTGTCTCCCAGGCAAGGAAAGGGAGGCATCAGGAGTTAAGGGACTTGCCTGCACTCACCAGGCAGGCAGTGGCGGAGCCTGAACAATGACATCACCGCATAGTTGGGGCCCAGCGCTGGCCGGACTGAAGCCTTCTGCAGAAGCAGGGCCGGCCGTGCACATGGGCCCGTCCACAGCACAGCCTGGCTGGCAGACGCAGTCTTCGGCATCTCCTATACTGAGCAGCAGGCTGACCAGTTGGGAAGCTCCCCTGTTGTCACCTCCTGGTGGGTGGTGTGGGCAAAAACATGTCATCGGTGCTGGGCTCCGCCCTCCTCCAGCACCGCCCTTTCCGAGTTGTGGGCCCAAGCTGCATGGGAGACTTCACTCCTCCGAGCCTCAGTGTCCTCACCTTCAAAATGGGTATTGATCTATCGGTCCAGCTTTGCCGGATGGTGTCCGGATTAGCAATCACATAGACAGAGTGCCCGGTAAGTGGATAAGACGCATCAGCTAGGCTTCAGACAAAATCGGAAGGTGTCTTGATTTCCTACTGGGATGCTATAGCTACACGAGCTTAATCACTGAGAGTGAGACACAGTTCCTGTCTCACTGCTCACAGATCCAGTCAGAAGACGAGCCTGGATCCCTTCAGGCCCAAATGAAGCTGTCGGCAGGGCCGCATTCCTCTCTGATGGCTCTAAGGGATGATCTGTGAGACCGATCAGTGTCGGCAGAACTCAGTGCCACAGGGTGGTAGGAGTGAGGTCCCCGTTCCTTGCTGGCTGGCAGCTGCCCTTAGCCCATGAGACCCCCTCTCCAGCCCTTGCACGTGGCCCCTCCATCTCAAAAGCTGCAACAGGGCATCCAGTGTCTTCACGCTCCCCCTCTCTGGTTCTCAGACTCTCCGCTGGGAAAGGTTCTCCTCCTTTAAGGGCTCGGTAGATTAGATTGGATCTATCTGGATAATCCAGCATAATCTCCCCATCTCAAGGGCCATCGCCCTAATCGCATCTGCAAAATCCCTGTTGCCACATAAGGTAACATATTCACAGACTCTGGGATTAGGATGTGACATCTTCAGGGGTCATTATTCTGCTTGTTGCAGAAGGTAACATAAGCCAAGTGAAAGCACATGAGCTTCGGCAGAGGCCCTGAATGCAAACCTCTTTCTTTAGAGAGAGGAAGACGGGGGCCCAGGGAGGTTTCTAAGTGGCTGTCCAGGATGACACAGCAGGTCCGTGGCAGAGCCAGCCTCCACCCCGGCCAGGTACCACGGCCACTCCGCGTGGCTCTCTCATGGAAGGACTTTCAACTTTCCAAAGCCCCTCTGCCAGCGTGTTGTGCTCTGATCCTCCCGGCCTCCTGGGGGGCGGGCATACAGTCTCTAGAACTGGCACAAGCATGCACTCACCTACTTCTCTTCCTGGGGGCCAAGAAGATCAGAAGGAGATATGGGCCAGCAGAGCCCCTGGGGAGGCCCAGGCCTGGGGAAATGAAGAGAGAGGGAGAGGGCACTTCCCTCCCCGGGCCGAGCCCTCTGCGCACGTCGGCCTCTTTGATCCCCCCAAGCTTTCTGCAGGGAAGGCACTGCCGGCCGAGAGTATCAGTTAGGATTGAGTTTGGCGGCAGAGAACAGGAAGAAAAATAAGAGATGCTTTTGCTGCCACAGTAATGCTGTTGGACAATCAACCACAACACCAACAGCATGAAAGCAAGCATTTACCTCGCTCACAGGTCTCCAGACTGAGTCAGGAAGGGGCGGGCACATTCATATGTTTGCACTCCCTCTACTCCGGGGCACGTGGCAGCTCTTGGGATATTTTCAGGGCCTCGTGGCGTGTTTAGGGTTGACTGCTGTCTGACTGTCAGGATGGATGGTCGTGGCCAGGTTGGCCTGGGTGTGTTCTTATGGCAGTCACATGGAGCCAGGACAGCCAGCACATATATGCAAGGGCTTTTCTTTTCTTTTTTTTTTTTTTTAATGTTTTATTTATTTCTAAGAGAGAGAGACAGCATGAGCAGGGGAAGGTCAGAGAGAGAGGGAGACACAGAATCTGAAACAGGCTCCAGGCTCTGAGCTGGCTGTCAGCACAGAGCCCGATACAGGGCTCACACCCACGAACTGTGAGATTATGACCTGAGCCGAAGTCGGACGCTTCACCGACTGAGCCACCCAGGCACCCCTGCAAGGGCTTTTCAAGCTCTGCTTGTATCATGTTTGCTTATATCCCTTTGGCCAAAGTGAGTCACATGGCTAAGCCTAGAACTGGGGGTCAGAATTACACAAGTTAGAGGGCAAAGAGTGTAGATACAACAAGGTGATTAATAATATAACCAATCTATCATAGTGGCTTAGACAAAATGTATATTTTTTTTTTATTCATAAAGGATGTCAGAAGTTAGGAGTTTGGGCAACCCTGTGAAATCATGACAGATCTAGGCCCCCCAGCATACAGTTTCTTGTCCTTATAGGCCAAAATAGCTGCAAGAGCTCCAGCTATCTCATCCATGTTCCAGGCAGCAGGATGGAAGAAAGAGAGTGAGAAGGTTCTTCCCTTTGAAAAAGACTTCCTAGAAGTCCCACTTATTACATTAGCTTTATATCTCATTGGCACACGTATTGTCACATGGCCACTTAAAGCTTAGGAATATGTAGTTTAGGAATATGTAGCCTTTTATTCAGGTACAATGTGCCTAGTTAAGAACCAAGATTTTGTTAATTTGAGAAAGAAAGAATGGTATTAGGTTGGCAGTAAGTCGAGTCTGCCACATCCCATTTTACAAGTGAGGAAACCGGGCTCAGAGTGAAAAGTAACTTCCCTGAAGTCACACAGTCAACTGGGCCTTAGAGAGCTGGGATCTGAACCCTGAATGCCACCTCTTCCCTCTTTGACCACCACCATCACTACCATTCAAGAGCCTTTGCTGAGCTCTCAGCTACTCACAGTGCTGCCTAAGAGTCTGGACACCCCAGGGGTACCTGGCTTGCTCAGTTGGAGGAGCAGATGGCTCTTGATCTCAAGGTAGTAAGATCAAGCCCCACGATGGGTGTAGAGATTACTTATATTAAATAAACAAATAATTTTTAAAAAAGAGTCTGAGCACATATGGTGGACATCTCATGGCCCCTTAACTCTGGACCAAGTCCTGTGCTAAGCACTATACATGCCGGTTTTCATTTACCCTCCCAACATCCGTGCCATTGTCCCCATTCTATAGAGGAGAAACTGAGGCACTGGGGGGTGAGACATGCTGTCTAGACTACAAGATTTGAAGCTTGGGCTCTCACTATCTTTCTGGTCCAGGTGCTGGCATAGGAATGGGTCCCACTCAGCAGCCACAGGTAAGATCAAGGCTGTTCAGCAGCCCCCTAGAAGGTAGGCCATTGGATGTTTCCAGGGTACCAAGCCCAGAGCCTGGCCTTAGCCTGCTTGGATCATGCTTTTAGCTCAGTCCAAGTCATCAGGGAGAAAAAACCAACCTGGACTATAGAGTCAGGCAGAGCTGGGCCCTGATCCCACCTGTGAGCTGAGTTGCCATGGACAGGAGACTTGACCTGACTCTTGCTTTCCTCATCTGTGAAACGGATGTGATGAACCCCCTCCATCTGATTGTGTAGCACTCAGGAGGTGCTGTTAAATTTATCCTGAATCAAGGGGAAAATGAATGAGCAGATGAACAGCCACCCTGGACAGGAGGTTTTGTCAGGTTCAAGGAAAAAGATATAATCTCCTGGACCTGATTTTTGTTGCTATGGATTTTTTCCCCCAAAAGCGTATTTCACAAACTGCTGCTCGCAAAACACATTAATAGCTGTTATGTGAAAAAAAGGTTCTAAAGCCAAATGAGACCACAACCGCCAGGTTAACTGGGTCTCTCCCCTGCAGGACTTCTCAGAGCCTTGAACAAAGGAGTGTGCAGTGTGAGTCTCACAAGCAGGAGTCTAGAACTCTGTGTTTCTCTAACTTTCTTGACCACAGAGCTCCTTTGCTTTCTAGAAAAGTGCCACCTTGGCAGCAGTTTCTGGCGATTCCTTTTTTTCTGTCCACAGCCCTGTTTGGTCCAATCAGAAAGAAATGAGGCCCATTTTCTGGAAGTGTTTTATTTGTGGAAATTCTGCTGTGACAGTTATGATCAGGCCACCCAGAATTGCAGTTGGATCATCAGGAGTATGGCTACAGTCAAAACAGCCATCCCCTCATCAACCGGAAATTCTAGGAGTCTTGTCCCCGCGAGAGACCCTGGAGAATGCAAGCCCAGTAATAATTGACTGCTGTGGTCTTGTTGGCTGGCGGGTTGGCAAGAGGCTCTGTGTGGCCTCACAGGCGGGCAGGGGCTCTGAGGGAGAGCGAACCGCTATGCCCATCCTAGAAGCCGTGCTGCCTTCCCCCGGCGGCTGCCTGAAGACATTGCTCCAGGTCCCAGCCCCCGAGGTCAGTGACTCCGACAGCTTCCTGAAGGTGCTAGAAAAAGCGAGAAGCTGCCCTTCTTTTTCCTCTTCCTTCCTCCAGCAATATTGATAAACGCTTACTCTGAGTCACACACTGTTCCAGGGATAAAGGATTGAATAAGAGAGATGAGATCCCGGCCCTCAGATAGTGTTAGCGCTACAAAGTAAAGAAAGCTGGGTGGGATGGGATGACAAGTGACGGGAGGGGGTGGGTGGGCAGGGAGGGCTCTCCGAGGAGGGGGCGATTTAGCTGAGATGTGAAGGAGGAGGCCATGGAGATCTGGGGGACGAGGTGTCCAGGCTTCAGAAACACCGTGGGGCCGAGGCCCTGAGAGAAAACTGATGACCTTGGTGGGACTGGGAACAGAAAGGTGGCCAGGGTGGAGGGCACTTGGGAGTGAAGGAGCAAGTGCAGATCGCTGGCGGGTGCCGGGCAGGGCGGCCCTGAGGCCACGTGGAGCGTCTCTGCATCACTGGCGGCGGGGGGAGTCAGTGCCGTGAAGATGTCACAGAGACAGCGGGGTCTGCGACTGGGGCTTGGGGTGGTGAAAGGGTAAAGGCCAAGCACGCTCAGGGGTCTCCTTCCTGCCTCAGAGCTCAGGGCTGTGGAAGTGAAGCCGGGCAAGGTCCAAACCCATACCCCCTTGCAGTAGCCGGGGTCACAGGCCTCCTGTCTTCCTGCCCGTCCGAGGCTCTTGGTCCCAGAAGCCTCTGAGAGACCACCTCACTCAACCCCCTCATGCCCTGCGGGGGAGACGGGGCAAGCACTTCCTCGAGTCTCAGCTAATGAAGGGACTAGACGCTCCCCCAGGGCTCGCTGGGGACAGCGGGGCCCCTGACCACCTGCTCCAGCCAAGCAGGCCCTGCCTGGCCGGGCTCCCCCCGTCCCCTCTCGGCCACAAGCCTCTTTTGTGCTTGCTCCCTGGGGCTCCATCTCCTTGCAGGGGTCACAGGGCACCACTGACCCCAGCCCCCTGCCGGTGTGCCTGGCTGGTAATTGAAAATACCAGAATTCCCTGAAGACCAACTTTCAGGGAAACCCGACACCCCGGGGTGGGCGGTGGACAAGGACGGATGGGAGAGCATGCAGCTGTTGCTCCCTTTTCTCCGCCATTAATCTGCCTGGATTCCAGGAGAAAGGCCAGCCCTGCGTGGCCCCCACCGGCCCGCCTTGATCATCTCCCCGGCAAATGCCGCCTCCTTGCCACGCCCAGGGTTACGGGACTTAGGGGATCAGAGCCTGGGTTAGCTGCCTGTAACCCAAGCCTGCCAGCTAAGCCCACCAAGCCCAGACCCCCATGGCTGTGTGGGACCTGCCCCCACTAACAGCTGAGCTCCCGGAGCCAAGGCGGGCTGGGTGGTGGTGGGTGAGGTGAGTCAGCGGGAGCCGAGGGGAGTTAGCTTTGCAGCAACAGCATGGGAGCCGGACCAGGGTGTCCTCAGAGGCCCTCTGAGGTCCCCTGGTCTCCAGACCTCCCTGCTCTGCTGCATCAGCTGCAGCCAATAGAAGGGAAGGATGTGCTGGACATGGGCGAGCCTGGGTTCAAATCCCAGCATGACTGCCTGCTAGCTTTGTGACTTTGGGCAAGTTACTTCATATCCCTATGCCTCCATTTCCTCCTCTGTAAAATGGGTATAATAATAATACCAGCCTCAGAGGGTTAATATGAGTGTTACAGGAGTCCACTGTGTAAAGCGCCTGGCATAGAGTGAACAGGTATGGGCCTTATGTTTTCCCACTGCGCACCATGGGGCATGAAGTGTCATCAGGATAACAAGCTTGTATGTTATTTGAGAAGCAGGTTGCCACTCCTGCTGCTGCCTGTCTGTGGCTCCCCAGTGCCTTCAGGACAAGGCGGGCTCCGGGGCAGCCTACAACTTCTTGTCCCCCTGTTTCAAGACTCTCCAGAGCTGCAGGATCCAGAGGGCGTTAGCCTGGGCAGATGAGAGGGGAAGTCTCTGCAGAAGCCAGGCTGTGAGAAGCAATTTGGTGGGTGGAAATCTACCCAACCAGGGCTCAGATGGTCTGGGCTCTTATGCCAGCCCCTACCTGCTGTGTAACCTTGGATAAGTCACTTTCCTTCTCTGGTCCCCAAAGTGGGATCCACAAACCAGCAGCATCAACTTCCCAAGGAGCCTGTTAGAACTGCGTGTTCTCAGGCCCCACCACTAATCAGAATCTTTGTCGGGCGGGGGGCGGTGCCCAGAAATGTGGATTTTAACAAAGTCTCCTGGTTAAATGCATTCGACCACTTGTCTTCATTGCTGGGAGGTGAAATCACAGGCCTGGATCACTTTGGCCGAGTCTTGACATGGGGGCTGGGACCCAGGACCTCCAGCCTAGAGCAGGTACTCATGTAAAACAAATATGCTTTCTCCCCTTAGACCGCGAGCCCCTGAAAGGCAGGGACCCTGAGAGGTTCCTCTCTTGAGCCCCAGAACCCAACATCACGCTGGCATCATAGCAATTCTGTGAATTGAAATATTTTTTCCAGCTTTATTGAGATATTATTGACATATAACATGAAAATTGAAGGTTTCAAGTTGTATGATGTGATGCCTTGAAACGTGTATATATTGCAGAATGATTACCACAGTAAGGCCAGTTAACACCTCCATCTGCTCGTGTAATTACAATCTTTGGGTGTGTGGTTATAATATTTAAGATATCCACAGTCTTTGGGGCGCCTGGGTGGCTTAGTTGGTTAAGCGTCCGACTTTGGGTCAGGTCATGATCTCACGGTTCATGGGTTCAAGCCCCACATTGGGCTCTGTGCTAACAGCTCAGAGCCTGGAGCCTGCTTTGGATTTTGTGTCTCCCTCTCTCTCTGACCCTCCCCTGCTCATGCTCTCTCTCTCTCTCTCTCTCTCAGAAATAAATAAAACATTAAAAAAAAAAAAAGATCTACTGTCTTTACAACTTAACCTCAAGCCCAGAGAGGCAAGGAGGCTCACTGCAGGGAGGAGTGACGAGCAGGAAGGGACTGCATCAGGAATCCATCCTTGCTCTGTCCACCCATGGGGCAAACACTGCATCAGCAGACCTGGGTTCAAATCCCAGCTCCCCTGCTGAGGGTGTGGGGGCGTTGGGATCTCAGGAGCCCCTTGCCCCTCTGAGCTTCCGTCTTCACCTGTCAGTGAGGCTAACACTGCTCCCTCGCCAAGGGTCAGCTCAGGAAACACATGTGAAGGGCTCAGGAAACATGTGGTTGACACATAGTAGGTGCTTTGCACAGGTTTGTTCCATTTGAGAAGGAGACAAGAGACACGGGCCCGGTGCCTCATGAAAGAAGGAATCAATAAAAGGGCTGTGTCATGAACTCACCGTGCGATCTTGGGCAGCTCACAGCCCCTCTGTTGACCTCAGTTTCCACATCAGTAAGATGAAGGAATGGGACTAAGTTATTTCTAAGAGTCCTCCAGCACTAAACAGGCCACCCCTGACTTCTCGTCTCCTTCATTTAGCCACCCTCTGTGATGGCACTAGCAGCACGGAGGAGGGAGGGATTGATTTTATTTAAGTTTACATACAGTTAACCATTTTTTTAAAGTTTATTATTTTGAGAGAGAGAGAGAAAGTGCAAGAAGAGAGGGGCATAGAGAGAGGGAGAGAGAGAATCCCAACCAGGCTCTGCACTATCTGTGCAGAGCCTAATGCGGGGCTCGAACTCATGAGCCACGAGATCATGACCTGAGCCGAAATCAGCAATCAGATGCTTCACCAACTGAGCCACCCAGGCGCCCCTGCAAGTAACCTTTTTAATGTGTACAATTCAGTGGCATTTAGTACATTCACAGGATTGTGTGGCCACCGCCTCTGTCTAGACCCAAAACATCTCCATCGCCCCAGAAGAAAACCTATGCCCAACGTTCTCTGTTTCTCCCCTGCCCTCAGCCCTGGCAGCCACCAGCTGCTCGCTGTCTGTGTATTTACCTGTTCTGAGTATTTCATATAAATGGGATCATAACATATATGACCCCTGTGCCTGTCTTTCGCTTCACATGAAGTTCATCTACTTTGTAGCACGTGTCAGTACTTGCCTCATTTTTATGGCTGGGTACTATTTTATGGCATGTGTACACCATCGTGTATACTTCCATTCATCTCTGATGGGCATTTTGGTTGTCCCCACATTTGGGCTGCTGTGAATAGTGCTACTATAAACAGTCATGTGTAAGTATTCATCTGAGTACCTGATTTCAGTTCTGGAAAATCAGGAGTGCAAATGCTGGGTAATTCTACATTTAACTTTTTTTAAAAAAAATGTTTTAATGTTTATTTATCTTTGAGAGAGAGAATGTGTGTGTGCAAGTGGGGAAGGGTCAGAGAGAGAGGGAGACACAGAATCTGAAACAGGCTCCAGGCTCTGAGCTAGCTGTCAGCACAGAGCCCGACGCGGGGGCTCGAACCCACTACTCATGAGATCATGACCTGAGCCAAAGTTGGATGCTTAACCCACTGAGCCACTCAGGTACTCCATTAACTTTTTTTTTTAAGTTTATTTATTTATTTTGAGAGAAAAAGAGAGAGAGCGAGAGAGCATGGGGGAGGGGCAGAGAGAGGGAGAGAGAGAATCCCAAGCAGGCTCCACGCTGTCAGCACAGAGCCCAACTGAGGGCCAAACCCACAAACTGTGAGATCTTGACCTGAGCTGAAAACAAGAGTCAGATGCTTAACCAACCGAGCCTCCCAGGCGCCCCTACATTTAACTTTTTAGGTAACTGCCAAACTATTTTCCATCGCAGCTATAGATATATTTTTATGGATTTATTTTTGGCAGTCATCTTTACTCAATGCTGAGGGCACATAGTAGGCCCTCAGTGCACATTCACGGGAGGAACAAATGCATCTCTGCTCCCTCCTCCCAGAGCCCCATTACCATGTCTTGGGTCTGTAAGTTCCCTAGTCCAGTAGACTAAGCTCCAAGAGGGAGTGAATATCTTTCATCCAACTGCTTTGGGCCAGGCCAGAGAAGGACCCAGTGCATCCGTCTCTCACTTGGTGTGGCTCGTGGTCCCCAGGAATGGCCAGAATTGTCGATGTCTGAAATCTGAAGGTGCAGCACCCACGGCCCTGAACAAGTCCTGCTGGCCCCTGACAGCCCCCTAGGCAGGCTGTGTGGCCTCAGCCAGATGCCTTCCTCTCTCTGATCCCAACTCTGTCTGGATACCTCTAAAAGTTGGACCAGAATCCGTATATGCCCTCTCATTGCTGCTCCTGACCCTTGACCTCTGACCTGTCTTCCAGCTCCGTCGGCTGTGTCCATCATGCACCAGGTGAGCCGCACCGTGGACAGCATCACCCTGTCATGGTCCCAGCCTGACCAGCCCAACGGCGTCATCCTGGACTATGAGCTGCAGTACTATGAGAAGGTACCGTGCCCCTGGGCCCCCTCCCCCACCCCCATGCCCCTGGGGCCTGGAGGCCTACCATCCTTCGAGACTGGATGCCCCAGTACAGCAGAAAGAGCACTGGCCTCAGAGTCAGGCTGCCCTGCTCAGTTCTGACTCCAGTCCTCCCTGGCTGGGAGGCCTCCGGCAGGTGCCTAGACCTCCCTGAGTTGTGCTTTTCTGGTCTAGGGCATCAGACAGCAATCTCAGTAAAATACAATGGCCAGGGCCCTTTCCTCACTAGGACCCCTTCCTCTTGACTTGAGTCCAATGTTCTGGAAGAACAGGCTTCTCAGAAAGCTTCACCCTTTCTGAAGCAGAGATTTGAAGGTGCTCAAGGTAGCTCTGTGCAGGGTGAGAGTGGAGCCTCCTCCCCCTGATGCTCTGATTTCAGCTAAAACACTGGTTTCTATTTGCCAGGGTGCCATTTGTAGGGGAAGAGAGTGGTTTCTCTTTGAGCTTTTAATTCAGACCTTTAATACTCCCTCAGGGACCCCTAGGACCCAGGGACCCGGGGTTAGAAGCCACTGGTGCTGTAGAAGGAGCATTGGCCTAGGAGTGAGAAGTTACATGTTCAGATCCTTAACAGCTGTGTGACCTTGGGCAGTCATCTCTCCCTCTTTCTGAGCCTCAGTTGCCTCCTGTGTCAAATGCAAACAAGATTGCCTCTCTTGACTGGGGCTGCACAGGTCAAGGAGAAGAGGCAGGGACAGTGCCCAGCATGGCTCCCGGCCCTAACAGAATTGTGCTTTCCCTTCTTCCCTTCTGCCTTGCCTTTTGCATGGTGGACAAGAGCTATGTGACGTGAGGCCAGGCAAGGCCAGGACATTTGAACATGGGGCCTGCACAGTATAGGGGCCAGGAGGTAGAGGGACCTCAGAGGCTGGACCTCAGAGGCTCAGAAGACTCTCTTTTTGGCTGGAGACTTTTCTTACCTGTAGCCTAAAGCACCAAACAGCCACAGGGCCTGAAAGAGCCCCTGGGAAAGGTGTCATTTGGATCACATTTAGACTAAAGTATTAATGACTATAGAAAGTGCCTTAGTTGAGAGTTGAGAGAACTGGAAATGAGTAGATAGTCCCTCCCTAAGGGTTGAGAGGAAGAGAGATGAAAACAGGGCCTCTGGAGCCCGGCCTTCTGAGGCCCAGTCTGGCCCTTGCACTCTGTTAACTGTTGCCTCAGCCAAACTCTGGTGAGTCTCACGACGTTGTCCAACACCCATCTGGCCTCACCCAGCTGGTCTGTGAGGGCTCCTTTCCTTACTCACCCCTTGCTCTAGGCAGTACATTCTGAGAAGCCAGGGAACACATGTGTCCCCTTCACCATCTTCTCGCCAGTACCCTGAGCCCAGCACCAGAGACACTTGATAAATACTGGCTGATTGAATAAGTGAATGAATCCCTTCCCACGGCCTGTTCCTCCAGGGTGGAGACCTTACCTTACCTCTGCCATTTCCCCAGCCTGGCACACAGCAGGTGCTCACGAGGTGCTGCTGGATGGCCAAGGTGAGGACAGGTGAGGGAAGCAGCTCTGTGGAGGGCCTTGAAGGAGCCTGGCGTCTGGTAGCCTTTGCCAGGCCGGCTGCTCCCAGGCCCAGGAAGCCCCAGGCCCTACAGAAGCCAGCATTTCCACCCCCTCTGGCAGGGACAGCTTCGCAACTCAGAATTCAAAAAAGAAAAAAAAAAACTAATTAAGAAGCTTTATGATTAAACGAAACCGAAAGTGTTTATCCCCAAAGACTAGAGCGGAAATGAGGAATCCCGGCGCGAGTCCTGCCTACGACCCATTTCCTACCAAGACGGGAGGGGCCGGGGAGGCTGATGGAGGCGTGAACCAGGAGGCAGCGCTGCCCTAGTTTCTGCGGCTGCCCGGCATCCCCGGGCCCCTGCCCAGGCGTCAGGACCGGCAGACCCCGCGGCGGCCACGGCCACCGCCTGCTCACGTTCCATGACACACAGCATGAGCCAAGCACGCCTCCTCCATCACCTGATTCCTCCTCCAGCAAGGCCATTCACTGCCCACCCCACCCCAGACGGGAGTGGAAACTGAGGCACAGAGAAGTTGTGTGACTTGTTCAAGAGCACCCAGCTGTTAAGTGGCAGAGCAAACAGGATTTGGGCCTGTGTTCTCACTCTCCATCTGGCTCTCCCACCTTCTGGTTTTCTCCCAGGGGTGCTTCTGGAATGATCGCCAATAGGTGGGCAGGACCAGGCTCTGAGAGGTACAAATGGCGAGAGAGGGACAGGTCTGAGGTACGGCTGCGATGAGACATGGCACCGCTCTGTCAGCCCCTCCTCCTGGGCCTGGGGCACAGCGAGGGGTGGCATACACCTGTTCATTCAATATTCACTGTCACCAACTTTGGGCTGGGCCCTGGGCTGGGTACTAGGAATACTGAGATTAGCCAGACATGCCCAGAGGCCTCGGCGCCTTCACCGCCCAGGGGAAAAGACACCTCCAGACACAGATAGCCATGAGACAGGTGTGACGTAGTCACAGAAGGGCAGGCAAAGATCTGTCGGGGCACTTAGGAGGGGTGTATAAGTGAGGGAAAGTCTTCATTCCAGTGACATTTGAGCTAAGCCTCAAAAGTTGCTAGGAGTTCAGCAGACAGACAAGTGATGAGAGCAAAGTTATTCCAGACAGCAGGAACAACATGTGCAAAGGCCCTGGGGCAGGAGACGGCAAGTGTGGAGAAACAATACGAACAAGGGAGGGATTAGTAGGGAAAGAGTTGGAGAGGGAGGCAGGGCTGGGTTGTGGTAGGGCTTCCAGAGGGGCTTCCACGCCTTTGGAGTCTGGATTCAATTTAAAGTACTATGGGAAACCGTTGGAAAGTTCTGGAATGATGTGATCTGACTCAGATTATGTTAAAGATCCCTGTGTCTTGCTGTGTGAAGAACAGACTATAAGGGGGTCCCTAGAGACACAGACCCTTTTGAGGGTTCTCACAGGACACCGAGTGAGAAATGACAGTGGCATGGAGTAAGGGCTGGCAGCAGAGATGGTGAGAAGCCTGCAGATTCAGACGATATTTTGAAACTCAGGGGACCAAGGAAGCGTGAAGCACAACTCCCCATGGATGGTGGTGCCTTTTCCCGGGGCCAGTGTGGGTTTGTGATTTGCAGGTGTAGGTATGGTGCTCGCCAGGGGTGGAAAGGTATAGCCAAGAACAGACAGGAGGGTGTACAGAGGAAAAACAGAGATGGATAGATAGGAGTGTGGCAGATTTAAGGGGAGAAAGAAAAAGGAGTTGATGAAAGTGTCAGAGGAGATGCCAGCACAGGGGTAGGAGCATTCTTGGTCCCCAACCTCTCAGGCTCCCTAGGTCAGTCTGGCTTTCCCATCAGGGAGGATTGGATTCTCCATCAGGATGGATTCTGACAAGTCCACATCCGTCTCTTACCTAACACTTCGCAACCCTCCTGATGCCTGCAATTGATTTCTTAAATGAATGCTCCAGATCTTCCCAGATAGAGAAGTTAGGCACTGAGCCCCACAGTCCTGGGTGGGCCCCACCCCCACTATCTTTTCCACTCCTCCTTTCCTTCTTTAGAAAGGGCTCTTTTTGGACCAGGCTCTCCATTTGGCCTTTCCCCAGCTCCACTGGGATTTCCCAGCCTGCCTGGAGCCCAGAGCTAAAAAACCACTTTGCTGGAAGGCTCCTGGATGCCGCTGACAAATGGTGTTGGCCGGACCAGGGCTGGCTGTTTCCATCGGTTCCAGCTTCGGCTCCCCCAGAGCTCCAGGAGAAGCTTCTTTTGTGAGGCCGCCTATGGCAGATGGGTCCCTATTGGCCTCATTGATTTGTGTTTCTTCAACAGAAATGTTTACCTGGCAGAGCAAAGGGGAAGGGAAGTTGAGGGAGGAGGGGATGAACAGTGAAAATCCAGGCTGCATAGGGCTCTGCCCAGTGTATATGGGTATGTGGAGTGGTGCCTGCATGGAGAGATCTATTCACTCATTCACTTTTGCATTCATTCTTCCACTGATGAATGGATGGATGGATGTAGTACATACAGTAAGCCTTCCCTTACTCTGTCTTACTCTGTCACATGCCGTTGATAACTATGATGGCCAATGTTTATTAAATCCCTATGTGTGCCAGAGACTCTGCAAAAAGCTTTACCCATTTTTTCCTGTTGAATCTCCATACCCACTCTGTGTGGCATATGGTATTTGATCCCACTTTAAAGATGAGAAGACCGAGGCTCATAGGGCTTAAGAAATGCACCCCGTGCCTCATTGGCCCTTAGTCTTCGGGTAAGGATTTTTGAGCTAAGGACTGGTAGATTTCATACTAAATGTCTTCCCCTAACCTGTCAGTGCTTAGTCCTTATTCAGGTAAAGGTGTTCCAGCCATGGGGGGGGGGGGGGGGGGGGGGGGGGGGGGGGGGGGGGGGGGTTGGAGGACTGATGGCTTTAGAGCAGCTCCTTTGTGCCAGACACTACTCTGATCACATTTCATCTTCACAACAACCCTGGGAGGTTGGCATTTATTGTTCCTTTTCTGAAATAGAAAATGGGCTCAGGGGAGGGAAGAGTTTTAACTCGAGGTGACAGTGCAAGCAAGTGGAAGAATCTGCATTTGAAATGACTCCCAATCCCCTGCTCTGTCCTGTTCCCCACTTTAGAGCAGCCACCTGCTAGTTTCTTCCCTCCTCTTGAGGCACCTGTGCACTGGCAGTTACTTCCCATCTCCATCCTACAATCTGGAACTTCAAACTTCAAACACCCCCTCAAGCTGCAGAATCCGTGGAGATTCTATGTTGGCCAGTGGCACCTAGTGGGCAATCTTGGTACTGCAACCTGGGTTCCACAGTGCTGAATCGTGTTCTTTCATTTGTCACTGGCGGTAGTTAGTGAGCACCTACTGTGTGCTGAGCCTGGGGCTCCTGGAGGTGAATGGGACAAGGTACCTGCCCTCAGGAAACCCAGAGTCCTTAGAGAAAACACATGCATATCAGAACAACAGGTGGGAGAAGAGACAATGCACCTGCAAATCTTTCTGGGACATCTGGGAAGTCTCCCCAGCAAAGGTGGTACTTGTACTGAGTCTTGATGTATAGGGATCTTCCAGGCAGATGGGGAATGGATATTTCACAAAGAAGAGACAGCACTTGCAGTATCTCAGAGTGTCCGGGGAAGGTGGGGTTGCCAAATAAAATATAGGACACCAATTACATTTAAATTCTTTAAAATAATTTTTAGTATGTTTTAAATATTGCATGGGGAAAATTTACACAAAAAAAGTATTCATTGTTTATCTGAAATTCAGATTTAACTGAGCATCCTGTATTTTTATTTGCTAAATCTGGCAGCCCCACCAAGAAAGGGAGGGGAAGCATTTTGGTATGGCGGGAGCTTGGAGGACCCCAGGGGTGTGGCAAGCAAGACTGGCAAAGGGCAAGTCATGAAGGGTCTGGAATGCCAAGCTAAGGAGTATAGCCTTTACCCTGTGGGCATCAGAACAGGTCTCTTTGTGCAGGCCTCTGTGCTCAGTACAGGGCAAGAAAACACAGTCACTTCCTTCAAGAGTTTACAGTCAAGGTTGTGAGATCAGGGACGTAGCAGAAACCCCTCCTGGGCATCCACAGCAAGTGCTCCAGGGCTCAGAGGAAGGGAGGCACATCTGGCTGAGAGGACAAACAGGCTTCCTGGAGGAGGGGGCAGATGAGTGGGCTCAGGAAAGGAGACTTCCTAGGTGCTGCTGCCCCCTGGGAAGGGTGAGGGGCTGGGGAGGAGGTACCTGCAGATCAGCCCCTTCTCTAGCCCCCACATCCCATTCCTCACCTTCTTGCCTTTGCACTTGGTGCTCCTGGCCAAGAATGCCCTCCCCCTTTTTGAGCTGGGTGACTTCTGTTTGTTCTTTAAAATTCCATTACATAAGCCCCACTCGGCAGGCAGCTTTCCTGGACTTCATCTGACACCCCCACCCGGGTGAGGTCACATTCTCATTGTGCTTACGCTACCAATATCTGCATTTTATACATATGGATTCATGTTATTCTCTAAACAATCTTCTGATGTAGCTGCTATAATTATTATCATCCCCATTTTACAGATGAAGGAAAGGGAGCAAAGAAAGGTTAAGAAACTTGCCCAAGGTCACAAAGGTAATTAGTAGTAGAGTCAGGACTTGAGCCCAGGAAGTCTGGTTCCAGTTTGTGGGGTTTTTTTAATATTTGTTTAAAGTGTATTTATTCTGAGAGAAGGAATAAGAGCATGAGCCAGGGAGAGGCAGAGAGAGAGGAAGAGAGACTCTCAAGCAGGCTCCACACTGTCAGCACAGAGCCCAACGCAGGGCTCAATCTCATGAACCACGAGATCATGACCTGAGCCAAAACCTAGAGTCAGACACTCAACCGACTGAGCCACCCAGGCGCCCCCAGTTTGTGATCTTAACTTCCGTGCTGTAACACCTGTAGTAACATTGCGCACACTGAATTTAATTGTTTCAAGAGAGTTTTTTCAAGGGCTCTGTGTACTGCCCGCGTGTATGATTGGCACGCACAGTCAGGTGTGCATTTTTCTGCACAAAGTCTCCTAGCTTCCGTCAGCTTCTCAGAGGGGTTCATGATCCTCAAGGTTGAAGTCTCCACTGTTTTTTTGAACTGAGCTCTGTGACCCCAGTGCCTGTGCCTTAGTCCCTTGGAGTCCCCAGGGCCCAGCCCAGGGCTGAGTGCAAAGAGGAAATTTGAAGGGTAGCTGGCAGATGCCTAGATGAACATCATCTAGACTGGAAGGCACCTGTGTCCAACTCAACCACATCTCCATCCCCACTGCGACAGTGAATCTTCATCTTGTCCTGTGCTCCTCAGGTCACCCTGGGCAGTGCTCAGGTCAGAACTGGCATTCTGTGGGCTGCCTGGGTGGCTCAGTCAGTTAAATGTCCAACTTTGGCTCAGGTCACAATCTCACAGCTCATGAGTTCGAGTCCTGCATCAGGCTCTGTGCTGACAGCTCTGAGCCTGGAGCCTGCTTCAGATTCTGTGTCTCCCTCTCTCTCTGCCCCTCCCCTGCTCACACTCTGTCTCTCTCAAAAAATAAACGTTAAAAAAAAGTTTTTTAAAAAGAATTGATATTCTTCATCTCTCAAAGGAAAGGAACATTAGGTCCTGGATCCTCAAAGCCTTGGACATTAGAGGTAGCTCCATGTAGGGACCTGCTTCTGCCTTCTTTTTTTAAAGCTTATTTATTTATTTATTTATTTATTTTGAGAGGGGAGTAGGGGCAGAGAGAGAGAGAGTGAGAGAGGGAGAGAGAGAATCCTAGAACTTAGAGAGAACGGGGCTAGAACTTACAAACTGTGAGATCATGACCTGAGTTGAAATCAAGACTTGGATGCCTACCCCACTGAGCCACACACGTGCCCTTAGGAACCTGCTTTTGAGTCCCAAAGCAGCCACCAGCTAATACATGACCTTGAGCATCATTTTCCCTATTTGGGCCTTAATTCTTGCCTCACTCGAGTGTGCTGTGGCTGAACAGGGGTCCTTGCACTTAACCTATCGAGGCATGGGGCAGGGAAGAGGCTGCAGAAATGGGTAAGGGAGGCCCTCTTCCTGCTCTCCCGAGAACTCACAGCCTAGACCCCCAGGTCTGCACCCAGTGACCACTCAGCATCTGTGTATCAGTCAGCTGTCACTGAGGGTAATGCTGCAAAACACACAATCCCCCAAATACAATGGTTTCTGAGTGGCTATTTTTCTTGGCCATTGGTTGGAGTCTGCAAATCAACTGAGGTGACCCTGTTTCAGGACTTAGGTCAAGATCTTCCCTACATGTTTCTCATTCTGGAACCAACCACTACCCAGGTTAAGTCCCATCATGGCAGAAGGCAAGAGCACAAGAGGCCAAGCCAACTCAACAAGCACATATAAAACCTCTACTTGCATCATGTCCTCTAGAATGTTCCAAGGGCCAAAGCAAGACCATGGACAAATTCGGCCCCCACAAGGAAGAGAGATACACTCTGCCTTCTTTTGTGGGAAGCATTGGGAAGTCACATGCAAAAAGCGTGGGTGTGTAAGTTTGTTACAGAGAGAGAATGAAGAAGGGGAACCACAGATGTTTGTCCGGTGGCCAACCCCCCACCACAAGTGGCAGGAGTGGGCACTGGGCTCTGAGCCCACTGTGGGCAACAACCTTGCTAATGGTCTTCTCTGTTCCTCAGCAGGAGCTCAGTGAGTACAACGCCACAGCCATAAAAAGCCCCACCAACACGGTCACTGTGCAGGGCCTCAAAGCCGGCGCCATCTATGTCTTCCAGGTGCGGGCACGCACCGTGGCGGGCTACGGGCGCTACAGTGGCAAGATGTACTTCCAGACCATGACAGAAGGTAAGCAGCATCCAGAGGTCAAGAGGTGGGCACTGACTCCACAAACAGAATAAATTTAAGGGCAACTGCTCCTTCAAAGTGCCTTTGCACAAATTACAGAAAGTAGTCCCTCTTCTAGTTGTCAACCCTCCCTCTGGTTAGGAACCACCCATACAGAGAGGTGCTATTTCTGTGTCCTGGAAAGCATATGGACTCCTCCATTGCTATCTTGTCAGCCAGCCATTCCCCTTCACAGGACTCTCAGGAGCTCAGCCCTAACTTGCAGAGACACTCTAAGCAAGTCACTTCCCTTTTCTGGTCCAAATTTTTCTCATCCACGAATTGAAAACATCATATTCAATCATTGAGAGCACACCTATTTCATTTATACACTCTTCCAATGACTTGCACAGTTGGATTGAGAAGAATTCTGAAGTTCAGCAGCAAGATGTGCTGGGATGGGTTAGTGATGTCTGTCCTGGACAAGAAAATGGGAGGTTGCAGCCCATGTGCTGTGTGTCTCCCACTCTGGGACCACCTGGTCTCTAAGTACCCTTCCTGTTCTAATAATCTTTGAGGAGCAGCAGAGTTAAGAGTAGGGGCTCCAATGCCAGACAGACAGTAACTACAATGCTGGTTCAGCCCTAACCTCTCTGAGTCTCCATTTTCTCATCTATAAATGGGGATGATAACAGCTATCTCATTATCATCATCATTATCAAATTAGTGTAAAGATGGGGGATAAATATCTAGAACCTGGCACAGGATTGGCCATAGGTCTCATACATAGTTAGCGCTCACCAAGTCATAGTTAAGGTCATGGTTGTCATTGCTCTGAGTCTGGAAGCCCTTTTACCAACCAATGAAGCCTGAGCTAGCTTTACTTATAACCAGACTCCAGCATCCCTTCTTAGTATCTGCTTTAATCACTGGCCATGGCTTTGGCCTTGGTCTAGCTGATCATCTCAGAGGCTCCTAGACCCATGAATTCTTGTCTTATCATAAAAATTCTCCCTAATGACTCCACCATCTCTTCCAAGACCCTAATGGCACCTCCTCGACAAATCCCTACTTCCTCGTGGCCATAATTTTCACCTTTGTAGGCCCTCTTGCATGTTGGATGAGTCTCACTGACCTGGAACCTGGGGGGACTGTCCTCAGACCCTTTCTTTATTAACTCAACAAATGTGTGCTGGTGCTAAGGACCCCGGGCTTACGTGGTACTGACTTCAACGAGCTCCTGTCTGGTCATGGAAGTAAATGAGAAGTAATAATAATAAAATTTAAAATGATGATGGTGTTGATGGCCCTGAAAATGTACTGAGTGGTTTCCAAAAGCCAGACCAATGCTGAGTGTATTTTATGCATTATCTCATATGAGCTCATGGTCGTGGGTCAAACAGACCTCAGTTCAAATGCCGGCTTTGGCCATTTTGTAAGTGTGTGATCACAAGCAGGTCATGACAAGCATCACTCAGTGTCAGTTCCCACATCTGCCAACGGGATGATCTTAGGCACTGAATCATAGGATTGTTCTGAAAATCAGACAAGATACAAAATGTGACTGAAACATAAAACACTCAATAACAATAATGGTTAATGTTTACTGAGTGGTTACTACCTGCCACATGTCCTTCTAAGTGTTTTACGCAACAATCCTATGAGATAAGAATTATTAATCTCCCCACTTTACAGATGAGGAAACTAAGCCACAGAGAGGTAAGTCACTTTACCAGAGGTCACAGACAGTAAGTGACACCGCTAGGACTCAACCCCAGGGAGTCTGGCCTCAGAGTCTGTGCTTATAACTACCTCTCTGTAGTTATAAGTCAGCTTCTTATTATTGTTGATTTTCATATCAACATTGAGGTATAATGCCCATTTTGTAGATGAGAAACTGAGGGTTGGAGCAGTCCATGGACTTGTCCAAGTTTACCAGTGAGTGAGTACCAGCCAGTTCTCCATCCGGGCATGTGACAGGTGATCTCTCAGGAGTGGGAACAGAGTCCGGGCATCCTAGGAGACCCGGGGCGTGGGGCACTAGGACTCCCAGAGCCAGGCTGATGACACGTGCTTTCTCCCCCAGCCGAGTACCAGACAAGCATCCAGGAGAAGCTACCACTCATCATCGGCTCCTCGGCGGCTGGCCTGGTCTTCCTCATTGCTGTGGTCGTCATCGCCATCGTGTGTAACAGGTGGGTGGGCGTCCCCAGCCCCGTTCAGGGCTGGCTGAGCATCCATTCAACCATTCTTGAATAGTGTCTGTGAGCTGAGGAGACATTCCCATCATTCCCAGGGCAGGAGAGGCTCAGGCAGGGCTGGACACCCACCTTCCTACCTAAACGGCCGCCGTTGGCTACATCCCTTTGGGCTAGGGCTGCCTTGACTAGTCCACTGCTCATGGAGGCAGCACCTAGGGACACTAAAACTTCAGCCTGAAGGAATGTCAGAAACAGAACAGTGGTCATGAAAGTGGGCAGGATGCCAGGAGCTAAGGCGATGCTGGAGAAGGAGTCCAGACCGCCCAACTTGCTGCACTGTTTGAGGCCCCTGCCTGACTAGGGCCACAGTAGGGTGTCGGAGGGAAGGTTGAGGGGCTCAGCTAAGGCCCACTGGCTTTGGTGGCAGGAAATACAGAGAGGATGTAGACAGGAGGAGGTGGGGGAAGGGGCGTCCCAGGTGCTGGCACAGCATGGGCCCAGGCAGGAGGGGGAACTTGTTCTCTGGCTTCTGCAGGGGGCATCGTGCAATGACTGTCTCCTCCTCCTTAGAGCCCCACTTTGGAACAGACTAGGCCATCAGCTCAGATGGACAGAAGCCCCTGGATTTCTGGGGGTGTGGGTGATAATTGTGAAGGGAGCTCAACTGGACGGGGGTGGGGGGGATGGTGAGCCTGGATTTGAGGTGGGGGGGGGTGGGAAGCGATGAGGGTGGCCAGGAGGGGTGAGGCTGCCAGGCCAGGGGCAGGCAGAGAGCACCCTGGCAGGGGTGTGATTTTGAGGGCCTGCCCCCCCCATCACCTACTGTGGCTCCCAGCTCCCCAGGGGTCTTCCAGGTGGCTCCAGCCCTTTGCTCTTGTTCCAGAAGACGGGGGTTTGAGCGTGCTGACTCGGAGTACACGGACAAGCTGCAGCACTACACCAGTGGCCACAGTACGTACACCCGGCCGTACCGGTGCCCATGGGCCCTTCACTGACAGTTCTCAGCAGCCTCTCCAGCCTCCTTCCACCCTCCTGCCGTGCTGCAGCCAGACTGAGCGTCAGGCTGTCCCCAAATGGGCCAAGCTCACTCTCCCCTCTTAGCCGCTGCACATGTTGCCCCCTCTGCCTGGGGCATCCGCCCCTTCTCTTAACCTGTGTAACTCTCCCCACTGCCTCAGCCACAGTGTGTACAACTCACTCTGAGCATCCTCCCCTCACCCCCCCATCCCTCCCTGGCTTCAGGGCCCCATCTGTGCTTGCTCAGCGCCCCCTTACCTGGCTGCTCCATGATGACCATTTCCTGTCTCCCCAGCATTATAGCAGGAACACCCGGAGACCTGAAAGTGCGTCTGACACGCACCACTGCCCCCAACACCAGCATGCAGAAGACGCTAGATACATACTTGCACAATAAACACATGAGTTAAATGAGATGGTGGGGCCCCCAGGCTCTGGCCCAGGAGGTGACTCCTCTGGTAGCCACTTCCCCCCACCCAGTGCCCCCATTTCCCCTACTGTCCCATCCTTCCCAGGCCAGGGCTGGGGGCACAGGTACACACCCAGAGCAGAGCTCCCCTCTCGAAGGGCCCAGCAGAGACACGAGCAGAGCATTGATTCCTCTCGACTTAACCCCGGCAGATCTGGCGTGGGGTGGGGTAGGGAAGCAGGAAGACTCTTCATCCTCATTTACGCTCACTCAGCAAACAGGAATTCCAAGTGGTCCAATATAGCTTCTCAAACTGTACTCAGTGAGGTACCCTAGGGCTCCTCAGATGGCCACTGGGTGAGAGAAGCCATTGGCATAGCCCTTCATTTGTCAGTCTTTGTGACCTACTAGGTGCGCCAGGCACTGTTTCAGGTGCTGGGGACACACAAGTGAGCAAATCACATATCCTGCCCTTGTAGAACTTCTACCCTGGCAGGAGGGACAGGGAGCAACAGAAAACAGGTAATACACGAGAAAAGCGCATGGTGTGCTAGAAGACGAAAGATCTAGAACAAAAGGCAAAGTAGAACAGGGCGGTGGATCGAGAGTTGCAGGATCAAGGCTGCCTTTTCAAACAGGACAGTCAGAGTTGGCCTCACTGAGAGGGTTTCTGGTGAGCAAAGACTCAGACAAGCTGGGGAAACAAGCTGCATATATATACCTGAGGGAAGGGCCTCCCAGGCAGAAGGAACAGTCAGTGCAAAGGCCCTGAGGCTGGAGTGTGCCTGGCAGGTTTCTGGAACAGCCAGGAGGCTAGTGTGACTGGAGCAGAGTGAGGACGCAGGAGGGGCAGGTGCGAGGGGTCACAACACACAGATTCGTGTCTGCCATTGCAGGGCCTTGGTTTTTATCCCAGTGAAATAGGGAACCTCCAAGAGGGTCTGAACCAAAGACTGATGTGCTCTGAGTTACAGTTTGACAGGGCTTCTATGGCTGCTGGGTGGAGAATGGACTGAGGAGACTGGAGGGTGCTGAGCAGGACAGAAGCAGAGAAGTGGGTGTTGTTGGAAGCTGACCTGGGAGGTGACGGTTGGAATAAGCCAGGGAAGGCATGTGGTGGCTAGACCAGAGGGCAGCGGTGGTGGTTGGATTCTGACATGTTCCGAAAAGTAGAGGCACTAGATTTGCCTCAGGATTGGATGTGGAGTGTGCCAGAACGAGCCAAGTTGAGGAGTTCTAGATATTAAGCCTCTGGGGAACAGTCACTTTAAAGGGAAAGTCCCTGAACTTGAAAAATCATTTTAGACATAAATGTAAAAAAATAATTAAACCATTAAAATTTCCAGAAGACAATTTAGGTAACTACGTAATGGATATGTGGATAGAAAAGGACTTTCAGGGCTCCTGGATGGCTCCGTTGATTGAGCATCTGACTCTTGATTTCCGCTCTGGCCATGATCCCAGGGTTGTGGGATCAAGCCCCACAGTGGGCTCCGTGCTGGGTGTGGAGCCTGCTTAACATTCTCTCTCTCTTTATCTGCCCCACTCCCCTGCTTGCATGCTCTAAAATAAATAATATGAAAATAAATTTTTATAAAAAGAAAAAGACTTTATAAGCATAAAGCAATAGAAGGCTCTCAAAAAGAAAGACAAATTTAGCTACCCCAAAATAAAAAAAATCACCTGTACATTAAAAATAAAAGTCATAAATTACATCACCCCCTCCTATTCCCCAAATAATATAAATCATGGTTGTAGATATAGCTAAATGCAGAGTGTGTTTTGTGTGCCCAGAATTGTTTTAATGCTTTACATGCATTTGTTCATTTAATCCTAATAACTGCCAGCTTTGGGCATGAGGGAATTGAGGCCCAGAGAAGTCACAGCACAGCTCAGGGCCAGAGCTAAGGTCCACACCCAACTAGGCTGGACCGAGGTGGGCTCACATGCTTTGTCACCTGGAGCCATGTGGGAGCCCCACTATTTAGAGTGTGAGTCGGTAACAAGGAAACAGGTGACAGCAGGGATTTATTTTTAAAATAGAGCCCAGGATTTGTTCATGGACCAACATGTTCTAAAAATCAGGCTCCTGCTTCCTGAATCTAAAAAAGGACTTTGTTTTTTTGTTTTTCAAAGCCCTGCCAGCCCTGGGGTCCTGTACCCCCTGGCTACCCTGTGTGGCCAGGACAGAGGAGGAAGCTAAGGCCCAGAGAAGTGTGTGACTGGCTTGAAGTCACCCTCGCCGGCTCCTGTGTCCCCCCGTCCAGCAGGTGCTGAGTGAGGACCCAGGTCCATGGTACCTGGATGTGGATCAGAGTGATGGACCTGATTTCTCACCCCTGTTCCACTACTGGCCAGTTCTGTGACCTTGAGGAAGTCATCAAACCTCTTTGAACCTAGGCATCCTTATATGGGAAGTAACAAGAATGATGCTTTATATGGGAAGTAGCAAGAATGATGTTTCATTTAATCAAGGATTAAATGAATTAATGGATATTAAAGTGCTTCCTAATAATATTTAATAATAGCCAACTCTTCTCTATAGCAGGTAACAATTATTCAGTGCTATCTATTCACCAACTACTATTCTTAGCTCTTTAAAAAGATTCTCGCTTAACCCTTGCAGTCCCCTTATGAGGCAGTTGCTGTTTATGATCTCTGTTTTATATGTGAAAAAAGTGAGGCACAGAGAGGTTAAGTAACTCTCCCAAGGGCACACAGCTGTATCAATACAGTGGTTGATCCTCCATTCAGACTCATAATGCAGCTTATCTGTGGCTATTATTACTGGCAGATCCAGAATTCAAACCTGGTGTCTGAATGTCGGTCTCCTCCTCCTTCATCCTGAATTTCCTATTGGGTTCGGGACAGCAGGTAGTGGCTCTGACAGTCATAAGTCACCCAAACAGCAGACCAGTATTGTCTGAAGACTGACTATCCTTATCCAACTTCAGTTCAGCAAATACCTGTCCTGGGAGCCAGGCCTTGAATAAGGCTGAGTAAGGAGCTCACCTTCCATTCCAGGAGACAGGATGGGGAAGCACCCAGAAGAAAACAGTAGGCTGGCAGTTACGTGTGTAGACTTACAGCCAGACAACCTGGATTCAGACCCCACTTCTCCCACGTGTCGGCTCTGTCCATGTCCCTTTGGACAGGCCATCTAACCTTTCTTATGCCCCAGTGTCTGCATCCAAACAATGGGGATCATATCAGTTTGGACCCAATGAAACTGCCACTTTTGCAGGTCAGAAACAGCCAAATACTAACAATTTCAGAAGACCCAGCCTCATAATAGCATTTACCTGGTAGAGTTGTCAGGAGGATTAATTGGATTGATACCTGTAAAGTACCTAGAACAGGGCCTAATACCTGGTGAATCCACACTGAACTGTGAGTAGATTGTGTTATTAATGGTGAGATGAAATCTAAAGGTCATAGAAGCGGGGACAGCTTTACACAGAGCCATACATTCAGTAAGTGTTTATTAAGCATCTACTGAATACCTCCTTTACATGTGTACTGCAGAGAAAACATTCTAGAACAAGGGCTCATAATCCGGGGTTCACAAACCCCAGGAGCTTCAAGGGCCGGTGAACATTCCAAAATTATATGCTGAACATGGGATAATTTTCCAAGGAGCAGATCCATAGCTTATGTCAAATTCTCAAAGGTATTCATGACTCCAACCAGGTGGAAAGAGATAAAGAGAACATTTCAATAGGTAATGCTCTGATTCTTTCAATAAGCGTTTCTTGAGCAAGCTCTATGTGCCAGGCTCTGGGATTTAGCGTGAACTAGACAGAGATGGCCCCTGTCCCCCTGAGGGAGAGGGGGTAAAGCAAGCCCTCACAGGCAGCAGAATGTTCCAGAAAGGGGTATCAGGAAGCTGTGGACATGCATATCTGGGAGACCTCATACAAGACAGGAGAGCCATACGGAGGTCATGGCCATAGGAGTGGGTGCAGAGACAGGGCTTCGAGAGCCTGAAGAGAAAGTATAGATCTCCATTAGATCCAGGCAGCCTTCATAGAGGAGGTGGCATTTGATCTAGACACAAAGAGGAAGAGAAGTGCATTCCAGGTGGAGGTAACCACATGAACAAAAGCACAGAGGCAAGAAAGTGTAAGGTGTTTCTGGGACCTCTGGGTAAATAGTTCCTTTTTCCTGCCATGTAGAGGAGCAGGGAGCCGAAGCTGGGGCCAACACAGAGAGTTTGGAATGCCAGATGAAGGCACTTGCCTTTGTCCTGCAGGCAGCAGAGAGCCCTCCTGACCAACACTCCCGGCCAGGGCGTGAGGCCAGCATCTGAGCAGTTGACAGGGCCCAGGTCAGCTTGGAGCTCCTGCTGTGCTTCTCCTTAGCTCCCTGAGCTGACCCATTCCTGTCCTCCCTCCACAGCTGGCCTGGCAGAAAGGATGTCCTGCAATTCTGTTGGAGGGAGGTTGAAAGTCAGTCACCAGGAACCACAGGCCAGGCACTGAGCAAGAAAGGGAGCACCTTCCAGGAGCTGATGTCCCCAGTCTGAGGAGGGCTGACTTGGGGAAAGGGTCATGGCTGAACAGTCCAGGAGGAGGAGGAGGCATGGACCAGATCTGGTTGGATTGCATCCGGGAGACCATAAGCATGATGATTAAGAGTCGTGGCCCTTGGCTCAAGTCTGACAGGCCTGGATTCAAGTCCTGGCTGTGCCATTTTCTAGCTGTGTGGCCGTGGGTAGATTACTTAGGCCCTCTGAGCTGCAGTTTCCTCATGCATGAAATGAGAATAATGATCCTTTCCTCCAAGAGTTGTTGGGTGCAGAAAAAGATGATCCCTAAAAAGAGCCTGCCCAATGCTGGGCACAAAGTTTCAAGTAATGGCAGCTGCTGTCATTCTTTTTTCTCTGTCACCTAGATTCTGCTCAGCTCTACAGACACTGAGTGTATATTCCATGTAGAGGTTTATGCATTGTTCTAATGGAGAGAAAAACCAGGAAAGATCATGCACCCCTCACTCCCCACCCCCCCAGGCTCCTACATTTGAAGGTGGTGGTTCTTAACTTCTTTTGGGGTCTCAGGCTCCTCTGAGTCAGCTAAAAGTTTTGGATCCTATGGCCAGGGAAACACAAATATGCATACATGTGTGTATAGAAAATTATAAAACAGAAAAATCTATACTCAGGGACAGATTTTGGGAGAACTTCAACTTTCACGATATTTATTTCCATAATTTTTAGACTATAAATAAAGAGCATGAGTTACTTTTCTAATTCAAAGTGGCAATAATCGGGATACCTGGATAACTCAGTTGGTTAAGCATCCCACTCTTGATTTTGGCTCAGGTTATGATCTCACAGTTGTGGGATCGAGCCCCACATTGAGCCTCACGATGGGCATGGAGCCTGCTTAAGATTCTCCTCTCTTTCTCTCTCTCTGCCCCTCTCCCCTGCATGTGTGCTCTAAGACAAATAAATAAGTAAATAAATAAATAAATAAATAAATAAATAAATAAAACAAAATGGCAATACTAATAAGTGCATTCCATTCAGGAGGTTATCAAACTCTCCTGTCCCACCAAACTCATCCTGGGCCTGTCAAGTGGTTCACAGACTCAAATTTAAAAAACCCTGACCTGAAGGGCTAGACAGGGGCCCCTGGCTGGCTCAGTTGGTAGAGCATGTAACTCTTGATCTCAGGGTTGTGAGTTAGAGCCCCATATTGAGTGTGGAGGTTACTTAAAAATAAAATCTTAACAAATAAATACATTAATTAATTAATTGTCTAGACAAGCACCTACGCAAATAATCCACAATAAAGCTAATGTATTAGAGCAGTAGTTGGCAAACTTTTCTGTAAAGGACCAGAGAGTAAAAATACCATAGGGTCTCTATTGTAACTACTCAACTCAGTGGCTGTAGTTGAAAGCAGCCCCAGGCAAAGGGATGCACGCAGCCGTATTCCAATAAAACTTTATTTACAAAATAGTCAGTGGGCCAGTTTTCCAACCTGTGCGTCAGAGGTTCCAACTCTAGATTCCTGGAATGTCTGCAACAGAAATCGAGTGATCAACTAACATGCCCAAGGTCACACAGCTGAGGAGCCCGGATGCCCCCGTTCACCAAGCAGCCAAGCCTTACTATGGTCCAGGGACTCCTAGTGTTGCTGCCTCCAATGTCACTCCCCCTGGAGCAGTGGGAGAATGTGGGCAGGGAGCTGGGGAAGCCAGAGGGAGGCCTGGGCAGCAGAAGACCAGTTATCTGGGAGAGAGAATGTGGGATGGATCATCCTTCCCTTGCTTCCGAGGGTTTTGTGGACTCAGTGCTAGCATCAGAATTAGGTCCTTGATATCCAAGTTACATCCTTAATTTCTTCACCAAATAAAAAAGTACATCAAATCAAGAATCAAATTAATAGGCCCCATGTCCAGCCACATGCTGATCCCCAGGGAATTTGAGGTCCAGGATGGTTTAAGACTTAACTAGTGGGGGACCTGGGGAGTGGGCCGAGCCATGGGTCCTCTGGCCCTAGTGAGCGGGCAGTCCTTCCTGGCTCTGGAGCCTGCCTGGGAGACTGAGGCAGCCAAGAAGTTCCCTGAAGGAGAAGATGCTTAAATGAAGCCTTAAAAGACAGGGAGGTCTCCTTAGCAGATGCCCAAGAACATGGACTTCTGTCTCCTCTTTCTCTGTATTTGTTCCAAATCTCTCACTTCCTTCTTGACTTCCTCTTTCTTTGCATCCCCTGATTCTCTAACACAAGAGTGACAAACCTATTTATCGTTTTTTGTTTTTTTTTTTGTTAAAATTTTTTTTTAATGTTTTATTTATTTCTAGGAGAGAGAGAGAGAGACAGCGTGAGCAGGGGAGCGTCAGAGAGAGAGGGAGTCACAGACTGAAACAGGCTCCAGGCTCTGAGCTGGCAGTCAGCACAGAGCCCGACTCGGGGCTCGAACCCACGAACCGCGAGATCATGACCCAAGCGAAAGTCGGACGCTTAACCGACTAAGCCACCCAGGCACCCCAAACCTATTTATCGTTTTATGCCCACACCCATAGTAGACATTGCTAAACAACCCTGACAGTCTTTTAGCTCCTTCAGGAAGACATTGCTAATCAATTAGAGTTGGAACAGGAGCCTAGAACCTATTTGCTCTCTCTGCTGAACTCTCTGTTCTCCTCACCCTTCTACTCAGCTCAGTGCCCACCTGCACACCGAGGCTCAGAGAGGTCAAGTAACCTGCAAAGGGTTGCCCAGTTCTTATGGGGCCACATGGGAGTGTATTTCCCTCTGCAGAGGGACTAGCTCTAGCCTTTCCATTTGTCCACATCTTGATTCTGTGCATGTGACCAAGCCTGGTCTTGTCCCGCAGTGACCCCAGGCATGAAGATCTACATTGACCCTTTCACCTATGAGGACCCCAATGAGGCAGTGCGGGAGTTTGCCAAGGAAATTGACATCTCCTGTGTCAAAATTGAGCAGGTGATTGGAGCAGGTAGGTGGTGGGTGCTCTCCCAGGTACCATGGCCTCAGCCATGAGTGGGGAAGACTCTTGGGGCAGAGGGCAGCTTGTGGGTCTGGAGCCTCAGAGGACCCTCCAAAGCCTGAAGGTTCAGAATATCCACAGTGGAAAGGCCCTCAAAGGTCATCCAGGAAAACTACCTCATTGATAGGTGACGAAACTGAGGCACAGGGCTGGGAAGGAGCTTGCATATCATGTCAGAGATTGAGCTAGGTCTAGAACCCAATTCTCTGGACTCAACCTAGTGCTTTGTCCTTCCTGGCCCTCTCTCTCCCCCCAGGTTCTCCTACAGCCTTACCCCATGCCCAGCCAAATACCATGGGGCAGCTGTGAGTGTACTGAGACCTTATGGGCCCCCACATTCTACAAAGGGGTTCTTTATCAAGAGGATGAGTTGACCATTGGGGAGAAAAAGTTCATTCAGGACCCAGGAGTAGAGGTTACAGGGAGCGGGAAGGTGACATTTCCACCTGGCAAGTGACATCCTGCCTTTCTTGGTGTGTGTGTGTGTGTGTGCATCCCAGGGGAGTTTGGTGAGGTATGCAGTGGCCACCTAAAACTGCCAGGCAAGAGAGAGATCTTTGTAGCCATCAAGACGCTCAAGTCAGGCTATACTGAGAAGCAGCGCCGGGACTTCCTGAGTGAGGCCTCCATCATGGGCCAGTTCGACCATCCCAATGTCATCCACCTGGAGGGTGTTGTCACCAAGAGCACGCCTGTGATGATCATCACTGAGTTCATGGAGAATGGCTCCCTGGACTCCTTCCTCCGGGTAGGGAAAGCCAAGTGCCAGGGGCCGATGGATGGGGAGGAAAAGGAGTGGTGGATATAACTTCATGTTGTCAGAGCCTAATGGGGTCTTGGGGAAAATCTGTCAGGAACGGCTTGCATGCTGCCTCTTTCCATTATATTACCAGTGACAGACATTGCTAATCAACCCCAGAACTCTGTTCCACTGAACTAAGTAGCAGTCTCAGAATCCTCTTCAATCCAGGGAACCACAACCAGTCAATCAGAGTTAGCACACAGCCTAAAATCCATTATCAGCTATGCTTTTAGCCAGCCTTCTCATTATGCACGAGAGAAAGTGAGGCTCAAAGACAGACAGGTACAGTTTGCCCAGGATTACCTAGAGGGTCAAGGTGAGAGCCAGGACTGGAACTAGGTATCTTGAACCCTAGTCCAGGATTTTCAACAGATTTTGGATTTCTCCAAAACCATATCGGCTGGAGGGAGGAGTCCAGAGCACAAGGCCAAGAGAGGAGGGTTTTCAGACTCCCCCAGGAGATCACAGTTAACCAGCTAGACAAAAAGCACAGAAACATGCTGCTAGGCTAGTTGCCATTTAACAGATGTTTATTAAACAATTACTATGTGCCATGCACATACTTCTATGCACCTTCTTAGTTAACTCAGACAGCCCTGGGAGGTGGCTATAACTTATCCCCATTTAACACACAGATGAGGAAACAGACTCAAGAGGTTAGGTCACCTGTCTAAGGTTGCACAGCCCACAAAGGGCAGAGCCAGAGTCAAACCAGCTGTGTCTACTCCAAAGCCCACGTTCTTTCCCCTACCCTGAAATCGGCCTCTCATGGGCCTCTCTAAGGCCCCCAAGCATCTGAATCCTTACCACAGGGAGCATGAGGCCAGGGTGGCAGGGTCCTGCTTTGGTTTCCTGTGGTACCGAAGACCCAGAGCTCTGATTCATGCCCTCCCATTCACTGTGTTTTCTCCACTTCTCCCAAAGCAAAACGATGGACAGTTCACAGTCATCCAGCTGGTGGGCATGCTACGGGGCATCGCGGCTGGCATGAAGTACCTGGCAGACATGAACTACGTGCACCGCGACCTGGCTGCCCGCAACATCCTCGTCAACAGCAACCTGGTCTGCAAGGTGTCTGACTTTGGACTCTCACGCTTTCTGGAGGATGATACCTCAGACCCCACCTACACCAGTGCACTGGTAAGACAGAGGCAGAGAGCAGTGGGGTCATGATGCCAGGAAAGAAGGCATAGATGTCCATCTCTCCCTACAATACCTTTTCACCCACACCTGCTCATGCCAAGCACTGTGCTGGACCCAAGAGAAACAGAGGCATAAATCACACTTTCTCCTCTTGGAGCTCAGGACACCAGGCTTAGGAGGCCGAGGAAGGCTTGCTAAGAGGGGGTGAGATCTGAGCTGAATGCAGAAGGTTCAGTAAAAGTTTCTCAGATGCCGTGTTCTCAATCCAAGATGTGACTGGAACACAGATTATTAAGAGGGAAGATGATGGGTAGTAACGCTGTATGAGCAGGCAGGACTGATCTTGGAGACCTGCCTAAGCTCAGGACTCTCTCCTGCTGAAGAGTTTTAAACAGAAAGGAACAAGACCCAGCCCCTGCTCGGAGAACTCAGAAATAGCATACAAAGAGGCAAGCCCCCAGGCAAATAATTTCAGTACTGCTCTGTATAAGAAATGCCTCCCTTGGGGCGTCTGGGTGGCTTAGTCAGTTAAGCGTCTGACTTTCGCTTAGGTCATAATCTCGCGGTTCGCGGGTTCGAGCCCCGCGTCGGGCTCTGTGCTGACTGCCAGCTCAGAGCCTGGAGCCTGTTTCAGAGTCTGTGTCTCCCTCTCTCTCTGACCCTTCTCTGACCCTCCCCTGCTCACGCTGTCTCTCTCTCTCTTCTCCTAGAAATAAATAAAAAATATTAAAAAAAAAAATGCCTCCCTGACGGAGAGATACGAGACACAGTTAAAAAGAGTGAGCAACTCCTTGGTACTTGGGACTTGGGGAGAGATTCTCAGAGATACTTAAAGGATGAGAAGGGGTTTCCAGACAGCAGAGAGAGGAAAGGCATTTCATGCAGAGGGAACAGCATGTGCAAATTCTCGAGTCCTGAAGCAGCCTGGAGAGTCTGAGAAAGAATGAGGGGCTTCGTGTGATTGGTACAGCACAGGGCGTAGGGTGAGGAATACTGAGAGCAGAGGCCAGATGGGTCAGCCTCCCTCCCACTAACCTTCCTCATTGTGCTCCCCAGGGTGGGAAGATCCCCATCCGCTGGACGGCCCCAGAAGCCATCCAGTACCGGAAGTTCACCTCAGCCAGTGACGTGTGGAGCTATGGCATCGTCATGTGGGAGGTGATGTCCTACGGGGAACGGCCCTACTGGGACATGACCAACCAGGACGTAAGTATCCGAGGGGGCCGGGCAGAGCCTCTCTGGCCAGCCAGATGAGAGGGGAGGATCCAGAATTCCTGGCTGTTTACTGATCTCCCAGGGAATGGGAGCAGGGGCTCTGAGAGACTGGGCCAGAGAAGCTCCCAGCCCAGTGTTGGCTGATTCAGACATCCGCACAGGACCCTGGACTCTCCAGAGGTCAAGAGTAGAAAAGGCTGACGCATCCACAATTCGGCAAATCTTCAAGATGCCCTCACCTTGTGGTCAGCCCTGAGTGAGACCATATCTCAGGTGTTTCCCACGTAACTGGGGGACATGATGCTTATTCCAGGAACAAGATGTTGTTAGCAGAAACTTTACGATCAGGTGCTAAATTGGAAAAGGCAGGTGTCAAGTCCTGTAGGTGTTGAGGCAAGGGCATCGTGAGCAAAATCAGTCAGGAAGTCACAGGACAGGAGGGATGCACACAGTAGTGGGACCTGGAGACATGAGGTCTTCAAATGGGAAGGATAACCTGTGCAAAGACCCCAAGGTGGGAGCTGAGGGATCACGCTGGGAAGCGGTAGAGAGGAAAGATGATCAGAAAGGTTGATAAGGTTTCAATAATGGGGTGTTTGAAAATCAACCTAACGCATTTTGATTTGCAACAACGCAGAACAGGAAGGACTTGAAGACGCTTCTTGAGCAGGGAGGGTGACTCACGGTCCAGCTGGGGAAAGTGATTCTGGGCGTAGCAGCAGGACAGATCGGAGACAGGTGTTTAAGCTCCTTGGCCTGACAGAGGAGCCAGGTGGGGCAGTGTCTACCCATGCCGTGGGACCTGACTTAGGGACCATCTCTCACCTGGAGCAATAAATGGCACTGAAGTCAAGAGTGTGGTCCCCCTGGGGTCAAGGGTCAGAGGGGGGAGTCCTCGGGGCCATCAAAGCCAGGAGGAGGCTCAGAAATGGGAGGGAGAAGGTGGTCCACAGGAGGGTCAGCCTGGTAGACCCTGAGGCAAAAGTTATCTTAGGATGCTAGCTTTCCCAAAATATGCAGGCACCCAGGCTCCAGGTCAGACAGAGGCCATAGATGGTGGGAACTCAAGTGAGGCCCATCCCTGGGGCTGTATCCAGGAGGTGGAAACAGTTGCCATGGCAACCAAATAGGTCTTTCCTGCCCTACAGAGTGGGGGGGTGGGAAGGTAGGTCACCTGAGAGGTGAGAGGTAAGAGGCAGATGCACTTACCCCACCCACCCAGCCCCACTCTGCCGCTGTGTCGTCCCCAGGTAATCAATGCCATAGAGCAGGACTATCGGCTGCCGCCACCCATGGACTGCCCAAGCGCCCTACATCAGCTCATGCTAGACTGTTGGCAGAAGGATCGAAACCACCGGCCTAAGTTTGGCCAGATTGTCAACACGCTGGACAAGATGATCCGAAACCCCAACAGCCTCAAAGCCATGGCACCTCTCTCCTCCGGGTACGGCTCTGGTCTGGCCCCACCCCTTCCTCCCAGTATATCTCCACCCCATCCCCAGCCAGCCCTTCCTGTCTCCAAATCTCTGCTTCTTCAGGCTCCCCACGCTTTAGGCAGATGATTTACACTGCAGGCTGGGTCAGGGAGGCCAGCACTAGTGTTCATTGGGCATCTGCCCTGCCTTGGGGTGCAGAGGAGCCCGGGACACAGAAGAGAAGGAAGCAGTAGAGGTGGTAAAGGAAGCACTTTTTTTTTTTTTAATATTTCTTTATTTTTGAGAGAAAGAGAGAGACAGAGACAGACCACAAGCATGAGAGGGGCAGAGAGAGAGACAGAAACACAGAATCCAAAGCAGGCTCCAGGCTCTGAGCTGTCAGAAAAGAGCCCGACAGGGGGCCCAAACTCTCAAAGCACAAGAACATGACCTGAGCCGAAGTCAGCCACTTAACAGACTGAGCCACCCAGGAGCCCCAGGAAGCACTTTTTAAAGCACGGTCAGAGAGGACAGCATTGAAGGAAAATTACCAGATTCTTGGTTGGTAGACACATTCACTGGTCACCAGGTTTCCTTCCTAGCTACCCTCACACTCAAACCTAGACCCTATAACTTAACATTCACATCCTCCCCAGTCCAGCCATGCGCAGGCACACACACACACACACACACACACACACACACACATACACACACGCTTACACAAATAGTCCTACGCATAGTTGGGCACAAAAGCTCATGCTTATGCTCCCCCACGATCTCACACACATGGATACATGCCCCTTCTCAGGCCCTGTCATCTGCATTCCCTAAGCACCTGAGCATACACATGTTCAGAAGTACATACCACACACAAACACACACTCATGCCATGGCCCACACCCAGGTCACCGTCCCCGAATCAGAGAGACTGTCCACTGCAGTGGTCCCAGACCTGTCTTCTCCTGGTGGCCCTAGGGCCTGTCCCAGTGATCCCGGGCCTGTCTTCTCCTGGTGGCCCCAGGACAGGCCCCAGCAGACCTGAGGTTACCACTGCCTGGCTTGGGTGGCTGTCCCAGGTCCCTGTCTCTCCTGGCCCTGCACACTCTTTGGGACCCTATCACACAGGGACTCTGAGGTGTGTCCAGCTGTGTGTCCTCAGGGTCCAGGGCTGGCTTTATCCGAGACTCTTTGGGCCCAAGTCCTTCACCTCCCAAGATTTTGTAGCCAAAAGTTTGTGTTTGCCTCTGCCTGTCACTCCCCACTGTGGCCCGGCATCAGCCACTACTGACTCTCTGGATAAAATCACTCTGAGCTTTTAGCCCCATGAGAATCATTTCACTCTCATGAGTGCCACCAGCCTGGATGCTGGAGGTGCAGCCCATAGCTTCCTACAGCACACCCAGCGTGGAGAAGGATGGAGGAAACAGAGACTAGGCCAGCCGAACTCCTTCCTCCTGCAAACAGGAGGCTTGGAGAAGCGTCTTCCTCCTCACTGCAGTGGTCCAGGCTCCCAGCGGTCCCCACAGAGCCTTCCCTGGCTTTTCCAGCGTTGAGTCCTGCATACACACTCACTCTCGCATAGCCACACACATGTGTGTGCTCATTTACACAGGTGCAAATTCACATCCACTCTCACACAGAAATACGTGCATATACATCCATTCACCTTTGTGCATGCAGATGGATACACACGTGCAGGTACACAGCCCACTGGTGTGCCCACGCCCTGGCTTACCCTCGCCCCCTCGCAGAACATGCCCTGACCATCTCTGTTGCCCACCCCGCCCCCAGAATCAACCTGCCGCTGCTGGACCGCACGATCCCCGACTACACCAGCTTTAACACCGTGGACGAGTGGCTGGAGGCCATCAAGATGGGGCAGTACAAGGAGAGTTTCGCCAACGCCGGCTTCACCTCCTTCGACGTCGTGTCACAGATGATGATGGAGTGAGTGCCCAGGCTGCCTCCCCCCATCAGTAGCCCTCCCACCCATCCCACTAAGTAGGGGCTCTGGATGGTGAGGAACAGACAGTGTCCAGCTGTGTGGGACCAAGAGACAAGGTGGCCAGCTTTGAGGTCACATTCAGATTGACACCCAGGTCTGCCTGTGACCATGGGCGAATCGGAACCTCCCTCGGCCCCAGTTTTCTTCTGTAAATGGGAGGTTGGTAGGAAAAATCAAAGGGATATAAAGTGAGTGGGTGCTTCATAGGTGCAAGTGCCCTCCTCTCTCCCCGTAGCAGGGGAGACCGGTGCCCCTGAGTGTCCTGACTCCCAGTCACGGGCTCCTTCCGCCCCTCCCCCACATCACTCCTGCTCCAGACATCCACCCACTCACCACCCCCCTTGCTCTCTTGAGCAGGACAACCCCGGAGAAGCCCAGGCAGCTCTCTACCTGGCCCGAGTCCTTTCCCTCCCCACATTTCCCTAACACACATGCTTCTCTCCTCAAGGGACATTCTCCGGGTTGGGGTCACCTTGGCTGGCCACCAGAAAAAAATCCTGAACAGTATCCAGGTGATGCGAGCACAGATGAACCAGATCCAGTCTGTGGAGGTTTGACGTTCATCCGCCTCGGCTCACCTCTTCCTCCAGGCGCCCCTCCCCCGCCCGCTCCGCCCCACACGCCGGCCCCCTGGCTCTCCGTCCAAGTCCACCGCAGGGTCAGCACCTGCCAGGAGGCCACGGGCAGCAGGAAGAACCGAGCAGCGTTCCAGCCATGAGACGTCACCAAGAATATGTGCAACTCAGATGATGGAAAAAAGGGAACGGGGACAAAAGAAAATAGATCCAGGGAGGGGGCGGGAAATACAAGGAATATTTTTTAAAGAGGATTCTCATAAGGAAAGTGATCATTGTTCTTAGGGAAAAAAAAAAGAAAGAAAAGGGCTTGGGAGATCCACGCGATTTATCCCAATCGGAGACCAAAAGCAGTTTCTCTCCAACTCCCTCTGGGAAGGCGACCTGGCCAGAGCCAAGAAACACTTTCAGGAAAACCAATGTGAAGGGAGAGACAGGGCCCCCCCTCCTCTCCTGTCCCTGGGCTGCTCTTCTGGGCCCCAGTCAACAGCCACACGGCAGGCAGACGGGGCAGGCAGGCGGACAGGCAGCCGCCGTGGGAGCCACTCGGGGAAACTCCATTCCTGCCGCCGCGGGGCAAACAGAAGAATTTTTCTGTCTTTGGAGAATATTTTAGAAACTCCAATGAAAAAGACTTGTTTCTCCTGTCGGCTCATGGGGCTGAAAGGGGGCTTTTGTCTTCCTCAGTCGGGGAGACCGTGGGGACGCCGGCAAGGTCAACCTTCCTGAGGATGACCCGTCCCCCCCGCCCCGACTACGGCTCCACGTCCATGTCCATGTCCCGCACAGGGCCGGCAGCCCCCGCCTGCAGGCCCAATGCTGCGGTGACTGCCATCAGCTACGACTGCCACTGAGAAGGATTGCTTCTGCATTTGGGTTTGTTTACAACAATTCGTGGACTCGGGGGTATTTTGGTCAGGGGTGGATTTGGTTTGGGGGGTTTGTTTGTCGGGTTTTTTTTTTAATGACAATGAAGTGACACTTTGACATTTCCTACCTTTTGAGGACTTGATCCTTCTCCAAGAAGAAGGTGCTTTCTGCTTACTGACTTAGGCAATACACCAAGGGCGAGATTTTATATGCACATTTCTGGATTTTTTATATGGTTTTCATTGACACTCTTCCCTCCTCCCCCTGCAGAGAGGTCCCCCCTGCTGCCAGGCCTCACCAAAGCCAACTGCCACGGGGCCATCTGGGCCATTCAGAGACCGAGTGAGATGTGGGAGGATGAGGGGCCAAGGTGGAGGAGCACCCCACCCAGGACTGTTTTTGAAAGCACCAGATTGAGAAAGAAGTGAGCCTAAGGCTGCAGCACCGCATGACTTTGCCCACTTCTCCGCCCGCCTTCTGCCCCAGTCTGTCCAGTACTTGCCAGGCAAATAGGCCCCTTCCAGGTTCCTGAGTGCCCTCAGATGGCCAGAACCCAGTTCCGCCTCTGGGAGCCTAATCTGGGCCCCGGATCATTCACTGTGATATCCCAGCCCTCCAGAGTGTCACCCTCAGAGACGTGTGCAGGCGCTCCTTCCCTCCACTGGGGGAATAGTGTATGGTTTCTCTCCCACCCCATTGCCCCCCACCCCCCACCCCAGACCTTCACCCAGGTCTGAAGGTCTTGGCCATGGGAAAACCATGAGCCACAGGGTCGGGCCACAAACTCCCTCCTGTGAGCAAATGCAGGCACCTGAGCAGAACAATCGGTTAGTGAACTGAATGGAAATAAACACTTTAGTTATGAAATGACCCCTGTTCTCTGTAAGTTCCAAGAGAGACTCTGGCACCCTGGGGCATGTCAAGTGACCCATGATGCTCTTCTAAGGGATGCTTCCTTCCCTGGGGTTCTAGAAGGCCCAGGGCTGAGAAAACACATGGAGGACACCAAAGGTCCATGTGGCCTTTCTGGTTCTGGCTTGTCAAAGGCATAGGCAACAGAAGAAGCAAGTTGCAAGTGTCTCGGAATTCAGCCTTCAATACCCTGCAAATCCAGGTGAGCTGCTTCCTGAGGCATCAAGAGCAGGAAGTTGACAGGGGTGCACTCGGCTCTCCTGGGCCAGAGGAAGGGGGTCTGGGCGTTATGTAAGCTGTAATAGTGGTAGTGTGAGGGCCCTGGAGTACCCATGGACCCCCAGTCAAAGCCACAGGTAAGATCATCTTATCCTGGTCAACGCTAATCTCTGTGCAAATGGGCTCCCACTTACATGTAATCAGAAATCTTTTTGTAGAAGGAGGAGGCAGAGAGGCGGATGTGCTTGGATATTAAGTCTTGCTGGGGAGGGAGAGGCAGAGAGACCACACCTCAGGACCTTCCCCTTTCTTTGTCCATGGGAGACTGACCAGTGGGTAGGATCCCAGCCGCAGGTGGCCCATGGGGCAGCCCGGACCAGCCTGTCGTCTGTCACTCACCTGTTCTCCAGAGCCCAAGATGCAAAGGGAAGGAAGGGATTAAGAGGGGAGCATGGGCCCCTGGGGGGAACAGCAAAGTGAGCCACAGGGAAGGCACTGGCTGGCTGCCCGCAAACTGGCCAGCCTTGGCCCAGCCAGCCGCCCTTTGTGCCCCAAAGCTGCCCAGCACGGGTCGCAGCTGTCCTAGCACACAAAGTCACCTTCTGGAGGGAGCTGCCCTGATGCTCTTCAGATTAACTCCATCTCCCCAGCCCACCCCCCACTACTCTGGGGCCCCACAGGGGGCTGGCACGCGGTGCTTCCTGTCAGATGGCTTCCTGTTCTAAGCTGCTAGGCTGGTGCCTGCTCGCCAGCTCATTTGCCCATCCACCCTTGAGGGCCGAGTCCTCAGTGGGCCCGGGCCCCCACGTGCCTGCTTCTCAGAGTGAGGATGCTACCCACACCCTCTGTGTCCCCACTTCAGGGTAACAGATATCACTGTGACTGTGTCGGGTGCGGGCGGATGCCCACCTCTCCCTGCTGCTGGGGCAGCCCTCTCTCCCCACCACCTCTTGCTTGCTTCTCGGCGGGGAGCAGCCGGCCGTGCTGCCAGGCGCCTTCCGCTGATGCTACCCACTCGCCTGGGCACACGGCTCTGAGCCTCCTGCTGCCTGGTTACTAATCCCTTCCTGGCTCAACCTCCCCAAGTGCCAGCCCCCACCTGCCCGGCAGTGGCAGAGGACTTTCCGGCTGCTCTGCACACAGTTGGTACTGGAGGAGAGAAAGCTGCCTTGTAAACACGGGCCAGGGCACCATGGAAATGGGGACCAGCTGCTCTCAGAGGGTGTGACAAGCAGACTTGTGTAGGGCCAGGCCTGTACTCCTACTCCACTCTGACTGCCCCAGAAGCCCCCAGAATGGGTTATTGTTGATCAGGAGACCTCTTCCTGGGAGATGAAATTCAAACTTTCTATCAACTGGTCAGATGTGGGCAGATCAATCAGGATAGATGCTGGCCTTCTGGCTAGACCGAAAGGCCTCAGAGTAGGGGCTGGGGTGGTGAGAGCAGTCGGGGACACTTAAGGGACTGGAGCGGTGCTGTTTACGAACCAGTGGTACCTCCCCCTCAGATGGCATCAGCTGGACTTTTCCCCCATCATTTCTGGTTGATGCTGCCACCTCTCAGGGAGCTCTCTGCTACCCCCTTGTGTGCAGTCGCTAGCCTAGCACCCTTTCAAATCGGGCTCATCCCAGAAGCCGAGGGAGGGAGCTGCTGCCCATGCCCAGCCTGGCCTTCCTCTGCCTGTGGCTGAAGCACAGGAGGGACCCAGGATCCAGACCACTGCGCAGCACCCCAGTGCTAGGCCCTCGGGCACTCCTGGCTTTCTCCTGGGCTCCTGTGATTCCAAGACGGTACTAAAGGCTGGAAGACTCTTGCCAGAGAAAATAGTATAAATGCATTCAAAGGACAGGATGCCCCATGATGCTAGGGAAAATACATCCAGAGCCCAGAGCGGCAGCCTTGCTCCTGTGGCTAACCTGAGACATGAATCTGGATGAGTCATTTGCCCACACTGAACCTCAGTCTCCCAATCTGTAAAATGAGAAGATTGGACGGGGTGAGCCAGGCATGCCAAACACCTTATACACCACAGTCCTGTGAGGAGGGACGATTTCCTCCCATAGGTAGGGAGGAAACTGAGGCTCAGAGAGGGGAAGTAGCTTGCTCAGGATTACACAGCCAGGAAGGGGCAGAGCAGGGCTGTGTTCATCTGCTCCCAATGCCCACTCCACCGCACTCAGATGACATGAAGCACGCAGTCAGTGTCTGATGCTGGTTGGTAAGAGAAGAGAAAGCTCAAATGGGCTGGGCTTGCAGGGAGGCCTTCATGGAGGAGGCTGTCTTGAAAATGACAGAAGTTGAGAGAAAAGTCATTCCAGGTGGGAGAGATACAGTGTAATCGGAGATGCAGAGGCCAGAATTGTCCAGCCATGAGAGTCGTGTCTGGATGACAGAGGAGTGGTGGGAGGTGGGGGTTGATGTAAGAGGAGGGTGAGGTAGCTTGAACGTGATGCCCAGTCCAGCCATAGCATGTTCCTGAGCAGAAGAGCAGCAGAAGGAGCATTCGGTTCTAGGAGGAAGAGTCAGCCCAGCCATTGGATGGGGGCAGGATGCCTCATAGCTCCCCCTCTCCTCCTGGAGGAAGAGCCCCCTGGAAAAGCCCTCATTTATTCCAGGAGAATCCAAGCCCTGCCGCTTCATTTTCCATCCTCACTCACTGAGGCAGATAATCCAAAGAGTCATTTCAGCTGCTTGGAACAGCAGGGTTGGTTGTGTGCTACCTGATTCCTCATGCAGCTGCATTCGGTTGACCCTCACCCTGTTTCCGCCAGGCCTCGCGAGAGCTGCTGGGCCCTGAGGGAGCTGTCCCTCGTGGCCGGAGTTGAGCGGGTGCGGACGGCAGTGGTGGCGTGGGAAGGCAGGCCAGCGGTCACGGCGGTGCCCCGGGGGCACAGAGCGGAGTGCAGGGGTGAACAGGGGCTCGGGCTTTGGTGGACGGCTCGCCCACTGCTCGGGGAACCTGTCTCTGCCCCGGGAGGCCTGGCCCTGCTGGCATTACCCAGATGTGTTGGGAGGGTCCGTCTGGGATCCTGCCATTTTCAGTAGTGTGTTGTGCTGGGGAAACCCAGAAGGAAGTTAAGGAGCCACATTGCACATGTCTAGACCACTTGCTGGCCTTGACCCCGCCTCCCATGAAATGGCTCCTGCCATAAAACTTGGCATGAAGAATGACCTTGCAGCTGGCCAGTTTCCCCTTCAGGGGAAGCAAAGACCTTTGTTCTGTGACACAGGAAGGCTCAGGGATGTTGCCCTTGGAGATGCACCTCAGGAGGTTGATGCCACGGGCATTGTACTAATTGCTGGTACACTGTGGGGGGCTCTTACTGGTGTTATCTTGCCCTCTCTACTGGTGAGGAAACGGGTTCCCAGAGGTGATTCCCAGACCATTCCAACCAAGCCATCTGCCTTTAGTGTTCCCTCCTTCCTGCCTCAAAGGATTTTTCAAAATTTTACCATCACCCACCTGTGTTAGAATCTTCTGGGCCGTTCATCTTGCAGATTCCTGGGCAGTACCACGACCCCTTAAGTCAGAATCCCTGAGGCCAGGCCCAGGAGCCTCTATTTTTTATAAATTCCTCTAGGACATTCCTCCAGACAGTGAAATGTCTTCACTTCCCCCACAACGACCTGCGCCTGATGTCTGCAGGGAAGGAGAGTCTGGTGTAGACAGGGATTTGGAAAAAGCAAGACATCATCAGATAAGATGCCCAAACTCAGACATGGATTAGGACCCATGAAGTGGGGGCTGGGCTGACCCTCAGGAATGTGTTCAGGCTGAGCTAAGCTTTCAGGAAACTTAGAAAGACCCCCAGACCCAGAGTCTGTCTGAGTTTAGCTTCACAGCATGAAGCCTGCCTCGGGAAAGCTGATATAGCAAGAAGAAACAGGAACTTAATACTTCGGAGGGGCCCAGGCAGCCACCCTATGGAGACCCCACAGATCCCAAGGCCACAACCCAGGCCTGCTCACTCAACACCTGGCCAGGTGGGCCAGGCGAAGTCAGGGTGGGTCTTCTAGCGGGGCCTGGAGCATCATATATGCCGCTCCCATCAGCCTCTACTACCGGACTAAGACATGGCTTTCCCTGGAGGGAGAAGAGGGAGTAAAGGACCCTGTCTCTACTTGGGGTGTAACAGCCCCTGCTGGAGGAGGGGAACAAGGAGAGGGAGGAGGTCAGAGCCAGGACCACATGCACTCTGGGAGCCCCGCTGAGACTGTAAGAGTCTAGTCTAACATTCTGCAGATGAAAGATTCCAAGATTCTAATATTGCAAGCCCCGTGATTCTAAGATTCCAACAAACGGATTTCAGGCTTTTAAGATTCCATCACCCTATGGTTCTATACTGATAGTTCTTAAAATTTCAAGTCCCATTGTTCCTCATTGGTCCCTAAACCTGAGGGCCCTCGCAGTGACAAGAGCACAGAGAGAGACATGGGGAGAAAAGCAGCTGAAATCAAATACTAGCAACAGCTCCATTCTTTGAGTCAGAGATGGACCCTAGCAAGGGCCCAGGACCCTCCTTTTGAGTATGATGCTGACTTTCTCTCCTGGGCAAGTGGCAACATTGCCCATACCTGGCCTTGCCAGTGGCCAGTGGGGTAGTGCCCCAGCTGAGCAGAGCCCTCACGCAGGCCACAGTGCCTACTAGCTGGCGCCTAGCTCAGAAGCCAAGTAGGGGCCCCAATAGCTCCATCTGGGAGGGGATTTATTTGGGGTGGAACAGCCTCCTACCTGCAGAGAGGAAGGTCCAAGGCAAGGGATTTGCTTAGGAAACTGCCCAAGCACACCATCTTACTGTCCAGAGCCAGAGTCCTAACACTGGGCCACCCTAGGGTCTTCCTACAAACCCCAGAACCAGGTGCCTTCCCACTGACACTTGGGATTCAGTGTCCATGGCCGCACAGCCCCTGCCTGATTCCAAGGACCCTTCACCCTTTCCAGTGAGGCCACTGCCTATGGAATCTAGAAGGCCAAGGAGGTGCCTCTGGATTGGTTAGAACTCGCGGTCAGTCTGGCTGCCCTCCCTTCCATGGACAGAGATTCTGGTGATCAAGGGGAACAAAGCTGAGCCCCGGAGGCCAGCCCAGGGCAGGCCTGGCACTGGGACACTCCCTGACAACCAGCCTCTTTGGACTCCAGAGAAGAGTAATTGCTGGTTGATCCTGCCCAGCCCGAAATCCTAATCATAGCTGCTATTTCTTGAGTGCCAACGATGTGCCAGGAGACGCGTTTAACTTTTTATACACATTGTCTCACTTAACCCTCACACAGCTCTGTGAGACAGGAACAATTAGAATCCCCATTCCACAGACTAGGAAACTCAGAGACATGTACGGTGGCTTTTCCAGGCCACAGAGCCAGCCAGTGGTCTCTGACCCCAGGATCTGCCCTCAAAAACACTATGCTATGCTGCTACCAGTGGCCCCCACTCAGCCCCACCCCCCGTCAGACCCTTTGCCAATCAAATCCAGATCCCCGGAGGGGCACTCTGTTCAGGGCACATTTTCTTTGACCATGGCCTCCTGGAGCCACTGTCAGAGCCATGGGCGGTGGAAGTGAGCATTTGGACTCCTCCCTCCACATCCCAGGTGCCCACCCCAGGCTGGGCCATGCAGGCCAGAGCTCTCAGCCGGGGACCAGGGGGTCTGACTGGGTTTCACAGAACCCTGTTCCCTTTGGTCACGAGCATGGGTTTTCCTGACAGCGCTGGGGTGTTGGGAAGTGATGTGGCTGGGGTTCCAATGGCTGTGGGTGAGACCCGGTTCCTCCAGCCCCCACTGCTGTGACCAAGGAAATCTCACCAGCTGTGTCCATGAGCAACCCTGATCCTGTTACTCCAATGCCTTTGTAGGAGTATTTTTAGCAGAACCTTTTTTTTCCAAAATAAATGTGAATTGTAAAAATTATTGCTCTGACTCATGGTTGGTTGGTTGGTTGGTTGGTTGGTTGGTTGGTTGGTTGGTTTTCCCACTGAGGTTCCCAGGGTTCCCTTAAATGTTCTTAGCAGAGTTTTGAAGCATGACTAGTTTTCCAGGGCTAAGAACGGAGCCAGGGCTAGGACTACAATTGGGGTTGGGGTGGGGATTGGTCCTGGGCTGGAATAGGGTGTTGAACTGAAGCAATACTAAGAACACTCGCTCGTGTTTAAGATTTTTGAGGTCTGCCGTCAGGGATCCCAGCCCTGGAATCACAACTCTGCCATTTGTTAGCTGTGCGTCCTTGGAGAGGTCGTATAACTGTCCAAGCCTCATTTTCATGTCTGTAAAATGGGGCAATAAAACCAAACACCTAGAGTGTAGTGAGGATTATATGGGGTGGAGCCTGGGAAGTCCTGAGCACTCACAAATGTCAGCTGTTAGGAACTTGCTGGGCAGGAAGCAGGGTCCATGCCTGTCCTACACTCTGCAGGACGATGCCTGACCCACAGGAGACTCTCCATAAACATTTGTCACATAAATGTCAGTTGAAGTTCTGCTTTAAAAAAAAAAAAGGCCAGCGGGGATTCAGAGAGGGGTCATGGTCAAATACATTAGGCAAACCCTGGACTTGGGCGAGTTGACCAGATTTACTTCAGGATATTGCAGAGCCTTAAATATGTGTAAAGGGCTCATCTAAAAAGGTGTTCTCATGTGCAGCATTTCCCATTGTGGCAAGAGCATTTCATAGAGCTAGTGTTCCTGGGAGCTGACTTGGAGAACCAGCGCTTGGGTGATGCTCTGGGGATTAGAGGGAGAACAGGCCTGCGGCTTAAGTCGGGCCAGGAACATGATGGGGTGGAAGTCCAAGGGAATGGGCTCTAGGAGACTGTCTTTTGATTCATTCATTCTCGGTGGCAGTTACACAGGTAGACATAGGTTTAAAAAAAACCACCAATTTGCAAGAATGGGTGGTCAGGGAAGGGCTCACTGAGGTGGCAGGCGAGTAAGCATCGGAGGGAAGGGCGCAGTGAGCGGCTCGCTGGGGAAGGAACCGTGCAGGCAGGACAGCGGGAGCAAAGGCCAAAGGACACCTGGCATGTTCGAGGAGCAGCGAGGAGGCCAGGGTGGCTGAGGCAGAGAGAACAAGAGCAGAGTGGGAAGAACTGGGGTCCCCTGTAGGCCATGATAAAGACTTCGGCTTTTCTTTGAATGAGACGAAGGCCCTGGGAGTGTTTGAGAACGCGACTGCCATGATGTAACTTGTAGAAGGATCACTCTGGGTGTTCTGTAGACTGATGGCTGGGAGTGTATCAGTCAGGGGTCTCCAGAGAAGCAGAACCGCTAGGAGATATATTAAGAGATTTACTTCAGGGAATTGGCTTACATGATGTGCCGGGCAAATCCAGAGACTGCAGGGAGGCTGAAAGACTAGAAACTCTCCAGCAGGAGCCGCTGCTGCATTCAGAGGCAGATCCCTTCTTCCTTAGGAACTGCAGTTTTGCTTTTATGGCCTTTCACTGATTGGATGAGGCACACCCACGTTATCAATGGTAATCTCCTTTACTTAAAGTTCACTGATTGTGGATGTTAACCACATCTACAAAATACCTGCATAGAAACACCTATGAGCGTTTGAATAACCAAGTATTTTAGCCTCATCACATTGACACAGAAAGCTAACCATCACAGGGGGTAAGGGTGGAAGTGGGGAGACAGGAAATCACTATAATAACCCTGGAGGGAGAGGATGATGGCTTGGAAATGGCCAGAAGAGCAGAGGTGGTGAGAAGGGATTGGATTACAGCCTCAGTGTGAAGGTGAAGGCAGCATGACTTGCGGATGGAATGAGTGAGAGAGAAAGCAGGGATCCAGGAGTCTGACCTGTGCAACAGCACAGACAGAACTGCCACTAATTGATATGGGCAGACTACAGGAGGCACTGGTCTGGAGTGAGACTGACAGTTCCCTTTTGGACATAAGGCAGAGATGCCTCCTAAACATCAAGTAGGCAGTTGGACAGGAGTTTGGAGTCAGTGGAGTAGCTAGAGGTAGAGATACAACTTAGGGAGTCCAAGGTTTGTCCAGGGAAGTATCGTAAAGCCAGAAAGGAACAAAGAAGAGACAATGGTGATGACCCAGGGGCTGAAGCTGTATAGACAATGCGATACTACCATACACCTGTTAAGAGTGTTAAGCCTGCTAATACAAGTTACAGACTAGAACATATTTGCAAACTAGGGACTAGTATCTAGAATATGTAAAGAACCCTCAAAACTCAACAATTTCTTAAAAATCCAATCAGGAAATGGGCAAAAGACATAAAGACACATTTCACTGAAGAGGATATACAGATGGCAAAAAAGCACATGAAAAGGGATTCAACGTCATTCATTATTAAGAAATTACAATTACAAAAGTAGTAATAGTGACAATATCAAATGCTGGCACAAATGCAGGGTAACTATATACATATATAACTCTGTGTGTGTGTGTGTGTGTGTGTGTGTGTGTGTGTGTGTGTGTAGATCAGTTATACATTGCCAATTGGAATTTAAAATGGTACAGCCACTCTGGAAAAACAGTTCATTAGTTTCTCAAAAAACAAACAAAAGCAAAACAAAACAAAACCTTACCATACGGCGCATCAGTTGCACTCCTGGGCATTTGTCCCAGAGAAATAAAAACTTATGTTCACACAGATACCTGTAAACAAACGTTCATAGCAGCTTTATTCGTAATAGCCTAACATTGGAAACAAGCCAGACATCCTTCATCAAATGAGTGGTTAAATAATCTGTGGGGCACCCATACCATGCAAGTATTTACTCTACAACAAAAAGAAAAAAAGCTATTGATACTTGCAACCACTTGAAAATCTCCAGAGAATTATGCTGAGTGAAAAAAAGTCCTCCCCAATTACATATTGTATGACTCCATACATATAATAGTCTTGAAATGACAAAATTACAGAAATGGAAACCAGATTGGTAGTTGCTAGGAGTTCAGGAAGGGGTTGCGTTGATAAGCGAGTGGGCATGGCTAGAAAAGGGCAAGAGGGATTCTTGTGACGATGAAAATGTTCTCTATCCTGACTCTATCAATGTCAACTCACTTATGATATTGTACTATAGTTTTGCAAGATGTTTCCATTGGAGGAAACTGGGTTAACCGTACACTGGTTATTTCTTTCAACTGCATGTGAATCTACAATTACCTCAAAATAGAAAGTTTAATTTTTTAAAGGGCATGCAAAATACAAGCTTAAATTTTGTATTAGATCCAACAGGCATAAAATTCATGAAAATTTTAGAACTTCTGCTCTTCACCGTAAGACATCATTAAGAAACTGGAAAGGCAAACCAAAGACTGAAGGAAAATATTTGCAATACCAGGTCTGACAAATAACTTGTATCCAGAGCGTATAAAGAACTTTTACAACATAAACAATACAATGCAATTAAAACCACAGTGAGATAGGACTTCACAACCGCTAGCATGCCTAAAGTTGGAAAGACTGACATGCTAAGTTGTTTTTGTTTTTTGTTTTTTTGACAATGCTAAGTTTTTACAAAGATGTGGAGTAAGAGAAGTGTCACATATTGCTGGTGGAAATGTAAAGTAGTACAAGTGCTTAGGAAAACTGCATGTCTTATCTAGATATTTACCAAAAGAAATGAAAGCGTGTATTCACAAAAAGACTTATATAGGAATGCTTTTTCATAATAGCCCAAATCTGGAAACAACCCAAATGTCCATCAACAGGTGAACGGATGGTACCCATAGAGTGGAACGCTACTTAGCAATAAAAAGGAACAAACCTTTGATACACACAAAGATATGGGTGAACCTCAAAAACATCATGCTGGGGTGGGGGGAAGACATACCCAAAAGGCTACACTGTATGATTCCATTTGTTTGAAATTCTAGAACAGGCAAAACTAATCAATGGTGATAAAAGTAGATCAGTGGCTGCGTACAGAGAAGGGGGGACAGCAAAAGAACAGGAAAGAAGTCTGGGGGATAATGGAAATTTTCTGTATCTTGATTATACTGGGCATAAATATTTGTCAAAGTCATGGAACTGTACCCTGATAACGTGTGTATTTCATTTTATATAAATTAAAACTCGGTAGGGTTGATTTTTAGTACAAAGACAAAATACAAGTCCAAAAAGGATTCTGTCAACTTGCTATGAAAGTTTCTACATGCTTACTCTAGATTTCTGTACTTAACTCCTCCACCCCATGGATAAGGTACAGTTCAAAGCCCAGCTGCGGTCCGCGGACCACGCTCTGAGTAGCAAAGGCCCTGCCCCACTGTGTCAACTACTGGGGTTCTCTAACACATCTCCCCAGCTCCACCTTCCAAATCTAGACGGGGAAAGCCGGGAGGCCTGTACCGGGGAGGCTCCGGACAGAGCCCGCGGTCATTGGGTCTTGAATACGGGCTTGCGCTGCAGCCGCAGCACCCGGTAGGTGTTCAGGCCCGGCACGTCGAAGCCAGGGGACAGTCCGTGGCGGTCCAAGGGGTAGAAGTTGACGAGCTGCCCGTGCTGGGCCTCGAGGGAGAGCCAGGCGTCGCCGAACGGCAGCGCGCACGGGAACTCGCGGGCGACGTGCAGCTGGAAGACGCGGCCGCGCAGGTGACGCAGCGCCAGCGTGCGGAACGCGGGCGGCACCAGCGCCTCGATGCGGGGCCCGAACTGGCGCAGGCGCAGCTCGCCCTCGGGCCCGGGGCGCACCTCGTAGAAGGTCTGGTTGGCGAAGGTGAAGTAGCCCACGAAGGGGCGCGCGCTGGGCGGCGGGGCGGGGCTGGGCTCGGCCTCGCGGAGGGCCCTTTCCATGGCGGGCAGAAGCACGTCGTAGGCCTGCGCCACCAGGTCGCGCCCAGGTGGCCGCGGCCCGGCCAGGAGCAGCACGAGGCTCAGGCGCAGCGGCGGCACCAGGGAGAAGGTGGCGGCGTAGCCGTCCAGGTCGCCGTCCTTGCGCACCACGCGGTAGCCCCCCTGCGCGTGGAACTCCCACGGTGTGCCCGTCTCGTTGGCGAAGTAGGCGCCCGAGCAGGCCAGCAGCGGCGCCAGCAGGGTCTTGACCGCGTCGGGCCGCAGGAGCCGGGGCCCGCCGCCCAGGAGCACCGTGGCCAGCTTGGCCAGGTCTGCCGCGGTGGAGTACATCTGGCCGGACGGCCGGTACCAGCCCAGGTCGTAGAGCGGCGCCGGGCGCCCGCTGCCGTAGAAGCCAGCCGCCAGGCGGGCGCGCACCGGGGGCGTGAGGTCGAAACCCGTGTCCTCCATGCGCAGCGGTTCCAGCACGTTCTCCAAGACCCAGCGCTGGTAGTCACCCTGAGCCGTGTGCGCTGCCAGGACATGGGCCAGAAGCGAGAAGGCCAGAGTGCTGTAGTGGCACCTGGAAGAGGAGGGGTGGAAACTGGGATGTGGCCCTGGAGGAGTATGGCCAGGCCCTGAAGAGCTCTGCCCCACCTGCTCAGACCGAAATGCCACCAGACTTTCGTTGGACTGGGTGGGGTTGAGAAAGAACCTGCTTCACTGCATCCCAGGCGATCAGACCCAGCAGAGACTCCAGAGATCACTGAATACAAGCCACTATCCTACCTCTGGGAAGACTAAGGACCAGAGAGGGGCAGAACTGCCCAGAGTCACACAGCAACTTGGGGATGAGCTGGACACAGCAACGCACCTGGGAAAGTGGTAAAACAAATCTTATTGGTCCTTTATGCTTTAGTATGATTTATTTTATCAAATGGAAAGCTAGAGTCCTGGGGCGCCTAGCTGGCCCTGTCGGTTAAGCATGAGACTCTTGATTTCAGCTCTGGCCATGATCTCACAGTTGGTGGGCTCATAGCAGCGCAGATCCTGCTTGGGATTCTTTCTCTCCCTCGCTCGCTCTCTCTGCCTTTCCCCTGCTGATTCTCTCTCCCTCTCTCTCTCTCAAAATAAATAAATAGAACTTTAAAAAAATGTTCACTGTTCACTCACAAGAATGCATGCCACATGAGGAACAGTCTGGTTGTATTTGCTCCCTGCTGTATCTCAATAGGTAGACGTGGTATCTTAGTTGAGTAGATGCTTGATAAAAGTTGAGCTGGTGAATGGACAGAATATGGGGTTCACACAGATCTGAATCTGGGCCCAGCTTCCCCTGCCTTGTGCCCGCCTGTCTGGGCCTGTCTTCCCAGCTGTGGAATAGGGGGTGTATTCAGGGATCCCTGCATCTGCCCTGACTCCAGCCATCTAGGGGGAGGTGACTCAGGCCCTCCCCTAGGAGGGGGGTGTCACCTCTGGAGGTTCCTAATGTTGGTGGGGCCTCAGACACACTTCTCACCTGGTTCCCGGGTCTGCGACCAGCACATCATCCTTGAGCAGGCTCAGGGCTTCCTGGGTGCTGCCCCTCCACAGCAGCGAAGTGGAGCGGAGCCTTCTGGGCAGCCCTGGGGAAGAGCAGTGATCAGAACTGCTGCGCCGAAGGCGCCTGGGTGGTTCAGTCGGTTGAGCGTCTGACTTCGGCTCAGGTCATGATCTCACAGTTTGTGGGTTCGAGCCCCACATAGGGCTCTGTGCTCACAGCTCAGAGTCTGGGGCCTGATCTAGATTCTGTGTCTTCCTCTCTCTCTGCCCCTCCCCCACTCATTCTCGTTTTCTCTCTCTCTCTCTCTCTCTCTCAAAAATAAATAAACATTTTAAAAAATTAAAAAAAAAACTGCTGGGCCAGCTGAAGAGGGGATAGTGAGCCCCCAGATGCACTCCCTCCCCCACCTTCCATGCATTGAGAGCTAATGACTGCAAAATCACTTAAAAAAGAAAAGAAGAAGTCTACCATGGACTCTGATCCTGCCTGTGTTTTATTGGGCAAGTCCCTTAACCTCTCTGACCCCCAGTCCCCTTATCTGTAACACAAGGGAAATAATTTAATTTCCTATATCATGGGGCTCATGTGAGGATCCGGTGAGATAAAATGCCTAGCTTGGGGCCTGGTCATAGTAACTGCTCAAAAAAATCATTGTTGGGGCGCCTGGATGGCTTAGTCGGTTAAGCGTCCAACTTTCGCTTAGGTCATGATCTCGCGGTTTGTGGGTTCGAGCCCCGCGTCGGGCTCTGTGCTGACTGCCGGCTCAGAGCCTGGAGCCTGTTTCAGTCTGTGACTCCCTCTCTCTCTGACTCTCCCCTGCTCACGCTGTCTCTCTCTCTCTCTCTCTCCTAGAAATAAATAAAAAATATTTAAAAAAAAAATCATTGTTAGCATCAACCCATAGAAGTTTGATTCCATAAAATTTTTGAGGTCGGTTCCCAAACAGGTGTTGCAGAACTGGCTTCTCTGACCACTCGGAATTTTGTGTTTACTGGATGCGACAAGTATTGGAAGGATTACAGGATGGGGATTCTTCCCGTCCCTCCACTCAGCGATAGTCTTCAAGCATCCCTGTTGTTCTGGGGACTGTTCTGGGTCCTGGGCATTCAGTAATGTGAATGCAATAAAGTCCTTACCCACATGGAGTTTCCATTCTAGTGATAGATAAATACTCAAGCTATGGAGTATTTGCATGTAAGAAGGGAGGGATGGTTGTTTTATACAAGGTGAGCAGAGGAAGACCTCACAGAGAAGGGGACCCTTGAGCAGGAGAGAGCTGGAGGAGGTGAGGGGGAGAGCCAAGCAGCAGTGTGAGGAGAGAATGTGTCATGCAGAGGGAACAGCGAGTGCAAAGGCCCTGAGGCAGGAATGTCTTGGCTTGTTTGAGGACCAGTGTGGAACAGCCAGTGTGGCTGAAGAGGAGTGAGAAGGGGAAGATTTTGGAGGTGAGAGATACTGGGGGTGCAGGCACCAGGTACCGTGGGGTGCTATAGGGTGCTGGAAGGTCTTGGCCTTTTCTCTGAGTGGGATGTGACCGACCACTGCTGGGGTCGTGAGCAGAGGAGTGATGAAATCTGACATGTATTTTATCGGGGTTGCTCTGGTTGCTGTTTGAAAAACAGGCTTTGCGGGGCATTGGCAGAAGAGAGGAAGCCTCTAAGGAGACTTGAAAAATCTGCATATTATTCATGGTGGCTGAGACTCAGGAGCTAGCAGTGGAGGTGGTGAGGAGCAGTTGGATTCTGGGTATGTTTTGAGTGAGGAGTCAATGGAATTTGCTACTGGAGGGGATGTGGAGGGTTTGGGGGTTGGAGGTATCAGGGGTGACTAGAAGGCTTTTGGCCTGAGCAACTGGGAGATGAGTCCCAGGTCTCGGGTGTAAGTTCTGACTCTGGCACTTCTTGCTGTGTGGCCACAAACCACGTACTTTACCTCTCTGAGCCTCTACTTGTTCATCTTTAAATGGGCTGCAACACTGCAGTAGTTTCTGTGAGGTGTTACAAGGCTTAACTCAGAGAATGGATGAGAAGCTCCAAGAACGGGACAGCTCTAGATTACAGCGAAGGTGAATCATAAAAGACATTGAGAGCCTAGAACAGAGTCTTTCAGGCAGAGGTTGGCTCAGCTGGCCCCTTGGGACTGTGGAAGACATGTGGGATATTTTAAAACTAAGAATCCACAATACACCCCTAGAGAGAGGCTTGGAGTCAGAGTTATAACAGGTGGATTTGACAGGTTGCGGGAAGCCTGAGGATTCCTTACCTGCACGGTCCCTTCCAAGCCCTATATCTACTTTTGAATTTTTAATGTATTCTCTAAGAGTACCCCCATAATTACATCCACATCAGGCCCCACTAAACCTAGGTCTAACCCTGGCTAAAATAACCGAAGCTACATTGACAAATACCTGCTGTGTGCCAGCTCTGCTAACTGTTTACACTCATTAGCTCATTTAATCCCCAATAATAATGCAAACCACAGTCATTTCACAGAGGAGAAAAATAAGGCTCAGAGAAGTTCCGTGACTCGGCCAAGGTCACACCCCTGGGCGAAGGCAGAGCTGGAAGTTCAGTGCTCATGCCCTTAACCATCAGGCCACCCTCCCCCAAGAAGAGCGATCCGGTCCTGCCCGAGCTGCCTCCGGAGGCTCCGCCCTCTCGCTGAGCCTTGGGGACACCACCGGGGCTCAGGAGTTAGAACCAGCCACATCTACTGACTGAGACATCAGGCCTTTGGAAATGATGAAATGGCATGGGAGCCTAGGTGGCTCAGTGGGTTAAGCGTCTGACTCTCAGTTTGGGCTCAGGTCGTGATCTCCAGATTCATAAGTTTGAACCCCATATCTAGCTCTGCACTGACAGTGTGGAGCCTGCTTAGGATCCTCTCTCTCCTCTCTCTGTCCCTCCCCCTGCTTGTGTGTGCGTGCACGCTCTCTCTCTCTCTCCCCCAAAATAAATAAATAAACTTAAAGAATGGCAGGTAAGCACCTGGGTGGTTCATTCAGTTAAGCATCTGACTTCAGCTCATGATCTTACAGCTCATGGATTCAAGCCCCGTGTTGGGCTCTGTGTTGACTCTGAGCCTGAAGCCTGTTTCAGATTCTGTGTCTCCCTCTCTCTCTGCCCCTCCCCTGCTTACTCTTTCTCTCTCTCTCTCTCTCTCTCAAATAAATAAACATTAAAAAAAATTTTAATAGCAGGCATATGTATGTTCATTTAGTTTATATAAATATAAAGTAATATGTACATTACACTTTCTTATACATATTCATTCATACACATATGTGCACTGTATGTGTGTATATTATTTTATTTATTCATATGGTAGCATATAATATATGCTGCTTGAGCTTTTTTCCCACTTAACACTGTATCTTATTCCATCTCAGTACATAGAGAACATTATTCCCCTTTTTTCTAAGGCTACACCTTATTTGATTGTATAGCTGTGTTACTGTTTATTTAGCCACTCCCCTGCTTCTAGATACATAGTTATTTCAGTCTTTTGCTATCACAAACAGCGCTGCAGTGAATGCACGCATACCTCATGCCACACGTGTGTGAATACATCTGTAAGAGAATTTCCTAGAAGGGTAATTGCTGAGCCAAAGAATATATGCATTTTTACTTGTGAAAGATATTACCAAGTGTCCCCCATCCAGGTTGCATCAATGTAAATTCCCACCACTGATGTAAAGAGGATCTAGTTCACCATAACCTCACCAACCCAGTGCACCCACCATTTTGGCCTTTGCCAAGGGAAAAATGTCTCTCAGTGGTTTTAATTTGCATTTATGTTGTTATGAATGAAGTTGGACATCTTTTAATATGTTTTCATAGTCTTTTTTTTCTTAATTTTTTAACATGTATTCATTTTTGAGAGAGAGAGAGACAGAGCATGAGTGGGGGAGGGGCAGAGAGAGAGGGAGACACAGAATCTGAAACAGGCTCCAGGCTCTGAGCTGCCAACACAGAGCCCAACGTGGGGCTGGAACCCACAGACTGTGAGATCATGACCTGAGCTGAAGTCTGACGCTTAACCCACAGAGCCACCCGGGCACCCCTGTTTTCATAGTCTTAAGGGCCATTTGTATTTCCTTTCCTGTGAATTGTCTATTCGGGTCCTATTCTTCACCCGTTTTTCGTTAGATTCTTAGTCTTTGTATTGATTTGTACGTAATCTTTGTATATTGAGGGAAATTGTCTTCATTGTAGAACTGTGTGCAAGTACTGACTTGTTCTTTTTTTTTTTTTATTAAATGTATCTTTTTTTTTTTAAATGTTTTATTTATTTCTACGAGAGAGAGAGAGACAGCTTGAGCAGGGGAGGGTCAGAGAGAGAGGGAGTCACAGACTGAAACAGGCTCCAGGCTCCGAGCTGGCAGTCAGCACAGAGCCCGACGCGGGGCTTGAACCCACGAACCGCGAGATCGTGACCTAAGCGAAAGTCGGACGCTTAACCGACTAAGCCACCCAGGCGCCCCGTACTGACTTGTTCTTGACCTCATAAGCAGATCTTGACTTTCAATCTGCCAGCTGATCTTGACTTGTCCCCCTGACCTAAACGCCCAGATTTTGCCCCAGCTTTTCCCTCACCAGATCCTCCTACCAGTGGCCCACCATCCAGGGCGGGTGAGAAGGAGGAGTGGCTGGCCTGGCCACACCAAAACCTGCTGCTCAGTTCCCGCGCCTGAAATGGTTTGGGTTGAGCTGCGGAAATTTGGGGTTGCTCACCCGAGAGCTGGCTGGCCATCCTTCGGAGGGTGACAGACGAAGGCCTGGGGGCTGGGCCCACCTTCTCCAACTCATCCATCGAGCTCTGTTGTTCCGGGGCTGAGGCCACGCCCAGCGGGTTGTTAATGGTGAAGGTGCTGGCGTACCGCTCCAGAGGGTCATCTAGAGAAGCTACGATGCCCTCCTCCCACAGCCGGTACAGCATAAGGACTGGAAAGATCTTAGAGATGCTGGAGATCCTGACGGGTGCAGAGGACGTGCCGTTGGCCTCACAACCTCATCCTGCACCCCAGGCCCCAACGTTCTAATGCTGTAGGAAAGCCCTGAGTCCACCCTATTCAGTGTCTCAGGCGGAGATTCACTGGTCCCTGTAGAACTGCCTTTGGGATGTTCAAGAATACAGTACAGTGGTAGGAAGACCTGCCCCACGCCAGGCCTTAACCCAGGCCCTTCCTATTCCGGGACAGATGTAGGTTGGGACTCTCACTAGCCGAGTGGTCTTGGGCAAGTACCAGATCTTTCTCGGATTGTTTCATTGTCCGTTTCACAGGTTGTGGAAAAGATTGAGTGAGGCTGAGCATGTAAAGTGTTTGGCGCCATACCTGCAGGTAGGTAGGAAGTGTGCAGGAAGTGATAGCAATACAGTTGTGGGCCCATGCCTGGCGCCTGGCCGGGGGCCGGGGGGGGGGGGGGGGGGGGGGAGGCAGTGTGCATGGAGCCTCTGTAATCCTCAGTGTCTCTGGGAGTGAACTTTGCATTGTCAGCTTTGAGGATCTTGCAGGCAGCACCTAGGGGGGGTCGGTGGGGGAGACAGTGTGCATGGAGCCTCTGTAATCCTCAGTGTCTCTGGGAGTGAACTTTGCATTGTCAGCTTTGAGGATCTTGCAGGCAGCACCTAGGAGGGGAGACTCGGTGTGCAGCAGAGGGTCCCAGGTTTCTTCCACCGGGACCACTACAGCCAGCTGACAGGGGCCTGGGGCAGGGGCCCAGGAACTGGTTACAGTTCCTTTGTGGCACGTATAAGGGAGTGTGAGAGGGGACACAGGGAGTGTTTTCTAGTTAGGGAGGTTCTGGCCTAAGGGCTCTCCAGAAGGGATTCCTTCCTGACCTGTTACCCGAGTGGTGTGATGTTGGGCACTGTCTGGTCCTCTCTGGACCTCAGTCTCCTCATCTATAAAATTGTCAGGACTTAATAAAGGGCTCTGGCAGCTTGGACCCCCAGAGATTATTCTCTAGAGTCCCCCTACCTCCTAGGTCTCCCTTGTCCTGTCCCACGCCCCCCTCCACACACCCCTGGAGGTCACCCAGCTGACCGGTACATGGTGTACTCATTGGGGGGCCCAGAGGCCGGGTCTGATCCGTTCTTCCTCCCAAAGTTCCCAGTCCAGAGCACCGTGTCATTGTGGATGACAACTGCAGACATGGCGGCCAGGCCCGGGGCAGACAGCGCCTGACGCAGGATCCTGTCCACCTTGGAGGAGAAGAGCAGGGGGCTCGGAGCGCTGGTGCAGAGGCACGTCCCTCCCGTCCCGCGTGCCCTGCCCATTCCCACGTCACACCTCGCACACAGCGCCCCCTGCCTGGACCCCTCCATTCTCAGCCCCCCATTGCTGGAGCCTCCGGACCTCAGGTTCTCAAAACCCCTGGGAAGGGATCCCCCTGCACACCCAGTTAAAACCAGAACAGCTCCTCTAAATTTGTTTCTTTGTAGGACTTCCTCATAAGATTTTTGTTCAAAGAAACATTTCTTTGGGAAGATGTAAAAGGAAGGAGGGGTTAAACTACTGATGTAGTTGAACCCTTGTCTGCTGCCCTAGAAAACCTCAAAAAGGCCTGGTCTGACCCCATAATGTTGGAGGATTCACTATAGAGGGTCCCTAGGCCCTCTCTGAACATTTATTGAAAAGACATTGTTTTCAATAATGAAATACAGTGACAATGATAACAGCCAAAGTTATTGGAATGTGCCAAGCACAATATAAAGTGATTTTCATGCATTGTCTCATTTAATCCGCATAACAAGCCAGTGCTAATTTCTCCCTGTTTTACAGATGAGAAGATTGGCTCTATGAGATATGAAGTGACTTGCTCATGTGGGTAATGGTTAGTGGAGTCAGGATTAGGACCCCATGCTAACTCCGGCCCTGGGTCCCAATTAACTGCCAGGCCACCTTGCCGAGTGATTTTACACATCCAGAATTGAGCTCTGTCCATGTGTGGTTTCCACCCCTGCACTGACTTTGTGTCTCTGTGCCTCAGTTTCCTCTGTAGACAGATTCACAAGTCATTCGTATCAAGCAGCTACCGCGTGCGAGGTGCCCACTAGAAGGCGGCTACGGTTATTGTTGCTCTTTCTTGTTTTAATTACCACGACCCTGGAGACTCACAGCACCCTTCTGCTCCCTCTCCTTCACTCAAGCTTTTCAGGTACTTGCAGACGGTGATGGTGTCTCTGTGTTGGCCCAGGCCTTCTCTTACATGGACACGTCACCTTCCTTCCATTCAGCCATTCCTCGGATGTCTGTGTCACATCCCTCCACCTTGCTGCTGCGTGTACACTTCCCATCGTGTTCCATTTGTCTGCATGTCTCCTACGGTGAGTGAGCTGCCCGACAACCCCTCCCCCCAGCGTCAGGCCGTCATGCAGTGGCAGGAATTGTGTTGTGGGGGGAGGGGGTGTGTGTTTAATTACTGTTGCAACGGCCTCTGTGATGTGGGTTCTGTCCTCCTCCGCCATCTCACCTTTCTCCCTCCCCCACCTGTGACCCCAGCAGCCTGCATTTTCTCGTGGCTCTGTGTGTGTGCCTTGCACTCCCTCTGCCGCCTCTAGACCTGTGCACACGCTGGTCCCACTACCCGGAGCACACACTTCCCTCCCCCAGGTCCCTTACCGCATATGCACATCACCTGGGTACCTCCTCCTATTTGTTCACATCTCAGTTTAGTCACCATTCCCGGGGGCGTCCGAGTGGCTTAGTCCATTAAGTGTCTGACTTCAGCTCAGGTCATGATCTCACTGCTCGTGAGTTTGAGCCCCGCATTGCTGGGCTCTGTGCTGTCAGGTCATAGCTCAGAGGCTAGAGCCTGCTTCAGTTTCTATCTCCGTCCTTCTTCCCCTCCCCTGCTCACTCTATGTCTCTCGCTCGCTCTCTCTCGCTCGCTCTCTCTCTCTCTCTCAATCTCTCTCTCAAATATGAAATAAAAGACATTTTTTAAAAAATCAGACGCCATTCCCTCCAGAAGCCTTGCCTGACCCCAAAGCCAATTTCTGTGTGCCCCCGACTGTCCCTGTCCTCGCTCTTACCCCTGTACTAGAGATGTCATTTGTCTTGGCTATGCTGTCGTGTCCAGACTGGTAGCTTCCTGAGAGCAGGATGTATTTTCTTCCTGCCACGTCCCTGACGCCTAGCCCAGAGTAGGCACTCAAGGATTAAATGTTGAATGCCCGAGTAAATGTCACTTTAGCGCACGGAACGTGCCCTCCCCTTCATCTCCGGGCTGAGCACATATACCCAGTTCCCTCTGGGGTCATCACCCACCTTTTCCAGGGCCTCCTTCAATACAGGGAGGGGGTGGGCCAGCGGCACGGGCTCGGGGTGCCGGGGACACATCCTCACAGGGGCAGAGGCCACCTCTGGTCCCAATGACCCTAGAAGGAGCATCACATGGTGAGTGGGCAGGGAGAGGTCAGGGCGGGAGTCTAGGGATCATCCCGGAAGACGTGGGAAGTGGCAGCAGAGGCCAGAGCCATGCCTCGGGGCCGGCTCTTGCGGCTGGCAACGGCCTCACCGGGAGACAGGTAGCAGGGCACGGCGGCCCACCATGGGGCGTCTGCCGGGGAGAAGGCGCAGCCCCGCACCTGCCGCCTGATGACAAGGCCACAGCTCCTGGCTGGCAGCCCTTCTCTCTGGTGTCACCAGCTTCCTTCTTCTGTGTAGGCAGCAGAAGTAGGAAAGTTCCGGCCCCCTGGGACAGGCTCTGTGTCTCTAGTTCAGATTATATGTTTGGGTGGAGAAGTGGACTTGAGCCCCACTTAGGTGTCAGGCCTCCATCGCAGGGACAGTGCCTCTGTCACCAGAGCCGTGTGTCCAGGATATCAAGTCTCAGCCCCGTTCTGCTTTGGTCCAGATGTATGGCTTCCTTGGAACCTCTGGGGAGAAGGGGTGGATCCTCACAGGGCACGACTCAGGCTGAGAGATTGTCGCATGGGCCGCAGAGCTCCCCTCATCCTCGAAGAACAGTGTAGGGTAGTGAGGGTCTAAGCGCCCAGAGAAGCTGCACGCTTCTCGAATCCTACCCAGAACTGAGAGGAGCCTTTTTGCGGGAGGCTTACTATTGCCATTAATTCCTCCAGCTCCTCCCAGCTCTTGAATCGGGCTGGCTTTGTGACTTCATCAGGACAAATTAATTGCGCGCCTTCCAAAAATCAGGGCTTCATCAGCCTTTGCTCCCTGGGAACACTGCCCCCGGGTGGACAAGCCTGGGATAGCGGCCTTGAGAGCAGGTGTGCTCATGAAGGGATTTGCCCGGGTGACTTGCCCCCTGCATTGAAAAAGCCCTGGTTAGACCAGCGGCAGAACTGGCAGCAAGCCCACAGAATCATGACCAGTAATAAATTGCTGTTTTGAAGTTAGTTGGTTGAGGGGGTGGGGGGGAAGGGGGTTTTTCCCCAGCATCGGATAACTGATAGATAAGGTCCCAAACAGAAAAATTACAAACCGTAAGGAAGATCTCTCAACAACTTGATGACATAGGTTTAATCATTGGAGTAGAGAGGTCTCGGCCAGAACCTAAGGTTTGCTCAGCCTGGGACTCAGGCAGGGCTGGTGCCCACAGCCCTGTGTTAACATGCACGCGCACGGGTTGCTGGGTGGCTCCGTTGGCTGAGCATCTGACTTCGGCTAAGCTCATGATCTCACAGTTGGTGGGTCCAAGTCCTGCATGGGGTTTTCACTGCTCTCAGTGAGGAGCCGCTTCAGATTCTCTGTCCCCCCCCCCGACCCTCCCCCACTGGCACGCTCTCTCTCAAAAATAAGACACTAAAATATACACATGTGCACAAAAAGTCACCTGAAAATCTTAAAACACATATTTGATTCAGTAGATATGGGACAGGGCCAGGACGTCCTCATTTCTTTTTTTTATTTTATTTTTTTTTAAGGAGAATCACCAAGGATTCCCCTTTTTTTTTTTAATTTTTATTTATTTCTAGGAGAGAGAGAGCGTGAGCAGGGGAGGGTCAGAGAGAGAGGGAGATACAGACTCTGAAATAGGCTCCAGGCTCTGAGCTGGCGGTCAGCACAGAGGCCGACATGGGCCTTGAACCCACGAACCGCGAGATCATAACCTAAGCGAAAGTCGGACGCTTAAGTGACTAAGCCACCCAGGCGCCCCAGGACGTCCTCATTTCTAACAGCCTCTCAGGTGGTGCCCATGCAAGGGAGAGGCCGTAGGTCACTGTGGTCAGTGGACCCAGGCAGGTCCATGAGCTGTTTGTTTCCCATTTGTGACAAATTGAGTACAAAATTTGAGCACACACATTTAGAAACTTCTATAGCAGTTTGATGCAGTAATTTTGTGTGGAGTCTTAAAACTTGGGCTTCTATTTTGTAGGGGTTTTTTTCCATTTAATTTCATTTGTATGTATTTACAGTAATACTGGTCTGCTTTGGGTTGGTACTTTGACGGTTTGAGAAGCATGGTCCTATAGGACAGGCTGACCTGCCTACTTGAGGACTGTTTGCTTGAGGGACTAAGAAGCCCCTGATAAAAGAATTTACCCTAGAAAGAACGGGTTGGGGTGGGAGAGGAAAAAGCCAGCAAGAAAATAAAAGGAGCCACTTTTGCAAAATGTCTCTGTGGGATTTTGGGAGTCCAGGCCACCTAATCGAGCCTTGGGCATCTGTAACACAGAGGACCGGAGACAGACATTCTCCCCGGCTTTAGCAGAGAACTGGGATTCTGGACGATCCAGGTTGGAGGGTGCAGGGGTTGCTATAGCAACAAAGGGCCTGGTGGACGTTACCAGCAGTGGTGGCTCACTAGCCACGCCTTGACCAGCCCAGGATGGAGAGGCTCCAAGAAGTGGCAGCTTCTGTCCATGGACACCTCGTTGTTCCTCCCAGGGTCTTAGATAAAGCTGGGGGAAGATCTTTAAAGGGGGGGGGGCAGGGATAGGGCCTGGAGATCCTACCATGGGGGCTGAAGATCAGGCAAGATCTTATTGTACTTACTGGGAGACCCTGAGTTTTACAGACAGACTGGGTGGTTTAAGGAAACCCCAGTGGCATTAGGATCTTCATTTTATACACAAGGGTGGGGCGCCTGGGTGGCTCAGTCGGTTAAGTGTCCGACTTTGGCTCAGGTCATGATCTCCCGGTCCATGAGCCCGTGCCAGGCTCTGTGCTGACAGCTCAGAACCTGGAGCCTGCTTCAGATTCTGTGTCTCCCTCTCTCTCTGCCCCTCCCCCACTCACAGTCTGTCTCTCTGTGTCTCTCAAAAATAAATACATGTTAAAAATTTGAGAAAAAAAAAGAATTATACACAAGGGTATCAAAACACAAGAAAGGTCACGTGACTGGTCCAAAGCTACACAGCTGATGAGAGTTGCAGTCAAAATGAAGGCCAGAGCTTCTGAGTCTAAATCTTGTGGTCTTGCCCTTACACCGAGCATCAGCTCCAGGCCCCCAGGACCTTTGGGGGTGGGAAGGAAGTTGAGGATGCGTGTGCACTTACTGGTGTCCAGCTTGGTGAGGTGATACTGCCACAGGAAGCAGCCAGTCATAACCACAGAGAGCAGGAAGAAGAGGCTGCAGAAAGCTGGGAAGAGCCACTTCTTTCTCACTTTCGGCAGGCTGGGCCGCCGAACCACCTGGAAGGGGCATGACACAGCACGGCCCTGTGGGTCAGCCCGAGGGAGGCAAGAGAGGGACCCTGCCGTGCCTTGGGTTCACCCAGACATCACGAAGGCCCACGGCTTGGAATATCACACCTGTAAAACCAAGTCCTTCCTAGTGTGACCCCTTCAGCAGCTATGCCACAAGTATCTCTGCACCCCTGGGCTTTTGCATAGCCCGTTTCCTCTGCTGGGCATGCCATCTCTCTCCTGTGCACTTAGTGAAATATCTAAGACCAGCTGAAATGCCGCCTCCTCCACGAAGCCTTCCCCAGGCCCCCTCCAAGGCACTTTGCACAAGCCTCCATTATGGTGCGAGTCCAGCTCTCTAATACAACAGCTGTTCAACTACTATTAGCTGGTGTACATGATAGAGTGTGAGTTCTCCAAGCGCAGGGCACTCACCACTCAATCTTGTTAGATCTTAACATTTTACCCTGTTTTCCTCATATCTCTACATTTAAAAAAAAATTTTTTTTTTAACATTTATTTATTTTTGAAACAGGGAGAGACAGAGCACGAGCTGGGGATGGGGAGAGAGAGGGGGAGACACAGAATCGGAAGCAGGCTCCAGGCTCTGAGCTGTCGGCACAGAGCCTGATGCGGGGCTCGAACCCACGAACTGTGAGATCATGACCTGGGCCGAAGTCGGGTGCTTAACCGACTGAGCCACCCAGGCGCCCCTATATCTCTACATTTTAAAAAGTACCACATCAGCTACTTGTTTAGTTTATGGTCTGTTCATCCCAACCCATTAGAAAACAGGGATTCGTTCTCTCTCCTCCCTCTCTCTCTCTGCACCTGCCCTGCCCGTGCTCACATCCTCTCTCCCTCCCTCTCAAAATAAATAAATAAACATTTCCGCCTGGGTGCTGGATGGCTTAGTCGGTCAAGCATCCGACTCTTGGTTTTGACTCAGATCACGATCTCATGGTTCATGTGATGGAGCCCCATGTCGAACTCTGTGCTGACAGCCTGGAGCTTGTTTGGGATTCTCTCTCTCTCCCTCTTTCTCTGCCCCTGCCTTGCCCATGCTCTCGCTCTGTCTCCATCTCAAAAGGAAGGGAGGAAGGAAGGAAGGGAGGGAGGAAGGAAGAAGACAAGGATTCGTGTTTGTTTTGCTCCCTGTGGTATTCTCACTGCCCACAACAGTCCCGGAAACATAGCAGACCCTGATAAATAATTGGCGAACAAATGAATGGATGGATGAAAATAAAACATTCTAGGTGGAGGTGAAGCCCCTTTTGTACCTTTTTGTGCCAGTCTCCTCCCCTTCTTCTCAGATGGAATGCCCATTCTGATCTTGGTGTTTATTACCATGCCTGTGTTCATTCATTTACTATGTGTTCGTGCATTCATAAACAGCACGTAGTATCACTTTGCACATTTTTATGCTTATGTAAAATATATCCTACCGTGTTCTCCTCCTGAAACGTGATCCCCCCCGTATGGTACATGTATTCTGTATTATTCAATTTAACTTCTGTAGAGTATCCTGCCGTACGAATATACTTCAGAGTACACTAGTTAGAGCATGGCGTCTGGCACCAGGCTGCCTTAAGAACATGACTACATGCATTTTGGGTCGAGAACACTCTACCTGGGACTGGAATTGCTAGGTGGTGAAGGAGTGGCCTTTCTCAGCTTCCTAGATGCTATCCCATTGCTCTCCAAAGTTGTTCCAGTTACCAGTTCAACCATCTGTGACTCTCATTACTACTATTTTTAAAGTTTATTTATTTTGGGGCGCCTGGGTGGCTTAGTCGGTTAAGCGTCCGACTTTTGCTTAGGTCATGATCTCGCGGTTTGTGGGTTCAAGCCCCGCGTCGGGCTCTGTGCTGACTGCCAGCTCAGAGCCTGGAGCCTGTTTCAGAGTCTGTGTCTCCCTCTCTCTCTGACCCTCCCCTGCTCACTCTCTCTCTCTCTCTCTCCTAGAAATAAATAAAACATTTTAAAAATAATAATAAAGTTTATTTATTTTGAGAAAGAGCACCAGCAGGGGGAGGGGCAGAGAGAGAAAGAGGGAGAGAGAGAATCCCAAACAGGCTCTGCACCATCAGCACAGAGCCTGACGCAGGGCTTGATCCCATGAACTGGGAGATCATGACCTGAGCCAAAACCAAGAGTCAGACACTTAACCAACTGAGCCACCCAGGTGCCCCTCATTGCTACTTTTAACTTGTATTTTCTTGATTACTAATAAGGTTGAATGCATTTTCCTATGTTTACTGTAGGTACTTGGGTTTGCTTTTCTCTGAACAGATTGTTCTTATCCATTGCCTATTTTTTCCTATTCAATTTTCCTTATTTATTAGAGTTAGTTTTTTTTTTTTAATTTTTTTTTTTTAATGTTTTACTTTTTTCTAGGAGAGAGAGAGACAGCGTGAGCAGGGGAGGGTCAGAGAGAGAGGGAGTGACAGACTCTGAAACAGGCTCCAGGCTCTGAGCTGGCCGTCAGCACAGAGCCCGACGCGGGGCTCGAACCCACGAACCGCGAGATCATGACCCAAGGGAAAGTCGGACGCTTAACCGACTAAGCCACCCAGGCGCCCCTATTAGAGTTAGTTTTAAGTCCCAGATACTCTCGCTTGTGTTTTGTCTATTCCCATTGTGTTTATGATAACTGGCTGAGAGGCAGAATCATGTAGTGGTGAATCTGTGGCCAGACTGCCTAATTCTGAATCTCAGTTCAACCATTCCCTGGCTGTGTGACCTCCAGAAAGTCACTGAACCTCTCTGTGCCTCTTGTTTCTGCACCTGTAAAATGGAAGTGATAATAGTGCTTGCCTCATAAATTAATAAGGATTTACTGGGTTAATGTTCCTAAAGTTCATTGTTTTGACACATTGTAAGCTCTATTAGCTATTATTGTTGAATAGGGTTTGGGTGTTAGTTGCTGCCAATCAAATTCATCAGTATTGCCCTTTTTGTTTGCTCTGTGTGTGTGTGTGTGTGTGTGTGTGTTGTGTGTGTGTGTTGTGTGCTTAGGAAATCCTGTATACAGAAGTTGTAAATGTAGATTTCTGTACCATCACACACAAAACTGTTTTTGGTTGCGGTATAAAGAAGGAATCTAATTTTATTTTTTTTTCCATGCGGACAATCAGTCATCTCAGCACGTATTATTAAATTCTTCAGTCCTGGGGCACCTGGGGGTGCTCAGCTGGTTAATCGTCCAACTCTTGATTTTGGCTCAGGTTATGATCTCATGGCTTGTGGGTTCGAGCCCCACACTGGCCTCCACGCTCACAGCGCGGACTGTGCTTGCGATTCTCTCTCTCTGCCCTGCCCCTACTCACTCTCTCTCTCTCTCAAAATAAATAAATAAAATTTTAATTAACTGAATGATTGATTCCAGTCCTGTGCCGCACTAACTTGTGTGCCACCATCTCTGAAACATACTAAGTGCCTGTCTGTACCAACACCCGCTCTGGAGACTCTGTTCCATTAGGATCTCACTGAGTTTCAGTTCCTTCTCTCTCTGTCCAATCCTGCCTGCTCTTCCATGATGAGGAGAGCTGACACAGCAGCACAGGCTGCGGCAAGCAGTCTGGCCAGAGAGGCCTGCTGTAATCAGACCCCAGCAGATTCCACAGGCCGTCTCCCCCTCCCCTCCTCCTCCCCCCTCCCCTTTGCCTCTTTAGACTTCCACACCCCACATCCCACTCTCTGTGGCTTTGCACCTGCCAGTCCCTCTGTGAGGCAGGGTCCCTCTGGGAGGGTCTGTGAGACCCTTTCTATCCTTTTCCACCTGACAAACTTGTGTTCTTCCCTTAAAACCCATGGCCATTTGTAGAACCTTCTGATTCTCCCCCAGACAGAACCGAGGGGCCTCTCCTCTCTGTTTTACGCGCATGCCTTAGTGCATTGTAACAGTACTCTGCGCTGGGTACTGCTGGCTGCTTTGTCTGCTCCCTCCTCCCTGGCCGGTGTCTGCAGCCTTCTTACATCCTTCCTTCTTGGCCTTTATGCCTGTAACACTTGGCACTCCTCCTGGCACTGGCAGATGCTCAGGAAACATATTTTGAACTTTACACTGTCCTGCAAGTTGAAAGCCTCAGGTTCGAATCTCAGCCCCACTTCCTGAGTCAGCTATAACTATGGCTGGGTCCCTTCCTCTCTCTGGACCTCTGTGTCTTCAGCTGTTAGCAGGATAGACTTTTCTGTTGAGTTTACCTTTACACCTGGAAATCTCCTTTGATTTCCAGCTTTAGAATTTGGGGTTCCCACTCTTTATTCATAATTTCCAGAGATTGGAAATAACCCAGATGTCCCTCAGCTGGTGAGTGGACAAACTGTGGTATATCCATATAGCTGGATACTGATCAGCAGGTATAAAGGAACAGACTACTGGTACAGGCAGTGACACAAATGAATCGCAAATGCATTACCCGAAATGAAACAAGCCAGACTCAAAAAGCTATAGTCAATGCAATTCCATTTCCATAACGTTCTGGAAAAGGCAAAACTGTGGGGACAGAAGACCATTCAATGGCTGCCTGTGGGTAGGGAGGGGGGAGATGACAGAGGAGCAGAAGGGACTGTGGGAGGTGATGGAACCATTCTGTATCTTGATTGTGGTCCGTCTGGACCGTGTGCATTTGTCAAAACTCAGAATTGTACACCAAAAAGAGTGACTTTTAATGCATGTAAACTGTATCTCCATTAAAAAAAAAATGAAGCCATTAAGGAGCCTAAGGACATGTCTCCACCTGGGTGTCAGAGGAGTAACATCAGGCACAAGACCCTGCTTCAGCCTCAAGGAGCAGACTGGGGGGGAGGGAGACCGCTCTGGTATCCTTTGTGTCGGAGGGAAGTTGGAAGGCTCTTCCTTTCGAGCACAAGCAAAAGTCACCGGGGCAGGCTGGTGGCCCTGAGGGAGGGCAGCCTAACCTCAACAGGCACCTATAGCATGACCAAGATACGGGCATCTCATTTTCAAGGGAAGAATGAAATTCAGAGACTTTAAAATGACTTACTGAAGTCACGGACAGCACACGACGGATCTGGGATTCTAGCTCCGTGCTATGCACCATCACACCCCACCTCACATGTGACTGGGATCTCCACACCCCCAGCTCCTAGTTCTCCTCTGAGGCCCAGCCTCCTCTCATGCCTGTCTCCAATCTCAGGATTTATTCCAATAGACCCAAAGGTGGGGTCGGTATTCAACCTCTAAGCTGCTCACCAGCTGCTCACATTTGGACTTGCAGTAGTAGGCACCAGGAATCTCTCCCCTCCCCCTTTCCAGCGGGGGTGGGGGCTGGGGGTTCAGGAAGAGCCTGGCTCCCCCGAGCCCCACCCATAACCACAACTCCCCCACCTCCTTTCCCGGGTGGTCTACGACCCCAAGACATTCCCCTCCTTTCTCCTTCTCACTGCCCACTCTGGCACATCCCACTGCATCCACTCCTGCACCCAGAGTACAGTTTCCAAGGGCCGGCGGTGTGTTGGTCACAGTGCTGAGCCCCGGGGACACAGAGCCATTGGCCAACATCTGTCCCCATGGAGCTGGCAGGACGGCAGAGCAAGCAAAGCAAGACTTGATTCCAGCCCCACCCTTACGGGCTTTAGACAAATGGCTTCCTCTTTGAGTCCCCATTTTCTTGACTGCATCATGGGAAGGACCATCGTTCCTACTCCTTGTAGAATTTAGGTGAGGGTCAGTGAGATAATGCATGCAAAGCCCCTAGAAAGCTGTTCACTAACTGGTCACTAGCGTAGTAATTTCTGTGGGAGACAGATGTAACAGATCATGTGCAGACAGCTCTTGGGTGTCCGAGGTCCCCATGAACTCAGCCTCTGGGTGGGAGGTGGGGGAAGGCTTCACTGAACAGATAGCAGGGATGAATTGGGGGCCATGCCAGTCAAAGGCCTGGGATATGAAGAAGAGGAGTAATTTTTGGTTTGTTTTGAGAATTCAATGGTTATGACATGTAAAACACTCAAAATTGTTCCTGCCCTACAATGCAAATTCTAGAAATGTTAGTGATGATGATGATGATGATGATGGAGGTGATGTGGGTGATTTAGTCCATTATTTGAAGCAAGGTTCCATGGGGCTGTGCCTCACCTGGGTCTTCATCCTCTCCAAGGTGTGGAAGATTCCAGTTCCTTGAGGATTCAGGTCTACAGCCTAGGAGACTCTGAGTGGGAAATCGAGTCAGAGCAGTGAAGGCAAAGAGAGGTCCTGGAGGCTGGAAAAGAGAGGAAGGGACAGAAATGCTACAAGACAAGGAGGGGGCGAGGTTGGGGCAAAGCAGACCTTCCCCTTCATGAAGCTCCAGTTCAAAGGCAGAGGGAACCAAACTCAGGAACCCGTGAGCTTGGCCAGCTGTTCAGGTCTGCCCGGGTCTTTCATGATTTTAGCACTAAAAGTCCCAGCTCCCTCAGTTCCAGAAAAATCAGGACACTTGGTCATCCCCTCCACCCCTGCCTCCCCTTCCAGCCTCAGAACAACCCCTTCAGACCCCCAGGCTCTTAGCCCTAACTCACTCTCTTCTGGAAGCCTCAGGTAGGACAGGGCAATTCAGGCCCGGCCATGGCTGGCCAGTGCCGTCCAGGAGTCCAGGGGACAGGAGTGGCTTGCTGGGCTCTGAGGTGCAGGCTTCACCCAGGCTCCCCGGGGACTGGCAGATGTGGTGCCGATTACCGCAGCATTAATCCCTCCACCATGTGCCCTCCGCCATTAGGATTAGTTCCTGGGGTTCCTCAGCAACAGGGAGGGGGCACATCTGTCAGAGATCCTGGACAGCACCACGTGATCCAAGATGCTCCAGGCTGGAAAAGGAATGATGCTCTCTCCAAAAGGAGTGTCTGCCAAGCCCAGTGTGCAAGAGAGGTGACCCACAGGCCTCCCAGACCTGTCCATCCCCCACTCCAGCTCTTCAGCTGCCTCTGAGGAACCTGGGGCTCCAAGGAACACAGTTTGAAGACTTCTAGGGGTCAACCTAGTTGTTAAATATTCAGATAACCAGTTCTGTCGCTGCTTGTGTAGCCTTGGATAAGGCGTGCCCTCTTTGGTTTTCTTGGGGGGGGGGGTGGTCTATAAAGTGGGGTTAATAATATCTCGGTTACCATGAGGATTAAATTGGAGCATGTTGGTAAAGCAGGTAGCCCAGAACCTCGCACTGAGTGAGGGCTCTGTAAAGGCCAGTCTCTTGTTATAACTTAGCTTTGTGCCACAACTTCTACCCAGCCCCTGTGTCAGGCATCAGATCTTTCTCAGTGAACATTCTAGAAAGTTATTGTCAGTTTTAAGTTTATTTATTTTTGAGAAAGAGCGGGGGAGGGGAGAGAAAGAGAGAGAGAGAAAGAGAATCCTAAGCAGGCTCCAGCACTGAGCCTGACTTAGGGCTCAGGCTCATGAACAGTGAGATCATGACCTGAGCCAAAATCAAGAATTGGATGCTTAACCGACTGAGCCACCCAAGCGCCCCTGTCCCTTGATTATACTTGGCCCAAAAAGAGAAAATGTATTTGCCTTCCTGACACTCGATATGGCTGCACATTGGAAGTACCTGGAGAGCTTTGAAAAACCACTGGTGTCTGGGTCCTACCTCTACAGGTGCCCACGGGCGTGGCTTGGTGATTCTACCATCTAGTCAAGGTTGAGAAGCACCGCCCCAAACCAGTGTGTCTCCACCCCATATTAAAGTTGTGTAGGAACACCCTGGGGGGCAAGGCAAGCCGCAGGTTTGGAGTCCGTGAGTCAGAGCAGGACCTAAGATCCTGCATCTCTAACTGGCTCCCAGGTGACATCGATGCCGGTCCACGGACCACATTTTGAGCAGCAAGCCCACGCCATTTTGAGCAGCAAGCCCACACCATTTTGAGCAGCAAGCCCACGCCGCCATTCCTGGGCTGCACCAACTTCCACTTCGCTGTGTCAGTCGGGCCCCACAGTTGCTTCCCAGCGACCTTGTCATTGACAGGGCTTGGTTCTCCCCACTTCGCTGATGCTTAGGGTCCGGTATGTAAATGGGTGGAGGCAGGCCTTCTGGATCTTAGTCTGCATCCCCCGTGGGCTGGCCTCGAAATAGGCTTGCTAAATTAGGACAAGAAGCGGGCTGAGTGATTTTGCCCAAACTCCAGTTTGGTGACACAGCAAGCTTAGTGACAGTGGTGGGACTGGAACCCTTGTCTTCTTTTCTGTTGTACCTGCCTGCTTGGTCAGTCTTTGCCAAGGCTGAAGCAGGGTGGGAAGCCTGCCTCTGGGTCACAGATTGAATGCCTACTGTGCCAGAAATCAGTGCTTAGTGCTTCCCATGTTATGTCCTTTGGCCTTCACAACAGTCCCATGAGGCATATTCTGTTCTTCCCAGGAAGTGGCAGGAATGGGATTTGGACCCCGAAGTCCTGTTTCCCAAACACGGTGTACCTCCCTTGTTGTCTCCTTATCAGACTACGAGGTCCTCTAGGGCAAGGACCATGTCTCGCTTCGGTTTGTGTCTCCAAACCAGAGCTGAATATATGAATCAGTCCACTCCAGGGTTCTACCTCTGTTGACAGAGACCCTCACCCCCAGGACACCAGCTACTCTCTGAGCTCCTCCCTAACCCCGTGCCCCAAAGCAGCCACTTACAACCCAGATCAGCCTCACCCCTCTGAAGTGAGTGGTTATCTGTAGCATGCCATACAGCAGAGTGGCCACATGGCGGCAGCAGATGCCCACGTGTAAAATCTTTAGGCCCCCACCTCAACCTCCTGTGGAGGCTCATCTGTTCGTTGAGTGCTTCCCCTCCTCCAGGCATTTGTCCCAGGGCTTTCCGTGGTTGAACAAAGATAATCCCCACGACAGCCCTGTGAGGGAGGAATTATTCATCCTCTTTATACATGAGAGATCATATTAGACTTTTGCTTAAATAACCTTCTGTGGCTGCCCACTGCTCTTTGGAAAAATAAAAAATCGGACCCTTGAATCAGACTGCCCGGGTTCAAATCCCAGTTCCACCAGTTGCTACTTATTCGACTTTGGTTGGGTTTATTGACTTCTCTAGGACTTCAGTGTGCTGACCTGTAAAGGGAGTCATAAAATAGAGCCTGCCCCCTTGTGGTGGGAGCGAGGATTACATGTGCTGGGACACCCAGAGCACACAGTCCTGTGGCTGGCACACAGTAAGTGCTCAACGAATGTGAGCCGCTGTGATGACCATCGGCCCCTCCCGGTGCTCCCTACTCATGACCCCGCTGGTCTCTCCTCTCTCTCTCCATCTCCTGTTTGCCTACTTCGCCGTCTCCCCTGCTCTCTTCCTCCCCATCTTTCTCCCTCCAGTTACAGAACTCAGCCTAGTCCCAACACTTCTTGAAGGTGTTTTCTGATGTCTCTTCTTTGTGGACCATGTTCGGGTTTTTAGAGCTCAGAGCAGGACTTGTTACACAGAGGGGCAGGAGGCTCCAGAGTTCAAGTGGACTGTGGACCCTGGGGACTCCTGCTGGGTTCCTCTTTGGCCCTCATCCTGAAACTCTTCCTTCTGAGTTCAACTTCTCCATTTCACATGCTCCCCACATTATTTTGAGGGCACTCCCTTGTCCCCAGATCCACTCCAGAACATCCCCATAGAGGGGAAACAACTGTCACCACCCTCATCTTCTTGGGAAGAATGAAGAAAGTGTCTGAAATTAAGACAGGCCTGGATTGATCAATCTGCTCATCTGTTTGCACATGTATCCATTGAGTCATCCAAGAAACACTCATGGAGGGTCTGCTCTTCACCAGGTCTTACACTCAGGTCTGGGGAAGGACACAAGGGCAACAAGTACTCACCGTTAACCCCCTTTTTTTTTTTTTTTTTAGTATTTATTTAATTAAGCTCTACATCCAATGTGGGGCTTGAACTCACAACCCCAATATCAAGAGTTGCATGCTGTTCCAACTAAGCCAGCCAGGTTCTCGGTACATATTTCTTGAGCACCTACTAAGTCCTGGGCACCGTTCAAGGTGCTTGAAGCTATCTCAGTGAACAAGACAGATAAAGATTCCCTGATCTTGTAGAGCTTACATTATAGCAGAGGCAACAGAATAAATACATCAAGTGGCATGTTGGAAAGTGTTACATGCTATGGAAAGTAAATAGAGGGGAGGAGATGGGTGGATTATAGTATTAGACTAGGAGATGAGGATGGCCTCACTGAGAAAGAGATGTCTAGCAAATCACCCAAAGGAAGTAAGGGAGGTAGGGATATGGCCAGCAGAGGAAGAGAGTCCTCGGTAGGGGGACATGCAGAGGGCTCTCGGATGGTGAGTGTTCCTGGTACGTTGAAGGAAAAGCAAAGAGTCTGACGGCTGGAGCACACTCAGTGAGGAGCAGGGCAGGAGGCCGGGTCAGAATGGAAATGGCAGACCAGGTCGTGGAGAACTTCATAGGCTGTGGGAAGGACGTTGGTCCTCACTCGGAGTGACATGGGAGCCACTGCAGGGTTTAGAGCAGAGGAGTGGCATGACCCAACTGACATTTTTAAAGGACCACTTGGCCTTGTGTGCTGAGAGCCAACTAGAGGGCCAGGACAGGGGCGGGGAGAGCAGGCGGGAGTGTGTTCAGATGACAGACGGCGGGGGTCTGGACACGCTCCAGAGATGGAGCCAGTAGGACTCGCTTATGAATTACAGCAGGACATGAGAGGGAAAGGGAGGACCAGGAACGGCTCCAGAGTTGGGGTTTTTTCTAAGTTTATTTATTTATTTGGAGAGAGAGAGAGACAGGGAGAACGGGGGAGGGGCAGGGAGAGGGAGACAGAATCCCAAGCAGGCTCCATGCTGTCAGGGCAGAGCCTGACGCGGGACTTGAACCCTCGAAACCATGAGATCATGACCTGAACAGAAACGAAGAGTGGGAACTCAACTGACTGTGCCAGCAAGCCACCCCAGCTCGAGTTTTGGGCCTAAGCAACTGGAAAGGTGAAGCCTGTGCAGGGGGGGGCGGTTTGGAGCAGAATTTTGAGATATGAAAGTATGGACATAGGTAATTGGAAATTTGAATCTGGAACTTAGAAGTCTGTGTCACAGATATAATTTAGAAAATCATCGGTGTTAGAAAATAGTAGATAATATTTAAAGCCATCACCAGGGAGTGAAACAATGTAAAGAAAGAGTCTGAGGACTGAGCCCCGAGGTCCAGGAGATTTGAGTGCTGGATGATGGCAAACGCCACCAAGTCATGTAGCGTGGGTGCAAATCGCCTACTGGCAGAAACTTAAAGCAGTGGGTCAGCAGGACACGAGGCACTGGTACATCGTACAGCCTCTCATCATCGTCTGGAGAGAGGTTTGAGGGTCCGGGCATAGCTGGAAACATCCAGCTGGAGTGTGTCCAAAAGACCCCCACCCACCCCCTAGCTTCTACTGTATTGTTTTATAGGCAGTGTGAGGTCAGCCTTGCAAGTAAAGATAAACTGGTCTGAGCTCAGGCACCAGAGAAATTGCTTGCAGCGCTGAAGCCACCTGAAGACGCTGAGGGGCATGGAGACCATGTGGAATCAGTTCTGCTTTGGGAAGCAAGGGGCTGGAGTCCACCTGCTGTCATCTCATTGCTAGAACCTGGAGTGAGCTCCCAGGGTCTTCCAATACAATCCAAATTGTTTTCTTCAAGGTCTATCCCCTGACCTAGGGCTCATCAAACATAAGCCTGACCGCTGGGGATAGAAATCAACTGGAGTGGCATGAACAACAGGGGTAGAAATGAGCTGGTCTTGTAATGGGATGTCCAGTGGTTGTTGGCAACTCCAGGGGAGGCACTGTGGAAGGAAGGGGGGCCTAGAATGTCAGTCCAGAGCCTGTTGTGGAGGCCTGAGCCATCCGGCCATGGAGTCCATGCCAGACGCAAAGACCTATATCCAAATCATAAAACAGTCCCGGGATATAAAGTGAACTGCTCAATATTCTGCCCATGGGCCTTAACCCCATCTGAGCAAGGGATGGGGACACGGTTGTGGAGGCCCGAGACACAGCTGTTGGTGGTTGTGGCCAACTAGGAGCAATGTCTAAGCCATTGTCGGAGGGTGAGTCACCGGGAGGTCTCCTCTAGCTGGGTATGGTGGCCAGGGGCAAGGGTGATGATAAGTTCAGTACTGCGACAGGTTGGTGCCATGGGCATTGGCCTCGGCAGCTGCTAGAGGCTGTTGAACATTGTCCAAATCTGGAAGAGAAGTTAAGAGGTCACTTAGCCCTCCACCTTGGCTTGTTTCCTGAGATTGCTTGCATGTGTTCTTGCTAGATTAGCTGCAGTCTGTCAGGTGCCTAGGACGAGCCAGATGATTTGTCCTTTCCCAGAGCATTGACCTTGTAGGAGCCCAGGAGTCAGCATTCTGCCTGACACATCAGCCGTGCCCCTCCCTCTCCTAGGTGCCCACAGAGGACGATGAGCGGCTGACGTAACTGTACCCTGAGCGAGTCATAGCAAAGCTCCCTCATCGTCACTACCTGCAGGTGGCCAGTGTGGAGGAACAAGTGAATTCTGTGTTGACAAGGGCCAGGACTGGGAGGTAGAAGCTATAAGCAGAGTTCCATTGTCAGATTGTATCATATTGGGAAATTTTAAACACTATTTTTTTTTATGTCTTTGTTTTATTCTGAGGGGGGGGAGGGGCAGAGAGAGAGGGAGACACAGAATCTGAAGCAGGCTCCAGGCTCCGAGCTGTCAGCACAGAGCCTGATGTGGGGTTCAAACCCACGGACTGTGAGATCATGACCTGAGCTGAAGTTGGACGCTTAACCGACTGAGCCACCCAGGCGCCCCCATATTGGGAAATTTTAGCACACAGCAAAGGTGTGCATCAGAACATTAGGAGTCTGGGTGATATCTGCTTGGGGAAGAATCTAGCCACCCTATATCCTAAACCAGGTCTTGGTGGTCAGAATCCGTTGCAACCAATTTGCCTGTTGTGCACGGACCAGATCCCCAAGTCATTGTGGTACACCTGGAGCCACGAGCCAGGACTTCTGGCAAGTAAGACATACTCTGTGAGCCCAGTGACATCATAGATCAAATGGATCCTCATTGGGCCACCTTAGACCTCCATGATGGTTTTTGTTTTTTTGTTATTGTGGTGGGTCCAGGCATGGATCTGGTATACCAAGTGGATGTGATAGCATGTCATTTTGATCAGCTTTTCTGTCCAGAGGCTCTGTCAAGGTGCAGTGCCTTATTGTGTGTTTGTTCGTTGTCACATACAGATGGAGTTTGTGGCTAATTGCTTTATCTGTTTCCACAGCAGAGGGTACCATGTGGATGTGCTCCTAACGCTCCAGTTCTGGGTAGTCCCGAGGCCTGGTCATACAGCAAGACCTTTAGCAATGGCCCACGAAGCTGTATGAAGGGGACTTGTTACAAAGATGTAAGCAGCACACATAGGGAATCCACAAAGATAGCATGGTACCGCTGGGCAGGAAAAATGGAGGTGAACCCTATCACCCACCCCTGGCTCCAAAGGAAACCTGGAAGAAGAAGGTTTGGTAAAGAGAGCCTCCCTGAGAGGAGTGATCCTCTGTGAAGGAACCTGGCCAGCCCTAAACCAGCCTGAGGCAACCCCAGGATGGAGAGTTGAGTTGGAGAGCAAGGAGAAGATATTGGACCCATAAGGGAGGGTTGTGATTTTAAGTAGGGAGGTCATGGGAGTCCTCAGTAAGAAGGGATCATTTGAGCAAAGACCTGAGAGGGTGTAGAAACTCACTGAATCCTCACAGCAAGCAATCAGGTTGGTAGTGCTACTCCCCCCATTTTCCAGTTGAGCAGACTGAGGTACAGCAAGGATAAACAACTTAGAATTGTCCAAGATCACACAGCTGGCAGTTGATAGAGCTGGGGTTTAAAGCCAGGCAGTTAGGGTCCAGAGATCCTGCTCTTAAACAAAACAGGATATAGGAGAGCCATCATAAACGGAAAGGGCAGAGAAAATGTCAGGACACATGACTGTGATCAACATTCAGAGATGCTGTTGATTGAGCACTGACTATATACTAGCCACAGTGTTGGGTGCTGTGGGGCAAAATACACATGAACAAGATGCTGAGCTTGCCTCAGAGAGCTTATAATCTAGCCAGAGGGTGGGGAGGGAATATGGAAAAGTGCGCAAATCAGATCCCAGCAGGCTGTGGATGATATACTATTGAACTGTAGATAAGATGCTGGGGGTGCACTAATGATAGAGACTATTTGCAGCTGGGTGAGGGTGCAGCTGGGTGAGGGAAGTGTTCTGGAGGCCGGAAGCACTAAAGGATTGTAAGGAGAAAGGGGAAGATAAGGGATTCCAGGGAAAGAAAACAAGTGAGAAAGATGTGGAGGCATTTGGGGGATGACCAGTCATCTGGTTTGAGTAGAGATCACTTTAGGAGGGGCACCAACAAGACGGAAAGACACTCTGGCCCCCACAGCGAGGTGGTGATTTCCTTCCCAGCTCCCCCTGTGGAGAAGTCTTAGGTTGGTGCTAGCATCTCTCTCAAACACTAATACCTGCTAATCTCTTTTTAACCCGAAGTTCCCAGGCTCAGATGCTTCAATGGGGAACCAAGCTCTGATTGGCATTTTAAAAGTAACATTGTTCTGTCTTCACGGTCTTGTTGTCGTTGACAGTTATGTTCTTTTTTTAACGTTTATTTATTTTTCAGAGTGAGAGACAGAACATGAGTGGGCAAGGGGCAGAGAGAGAGGGACACACAGAATCTGAAGCAGGCTCCAGGCTCCGAGCCGTCAGCATAGAGCCCAGTGCAGGGCTTGAACCCACAACCTGTGAGATCATGAGCTGAGCCAAACTGTGACGTTCAACCGAGTGAGCCACCCAGGTGCCCGTTGACAGTTATATTCTATTTTGGGCAAATGATAGAGCTTTTTAGTGTACAGATAATTATTCTTATTTTTATTATTACTTTCCTTCACAGATAAATTTATCTAAGGAAAATACAGTCCGTTTAAAGGGACAATATTAAGTTAAATATTCAGGTGGTTCATGGCTCTGGCAAAAATCACAAAGGGGGTACCCCAGTGACTGATGTTTAGGGTTCTGGCACAAGGCATAAAGCACGTAAGGGAGAGTAAGGGGTCAGGGAAGCCTGGAAAGGAGGTCAGATCATGGAGGGCCTGAACACCATGGCAAGGAGTGTGGCTTTTATTCTGTCAGCCACAGCGATGGCGTAGGCTCAAGAAGAGGCGGTGGACTTGCCCAGAGCCGTGCTTGGCAGGCCTTGGCTCTGGCCTCTGAGCAAAAGAGAAGTGGAAGACTGGGGGCTTGGGCAGCCATTACAAGGTGAACAGGTATAGGGCCGTGGACTAGGGTTGAGGTGGTCCAGCTGAGAGGAAGAGTTGGGTTCTGAGCCCCTGTCAGGTCGTATCTTAGAGTGCTGTCTGGCTGACCTAGCACTGACTTCTTTTCCAAAAGTGATCGGCCTTCCAGCCTCCAATTCTGCTGTCCAGTGTGATCTACTAAGAAAATTCAATAGTCTCCGACTGGGTTTTACTGAGCAAAGGTAACATCAGAAGAGGCCAGCCCACCCCAGTCTCTCTAACCTCATGAAGGGGAATTAGAAGAAGTACAATCAGAGATGGTGGAGAAGATGGAGTCATGCCTCCTTAGTCTGTGTTTCCTCATGGGAAAAGTCCGCTTCCGGCCTGACCTCCTGTGGTGACTCATTCTGTTCCATACAGCGAACATCTGATTTTCTAAGGCCTTCAGCTTCATTTCGCTGAACATGAGCCGTTCAAGGACCTTGTCCTGGAGGGCAAAGCAGGCATGCAGCCTCTCAACTTCCTTTGTGTTCATGATGCAGCCGTTGGGTTTGGCTTCAGGAGGCTTAGGTTTCTCTGCCTCTTCCTAAACTCACCCACCATGAGAAAAGGAAACCTTGGTTAATACAGATTTACAAACGTCATGGTAATCAAGCCTCACAACCAGCCTGCAAGGAGAGCATCTTTGCCACACCCGGTAGGTGAGAGATGTGGGGTCTAGTGAGGAAAAGTCCCTTTCCCAGTATCACCCAACCTGCATTTGGGAGCCTCCAAAACTGCCAGGACCCATACTTGCCTTGGGTTCATAGGAATAAATGGAGTGGCCCCGTAATCTGCACTCACAGGGGACATAAACGCTGAACCCAAATATATCTGTGTCCGGAGCTTGTGTTTCACGTGTGCCTCTCTGCGACTTGAGTCAGGCCTCATAAAATCACCAACTGCCAAGTCCCAGTGGCCTCATGATACACTCTCACCTTTATAATCCTCATCTGCCCCCATGCAGTTTGTAACACTTGATTTTTTTTTCTTTCAGGGTTCAGCTACAAATCCCTCATCTTTAAAACCATTTTATTTTTTTAATGTTTTAATTTTTTAAAATGTATTTATTTTGAGAGAGAAAGCATGAGTGGAGGGAGGGGCAGAAAGAGAGGAGAAAGCAAGAATCCCAAGCAGACCCCACCCTGGGCAGCGCAGAGCCCCACGCAGGGCTCGAACTCACAACCATGAGATCATGACCTGAGCTGAAGTCTGAGGCTTAACTGACTCTGGATTTCGGTTCAGGTCATGATCTCGTGGTCGTGAGATGGAGCCCCAAGTCCGGCTCCCCACTGAGTGTGGAGTTTGCTTGGGTTTCTCTCTCTCTCCCTCTCTCTCTTTGTCCTTCCCTGACTCCTGAGCATATGTATGGTCTCTCAAAATAAATAAACTTAAAAATACAGGGGTGCCTGGGTGGTTCAGTTGGGCAACCGACTTTGGCTCAGGTCATGATCTCACAGCTTGTGAGTTTGAGTCGGGCTCTGTGCTAACAGCTCAGAGCCTGGAGCCTGCTTTGGATTCTGTGTCTCCCTCTCTCTCTGCCCCTCCCCTGCTCATGCTTTCTCTCCCTCTCTCAAAAATAAATAAACATTAAAAAAATTTTTAATAAAAATATAAAGTTAAATACTTTAGGCATGCAAGACAAGTGAGTATTACAGCAAATAGCCATGTTCTCATTCCAGCTTAAGAAATAAAATATGACAAATGTAATGTGAAGTCCCCTGTGGATCCCTCTCCTAGGGGTCCCCTCCCTCCCTGAAGCTCATCTCAACTGCAATCCTGAATTCGGTATTTATTTTTTCCATACATTTCTTTATATCAGTGGTTCTCAGTGGGAGGCTGTTTTGCCTCCCCACAGGACATTTGGCAATGTTTATAGACATTGTTGCTTGTCATGCATCTGTGGGTAGAGGCTAAGGATGCTGCTAAACATCCAATAATGCACAAGACAGACCCTCGCGATAAAGAACGATCCTGCTCAAAGTATCTGTGGTGCAGAGGTTGAGAAATCCAGCCTCAATATATTTTCATTACACATAGGCATCCATAAACAAGGCAGGGTATTATTTTGCATGTTTTTTAACTTTATGTAAAAGATGTCATAATCTGGGTACAATTTCTGTTGTTTTTATTATGTTATTCTAGAGATGTGTCTATGTTACACAGATATCTTTAGTTCATCTATTTAAAATTTCTCCACTTTAAAGTAGTTGTTATTGTTGTCAGACCACAGTGACTGACATTAAGCATGAAGCAGAAGAGTTTGGGGTGGTCCCTATTTCTTTCTTTCTTTCTTTTTTTTTTTTTTTTTTACAAATTTTTCTCTCTTTTTATTGAAATATAATATACAGTATTGTATTAGTTTCAGGTGCACAATATGATTCAACGATTGCAGACATTTTTCAGTGCTCATCAATAGAAGTGTAGTCTTAATCTCTTTTATCTATTTCACCCCTTCCCCACCCACCTCCCCTCTTGCAACTACCAGATCTCTGTATTTTAAGAGTTTGTCTTCTTGTTTTTCTAGGGATGGTCCCTATTTTATAGCCAACGCAACTGAAGCCCTGTGAAGGAAGCGCTTTGTCCTGCATCACCCAGGTGGGAGCTGAAGAGCAGGGGCTTAGACCAGAGCTACGGACTCATCAGTCTTGCCCCATTATCCTGACATCTTCCCTGCCCCCCATCCCCCAGTCTAGCTGTAAACATCCCATCATCCTCAGCTGAAGCCAAGGCCCCTCTCACTCACCTTCTGGGGCTCTGGTGGGGCAGGCTTGACTTGGACTTCATGCTTGACCAACCAGTTGCTAAGCAACAGCAGAAGGAATAGGAACCCAAACAAGACTGGCTTATAGCTGATCAGCCAAGCCACCAATGTTCCTATGGTGCCCGAGGAAGCAAGTATCCCATGGAGATTCCTTAAAAGAGACATTAGTTCCCCCAGCATTATGGCTTGGAGGCACCCAGGCCCCAAGACCCTGCCTTGGTGACCCCTCTAGGACAGTTACCCTCCATGACAGGAGCTGTGGCTGCCCCCTCCTCTGAGTCATAACCAGTCCCCCTCTCCCAGCTGCCGCATAACAATAATATTAGCTACTCCTATGTCTTAAGCAGCCACTGTGTGCCAGACTTTGACAGGCAGCTTGCAAGCAATATCTCATGACGTCCTCACAAGAGCCAGGCGATGTAGGCCTTAGTGATACCTCATTTATTCAGCAGTACTTCTGGGCCTAGCCACTGGGGATAAAATGGCCAACAGCACAGAGCCCCTACTCTCATAGTGACAGGGTCTGCAAAGAAAAATTACCCAAGATCAGGAAATAAGGCAAGAAGATTACATTGAGCCTGTTTACCGTCATACTAAAATTCTGTCCAGCTGGTCTACCTGTTGGTCATCTGATGCTTTAGGGGAAGGTAACTTTGACTTACTGTTTGATATTGATTAGGGCACTGACTCTGTATAGTCAGATGTTAACTTTTTAAAAGTTGGATAAGTTGCTCTGGCAATTACATTACTGGGTATATATCCAAAATAACTAAAAGCAGGGTCTTCTTTTTTCCTTCATGTTTATTTATTTATTTTTGAGAGAGGAAGTGCGTGTGTGTGAGTGTAGATGGGGGGGGAGGAGGAGGGGGGAGGGCCAGAGGCCAGGGAGGAAGGAACAGGGGGCGAGGGGAGAGAGAGAGAATCTCAAGCAGGGTCCGAGTTGTCAGTGCAGAGCCTGACATGCGGCTCGATCCCACAAACTGTGAGATCATGACCTGAGCCAAAATCAGTCATTGGACGCTCAACCAACTGAGTGGCCCAGGCACTCTGAAAGCAAGGTCTTGAAGAGATATTTGTACACTTATGTTCATAGCAGCATTATTCACAGTAGCCAGAGGTGGAAGCAACCCCAAAATCCAACAACAGATGAATAGATAAACAAAACACTATATATATATATATATATATATATATATATATATATATTTACAATGGAATTATTCAGCCTTAAAAAGGAAGGAAATTCAGAAAACCCTGTGGGCTGTTGCAGTGCTCTCCTTTCCAATCCTCCATCTGATGTGCAAGGTGGAACCACTACCAAGATGCAGATTTTCATGAAAACCCATCAGTGTCCAGGTGGCACCCTAAAATACAGTAGAAAATGTAAAGGCCAAGATCCAGGATAAGGAAGGAATTCCTCTTGATCAGTAGAGACCGGTCTTTGCTGGCAAAGCAACTGGATGGTGGACATACTTTGTCCGACAACTACGTTCAAAAGGAATCCACTCTCGTGGTGCGATTTCATGGTGATGCTAAGAAAAAGAAGTCTTACACCACTCCCAAGATGAAGAAGCATGAGAGAAAGAAGGTAAAGCTGGCTGTCCTGAAATACTGTAAGGTGGATGAGAATGGCAGAATCAGTCACCTTCATCGGGAGTACCCTTCAGAGGAATGTGGTGCTAGAGTTTTTATGGCTAGCCACTTTAACAGACATTATTGTGCCAAATGTTGTCTGACCTATTGCTTTAACAAACCAGAAGACAAGTGATCATATATGTGTTAATAAAAGACATGAGCTAACATTAAAAAAATTTTTTAAAGGAAGGAAATTCTGAAACATGCTGCAACAGGTTTGAACTATGAGATTATGCTAAGTGAAATAAGCCAGTCACAAAAACACAAAAGCTCTTTGATTCCACCTACATGAGATATCCAGAGTAGGCAAATTTACAGAGACCGAAAGTAGAATGGCGGTTGCCAGGAGGCAGGTGAACGAGAAGTTGTGGTTTAATGGATACAGAATTTTATATGAGGAGAGCTCTGGAGAGATTGTATAATCATGTGACTATAACACTAGTGAACTATACACTTAAAAATGGTTATGGTGAAGGGCACATGGGTGATGGAGTTGGTTGAGGATCTGATTCTAGATTTCCACGTGGGTCGCTGGGTTCCTGCTGACAGCTCTTTTCTCTCTGCCCCTTCCTCATGCATGTGCTCTCTCTCAAAATAGATAAACTTTTAAAAACATGTTTAAGGTGAGGGCATCTGGGTGATTCAGTTCATTAAGCATCCGACTCTTGGTTTTGGCTCAGGTCATGATCTCACGGTTTGTGAGTTCAAGACCCGCATCAGGCTCTGCACTGACAGTGCTTGGGATTTTCTCTCTATTCCTCTCTCTCTGCCCCTTCCTCCCTCCCCCGCACCCCCCCCCCCTCTCTCTCTCTTTCTCTCTCAAAATAAATAAACTTAAAAAATGGTTGGGGCACCTGGTTAAGACTTATGTGTATTCTACCACAACTTTANACATGTTTAAGGTGAGGGCATCTGGGTGATTCAGTTCATTAAGCATCCGACTCTTGGTTTTGGCTCAGGTCATGATCTCACGGTTTGTGAGTTCAAGACCCGCATCAGGCAGAGCCTGGAGCCTGCTTCGGATTCTGTGTCTCCTTCTCTCTCTGCTCCTTCCCTGTTCTCTCTCTCTCTCTCTCTCTCTCTCTCTCTCTTTCTCTCTCTCAAAATACATAAACATTAAAAAAATTGTTTTAATGGTTAAGACTTATGTGTATTCTACCACAACTTTAAAAAATGAAATAAATTAGTTATTTCTAGGAAATCCTAAATGAGTAAGTTGCAAATGATTTTTTTGCAAATAGAGGCAAATGAGTTCTATCTGATAGAAAAGATAACATCAAAGTCTTGTAAGACATTAACCACTTTTTTCTTACTCCAGAATTGTTTTCCACTGACTAGTGACTAAATATCAGTTTTTCATATTTTCTCTTGTTGTTGTTTTTAATGTTTATTTATTTTGAGAGAGAGAAAGTAGGGGAGGGGCAGAGAGAGAAGAACAGAGAGAGAATCCCTAGCAGGCTCCACACTGTCAATGCAGAGCCAGACATGGAGCTCAATCCCACAAACTTGGAGATCATGACCTGAACTGAGATCAAGAGACAGATGCTTAACCAACTGAGCCACCCAGGTGCCCCTATATTTTGCTTTGAACCAGTGTTATCATCCTGCTGGGGCACCTGGGTGGCTCAGTCAGTTAAACGTCTGGCTTCGGCTCAGGTGATAATCTCATGGTTCATGGCTTCCAGCCCTGAGAAAGGCTTGGTGCTGACAGCTCAGAGCCTGGAGCCTACTTCAGATTCAGTGTCTCCCTCTTTGTCTGTCCTTCCCCTGCTGATGCTCTGTCTCAAAAATAAAACATTTAAAAATTTTTAAAAATGAGTTAAAGAAATCTTTGACATATGCTCACTATTTTGTATGGGAGTTCTTCATATTCAAATGTCAATTTTAATGGCTATGATATTCTATTTAATTAGTGGCCACTTGTTGGGCCTTTAGGTTAGTTTTCCTTTATTGTTATTATATATAACCTGAGGTAAACAGCATTAAAGTTAAATCTTTGTACACACACTTACATCTTTTCCTAGAATGTCTTCTTGAAAGTGGAATTGCTAGGTCAAAGGATATGCATATTTAAAAATCTAATTTTAAGTTTTATAATATTATTAAATGTGCAAACAAGTCAGATAGAACTACAGAGTTTAAAACAATCTTTGATCTCCTATCTCACCCCTTCCCATCCTCAAATTATATGACTCAGACAACTTGTTCCAACTTTTTAACTGTTTCTTCTGGTATTTATCTTGATATATCTATATTGTATGCTTGTACTGTTATTTCTTGATTTCTCAATTTTAACATTACATACTATCTTTTTATGATGGAAGATAAGGATTTAGCTCCTGTGCAGAACCTCCCCCATTCCCATTTTGTCCCTCCTCTGTAAATCCCTCTCACCTCTCTCCTCCGCAAATTTTCTCTTTTCTCCATTCTTTCAATATAATTCTATCACTTTGGTGAAAACAGTATTCATGATGTTATTAAGGCCACATCAGTGTAGTTCATAGCTGAGCCATATGTCATTGTAATCATTGTACTATGATTACACCTTTTTTCTCGCACAGAGAAAATTTTCCTGGACTTAACTACCCTCCTTCCTTCCTTTTTTTTTATTTGCATAGTTAAAAAAATTCAACTTCATTGAACTGAAATTGGCATAAGTAAAATATAAAAATACAGATAGTATAGTACAGTGAGTTTTGACTAATGTGTAGCCTGGCCAATCGGGATAAAAAAAACATTTCCATCAACCCCAGCAAATTCCCTCCTGCTCAGGGCTCACCTTCATCCCAAGGGCTCACTGATTGGATTCTAGCACTAGAGATTAGTTTTACTAGTCCTTGAGCTTCATGTAAGTGTAATTATTTTTTGAAAATTACAGTTTGAAGGGGTACTGGGGTGGCCCAGTCAGAAGAGCATGCGACTCTTGATTTCACAGTCGTGAGATCAACCCCAAGCTAGGTGTAAACATTGCTTTAAAAAAAAAAAAAAGGCTTTAAAAAAAAGGGAAGAAAATTACAATTTGAAGAGAGACGTGTAAAAAAGCAATTATAATTGTGTCTAATAAGTAGAAACAAGCTTGACGAATACAAGCTGTTCCAGTGTTCGGTCACTAAAGGAGTCCTGGAGGAATTGAAAAAAATTCACCACCATCATCTGCAGCACTAGAAAGAATTAACCTCAAGTAAAAAGAGGTGTTATGTATGGAAGACTTGGAATGGGAGGAGGTATGAGGGCGAGTGAGGGAGTGCTAATGGGAAAGAGGTCCAGACAGAAGAGCATGAACACAGCCCTCGAGGCAACAGCCGTCCAATTTGGACTCAACCCTGGATTTCCTGACTTCTGTCCATTTTATTACCACGAAACTCACTTGCTCTCTAAGATTCCCCTGTCCAAGCAGTACAATTAGGAAACAGTAAGATGACTTACGAGGTACATTTCAGTGTTTTCTCTTCACTAAATTTGTAAGCTCTTTGAAAGCAAAAACTTCATAATTAAACCCTTGCCACGTAGAAAGCATTAATAAATATTGGTTGAACTGACAAATTGAGTAGGTGAATGAATGAATTTATGGATGTATGCAAGTCCCCGGAGCGAATGGTCACCTTCGGAGGTGTAGTCTGGCCCAGAAGCCCTAGGAGCGGGAAGGTGCTGGGGCCAACTCCAAAGGCCAAGGCGACGCTCTAGGAAAGCATCGTGCTTAGTGCCGTGGTGCCTCTCTAGCCGCGAGGATGCAGCTCTATGGCAGCGGGGGAAGGCGGGGCTGTGGGCGTCCCGGGGCCTTTTTGTCCGGTCGCTGCGGGAGCGCGCTCAGCGCGTGCGTACGCCGTGGCGGTTGGCAGCGAGCTACCTTCGTGAAGTGAGGCGAGGCGAGGCTGCTCCGGACTCACGGACCGACAGACAGAGCGGCCCCTCCGGCCGTCGGCGGCCAGGCGGCCCGAGATGTTGTCTGGGAAGAAGGCCGCGGCGGCGGCGGCGGCGGCGGCAGCGGCGGCGGCGGCGGCCGGGACCGAGGCCGGCCCCGGGGCAGCGGGCGGCGCGGAGAACGGCTCTGAGGTGGCCGCGCCGCCCGCGGGCCTGTCGGGCCCTGCTGAGGCCGGGCCGGGGGTGGCGGGGGAGCGCACTCCCCGCAAGAAAGAGCCTCCGCGGGCCTCCCCGCCCGGGGGCCTGGCCGAGCCACCGGGGGCCGCCGGGCCTCAAGCCGGGCCTACCGTCGTGCCTGGATCTGCGACCCCGATGGAAACGGGAATCGCAGAGACTCCGGAGGGGAGACGGACCAGCCGGCGCAAGCGAGCGAAGGTGAGGCGCGACCCCCTCCTTCACGCCGCAGACCCCCGGGGCTTGGATTCCTCGAGGTTGTCCGGCCCGCGGTGACCTCCGCCCCCCTTGTCTTGGGCTTTTAGCCGCACGCCCACCCAGACCTCCCCCGGCCCGTCGGGTCTCCACCGCGGCTCCCCACCAGCTGGGTGGGTGGGGTGAGGGAGGCGAAGGGCTTCGCCGGTGCTGAAAGCGGTCTTTGTGCCGGGACGCGGTCGTCTTGGGTGGGAGAGGCGGATTGCTGGGGAGGGTGCTTTACTCCTTACATAGGTGCACCTTTGCGTTTTCCGGCCTGGGAAACATGGCTCCCTGGCGTGGGGTCCTGGCCGGCGCGGTGGGAGACGGGCACCGCCGGTTTGCCGCGGCGGCGTGGGGAGGCCCCTCGGCCGTGTTTAAGGACTTCGAGCTGGGCGCGCGTTGGGGCTGGAGGGCAATGCTAAAGAGATGGCCTTGGCTGTGGGGACGGAAAAGAAATGAACATTTTTTTAAAGCCCTCCTGTGCGCTCCTTTTCCTCTTTCCTTTTATTCTCTCAACGATCTTTTGACGTAGATTTTTACCGATGAGGAAGCTGATTGAGAGGGCTAATATCAATTAGTCAAGGTGCAAATATCTGGGAAGAAAAAGATTTGTCACGGAACAGTATATACAGGCAGCAGCTGCTTCACATCCCTGAGTGCCAGATGCTGTGTTCAGAGCGTCACTTAGAGTTTATTTTTTGCTCGGCACCAACGGGCGGGTTTTGTTAGTCCCACGTTAGGAAGTGAGTAAGCTGAGGCACACAGTTTAAGCAACTTGGGCAAAGTCACGCAACTAAGTGGTAGAACTGGAATCTACGTTTATGTTGTGAGAAGGTGGCCTCAGACAAAGGACCACATGGAACACCCAGCTGTGCAGGCCACTAAGGGCAGGACTAGGACACAGACTTTTTTAGACTTGGGTGTTTTCTGGAGATGTATACTTTTAGAAGAAATATTTAAAATCGTGCGATTTATATAAATTATGCATATAACAAGTTTCCTCCTATCTGACTATAATTTTTAAGTGGATATGCCAAGTCCGTGTGTATGAGGAGCTTCTTGAGTATTACCCAGACTGAGCCCTCTTGAGAGATCTGTCTCCAAGAATAAATACCCTGTGCTAAAGGGAGTAAAGGCTTTTGGGAGTTTTAACCAAAGCGTGAGTTAGAAAAGACACAGATTGGGGACTCCCAACTCTTCAGAAATAAGCGGCCCAAACGTTTTTATTTTACTATTTCAATAGAAGGTATGGCCAGAAAGCATGTGATAAAATATTTCTTAAAAACGGTTCATTGAGATAATTCACATAAGATAAAATTTACCAATTTTAAGTTGTACAGTTGAGTGGTTTTTAGCGTATATTCACAAAGTTTTGCAGCCACCACCGCAGTTAGTTTTAATTTTAGGGCATTTTCATCACCCCCAAAAGACACTTGTACCACTGGCAATCATTCTTCATTCTCCACTACCCCTAGCAACCACCAGTCTACTTTCTGTCTTTGTGGATTTGCCTATTCTGGACATTTTATATAAATGGAATCCTAGAATATGTGGTCTTTTGTGTCTGGCTTCAGTATGTTTTCAAGTTTCGCCCATGTTGTCGTTATTTCCATTTAGTACTTGACAACTCCATGGCATAATCTCCCATTGTATGGATATACCACATTTTGTTCACCCATTCATCATTTTGGTGGACCTTTGGGTTTCCACTTTTGGGTTATTATGTGCACTGCTGTTATGAACATTTATGTACAGTGGTTTGTGTGCGTGAACAACAGTGTGTCAGCTCCCTTGGGTATATATTTGGAGTGGAATTGCTGGATCATATGGTATCTCAGTGTTTTACTTTTTGAGGAACTGCCAAACACTTTTTTCCACATCAGCCACACCATTTTACATTTCCATCAGTATATGAAGGTTCCAGTTTCCCCATATCCTTGTCTTGATATTGTCTGTTTATTATAGCTGTTCCTGTGCATGTGAAGTGATGTCTCATTATGGTTTTGATATGCATTACACTAATGACTGATAATGTTGAACACCTTTTCTTGTGCTTATTGGCCATTTTTTTTGTTGTATATCTTTGATGAAATGTCTGTTCAGATTCTTGGCTCACTTTAAAATTGGGTTGTCTTTATGCTGAATAGTTAGAGTTCTTTGTATATGGTGATTACAAAAGTTTTTTATTTTAATGTCCGATTTATCTCTTTTTCTTTTTGTCCCTTCTTCTGGTGTTTTGTTTTTAAGTTTATTTATTTATTATAGAGCATGCACTGGGGAGGGGCAGAGAGTGGGAGAGAGAGAATCTCAAGCAGGCTCCTTATGGTCAGCGTGAAGCCCAGCACAGGGGCTCAAATCCATGAACCACGAGATCATGACCTGAGCTGAATTCAAGAGTCAAATGCTTAACCGATTGAGCCACCCAGGCACCCTTTGCTTCTGATTAAATCCAAGAAATCATTGCCTAGTCCAGTGTCGTGAAGATTTACTTCCATGTTTTCTCCCAAGAGTTTTAAAGTTTCAGCTCTTGGATTTGGATCTCTGACCATTTTGGAGTTAATTTTTGTATGTGGTATCAAGTAGGAGTTCAGCTTCATTCCTGTCCATATGGGTATCCACTTGTCCCAGCACATTGAAGTCTGTTCTCCCCCACTTTGAATGGTTGGCACCCTTGTTGGTTAGCCCTAAATATAAGGGTTTATTTCTGGACTCTCAATTCTGTCCTACTGATCAGTATTTTTATTCTTAAGCCAGTATCACACTGTCCTGATCACTTTAACTTTGTGTAATAAGTTTTGAAATCAGGAAGTTTGATTTTTCAACTTTGCTCCTTTTTTTTTTCAAGAATTGCTTTGGATATTCTGTGACCCTTGCATTTCCATATGAATTTTAGGATCAGTTTATCAGTTTCTGAAAAGAAAAAAAAAAAAAAGGCAGCTGATTCTGATTGGGATTGTTTTAAGTATGTAGATTTCTTCTTTGTAATTATCCTGTTTTTTTTTAATCTGCAGCCAAGAATACTGTTTTTAATTTTTTTATGTTTTATTTATTTCTGAGAGAGAGAGAGAGAGCGTGAGCAGGGGAGGGTCAGAGAGAGAGGGAGACACAGAATCTGAAGCAGGCTCCAGGCTCTGAGCTAGCTGTCAGCCCAGAGCCTGATGCGGGGTTCGAACCCACGAACTGTGAGATCATGACCTGAGCTGAAGTCAGACTCAACCTACTGAGGCACCCAGGCGCCCCCCTGTGTTTTTTAATTACCGTTATGTTGTTTTTTTCTATCGTGATTAACTATGAAACTCTCAAAAGAAAAGTGGGTCACCTTTTATTTGGGGGAGTAACTAAGAAGGAAGAAACTGGGGAAACAGTCCTATTCCTAGCCAGTCTTGGGAGCCAGAGAAAACAGACCTTAAGGGTTAGAGTATCCATTAAAGGAAGAAAAAGTAAGCTGAGTCCATTGTAGTAGATGGGCCTTAATTCAAGAGTTCTGAGGTATATGCAGAGGTGTATCTGTTATCTATAGATACAGATGTAATATAAAATTATGTAACTAAAACCAAGTTAAGGATATTGGAAGGGATCCATGCATTTGAGGGTCCCTGAAGGTTGTTTGGTAAATTTCAGAATAAATTCACCCCTGAGTGTGTATCCTAACATGATGGCAAAGTATTTAAGGGTTGGAATTGTTAAGTTGGGTTGGAACACTTCAGGAATAGTGACATTCAGCTGGACCTTGAAAAAGTGCAGAATTTAGAGACGTTTTCTGAAAAGGACAGACTTTTTGGAATTAATTTTTCTTGCTATGATTAATTTTCCTCAGAAAAATAAATTCTACCTTGTAAGGTTTTTAGGTTTAGTTACCATGTAAACAAAACACTTGTTTTGTTTAAGTGTCTGGCTTATAGTAAGGTGCCCAGTAATTAAGTATTACCAGTGGAGAAAGGAAGTGAAAAACACTTGGCATATTATGCAGCGTGGTTTGAGAAGCAGCAGGGAATCCACAATGGACAACTGAATGTTGGGAACAATGGCCAAATGAATTGGAAATGAGGTTTTTTAGGAGCAAGGTAAATTGGAGGGATCAGTAATGTTTGGGTTGCAGAGTCATGTTCAGGTTATAGAGAGCCAGACACTAGATCTGTGCTGTTCAGTATAGTAGGCACTAGCCCATGTGACTAGTACAACAGAGGAAACTGAGTTTTTGCTTTTGCTTTAAACTTAAATTGCCACATTGTAAGTGCTCAATAGCCACATGGGTGGCTAGGGCAGCCATAGTGGAAGCACAGATGCAAAACATTTCCATTATCACAGATGTATCAGACAACACTACACTTGGCTATAAGTGCAGATCTTTAGTGCTAGGACAGTTCAGAGAAAGGAAAGATATATTTGTAAGTTTGGAATAGTTAGGGATTAATTTGTGGAGGAGGGGTGCCTTAAATTTCAGGCATTGGATTAACAGAAAAAGCTTTTAGGAAATTTAGGGATCAGTAGAACAACATTGAGGACTTTTTGACTAGTGTCTTAGAAAATGGCTAAAGGTGTAAGTTTGGATAGTTAGAGCCAGTAAGTTTATATAGCTGGTTTGAACAATTTGGCATTCTTCTTTTTTTTTAATGTTTTATTTATTTCTGAGAGAGAGAGAGCGAGAGCGTGAGCAGGGGAGGGTCAGAGAGAGGGAGACAGAATCTGAAACAGGCCCCAGGCTCTGAGCTGGCTGTCAGCACAGAGCCCGATGCGGGGCTTGAACCCATGAACTGTGAGATCGAGACCTGAGCCAAAGTCAGACGCTTAACTGACTGAGCCGCCCAGGCGCCCCTTGGCACTCATCTTTTAATCTATCTGAAAATATTATGTACGGATTGGAAAATCAGTCTGGTAGTTGTGCCCTAGCGAATTAAAAGGAACAATTAAAATGGCTGGAGCTTTAAAGTGATTGGGAAGTGAATGAATCATTGTAGTAAGGGTGAAGAAGAGAAGGGAGAGACTAGGGGTATAAATTTGAGAGTCATCTGTGTAAAAGTAAGAGTAATTACCCTAATGACAAATCTGCCTATTGGATGCCTTTATGTCCTTGGTTGTAAGTAGTTGTAGAACCTCCAGTCCTTGAGGATTTTACTGAAGGATGAGAGGTTCCCAGTCCTTTGTTTTCAGTTCCTTTGCTCTGGGGAATAGTTTGTTTTTGTTTTTGTTTTTGTTTTTGAGAATTAGTATGATTCTTTCAGGTAGTTTTAACTTTTTTATTAAGTAGAGAACCCTTTTTAAAAAAAAAATTTATCTTGAGAGAGGGAGAGAGTAAAGAGAAAAAAGAAAGCAAGTGGGGGAGAGGCAAAGAGAGAGAATCCTAAGCAAGCTTTGCCTGACAATGCGGGGCTCAAACTCACCAACCCCAAGATTGTGACCTTAGCTGAAATCAAAGAGTCAGTTGCTCAACTGACTGAGCCACCCAGGCACCCCATTAGAGGAACCCCCTTTTTTAAAGTAATTTGTACGCCCATTGTGGAGCTCACGACCCTAAGATCAAGAGTCGCATGCTCCTCCAACTGAGGAGCCCCTCTTTTTACAAAATGAACTTTTATGCAAAATTCCAAAGTAAAGTACTATTTGCCTGTTTTATATTAAGTTTAAATTTGTAATCTTTAGTTGTCCAGCTTTCAGAAAGTGGGGCTTTTTTTTTTAATAGAGCCAAATTTGAGAAAGGAGTTTAAACTTTATAGTTGTACTCTTATTTGTGTCTCCGAGTCCAATTTTATTTCTGTATTTTGTTTATGGAGTATTGTGAAAACCCAGTGCTTGATAAAATCTAGTGCTTGATAAGTAGTGCAAAAGGTTGTTTTTTAGCTTGCCTTGCCATTTCAGGACACTGGCTTGGTTGCACAGATTGCAGAAGAAATTTCATTCTTAGGTCTACCCAAAATTTACATAAGCCAGTACAAGTTCGTGTGCTGTTGGTCTCCAAAGGATTAACACATATAAGTGTATTTAAATGAAATACTGAAGAATTTTAGGGTTCTGTGGATCACAGATGTTTTTTTCTTGACATTGTTGCTTTTAAATACTATCTTTAGATATTTTTGTTCCTACTTCTAGGTATTTTTCTAATCTCTTTTTTTCCCCCTGAAAACTAAGAATTCCATTCTTTCTCAGTAGCTACTACTTCATCAAAACATTGGATTAAACAATGTTGAAAAGATTGTTTTTGCTGCAAAACTGCTCAGTAACTTTAATGTGCATTGTAGTTCTCCTAGAGGGGCCCTATAAATGCAGTGCTTCCCAAACTTGATCATGGATTCCTTTTTCCTTCAAAGGGTATAGTGTCTTGTGGAACATCCTTTGGAAAGAGCAGTATTACGGCAGTAGAAAGGATCTTATATTATTATTTCATAATTTCCACGTTGCCCAGTTCCATGATAGGTGCTTGTTAAGTGATTATTGATTAAATGGATGAGATTGATGAGCAGAAGATTAAAGGGCTGAATCTTGGGGGGTAGGGAGGCATCCAAGCAATACTATTAAAGGCTAAAACAAGAAAGGATACTGCATACTCTAAACATATATTACATTTTCTGACCCCTCTCCCTCTTTTGAAACTTTTCCCTTGCTGCTTTTTTGCCCATTGTCCTGAGGTTTGTTCCTACATTTTATCTCAGTCAAATAGAATGAAGTTGAGTGTCCGGACTTCTGAAGGCTTTATTTTAAAGCCTCTCTATGAGATGATTTTCCTGGTAAGAACCATTAGTTTGCAACTGAAATTTCAGCTTATTAAGGAAGGGCAAGGAGACTCTCATTCATAGTTGTTTTCTCCATTGTGGCCATGTACTCAGTGTTCCATATTTTATTTTATTCATTTTATCATTTAATTGAATCTGAATAGAGAGCTGTTGTTTCTGTGGCTTCCTGGAATGTTTTTTAGGATGGGAGTCACAGTGACATTTTGCTAGTGTCCTAAGGTTGGTGACTTATTTGTAATACTGTATTATACATTTTGGCAAACAGGTCCATTATATAATCTTCCCTTTTTTTAATGTTTATTTGTTTTTGAGACAGAGAGAGACAGAGGGGCAGTCTGTCTGTCTGGGGAGGGGCAGAGAGAGAGGGAGACACAGAATCTGAAACAGGCTCCAGGCTCTGAGCTGTCAGCACAGAGCCCGACTTGGGGCTCGAACCCACGCACCGCGAGATCATGACCTGAGCCAAAGTCTGATGCTTAACCGACTGAACCACTAAGGCGCCCCTAATCGTCCCTGTCTTAAGTTGTTTTACCCCTAATAAGGCTTCCTCTTTCTACTTACTACCTGGTTCTCTCCTCTACACCCAGAGTATGAATTAGTAGTATGACCTGTAGTTTCCATTTTCGTTTCACTTCTTAATTTGTTGTATTCTTTGCTTTCATCATTAAACTTTTAGGTCAACAGTTATTTTTTTTAATGTTTATTTATTATGAGGAAGGGGAAAGGAGCAGAGAGAGGGAGGGAGAGAATCCCAAGCAGACTCCATGGTGTCAGCGCAGAGCCCAGGCGGGGCTTGATCACATGAACCATGAGATCATCAGTTATTTTTTAAGCAAGTAGATCTTTTCATAGTTTCAGTTTGACTGTTGCCATTTGCAGTTTTTATTACCTACCATTTTTCTCCATTTGGTTTCTGGAATTTCGCTGTTTTACCATGGAACAGAAAAACGTATAGGCTTAACATTAGATTTGTTATTCTAGTTGACTGTATTTGTATTTCAGGGTTATTTTAGTCTTTCGTTGTGATAGATTGGGGTAAATCTCCACTGACATGAGATTGTTTCATGAGAGATTTTAGGGTTTTGTTTTATTTATTTAAGTAATCTCTACACCTAGTATGGGGCTCAAACTCATGACCCCGAAATCAAGAGTCCCATGTTCTTCCCGACTGAGCCAGCCAGGTGCCCCAAGATTAAATAGCTACCTGTTATGATCTAGCTTATTCCTTGTTATTTGCTTGTTTCCCTTAAAATTTGAAGTTAAAAAGCAATTCACATTCACTGATGGTTCCAAATTGAGTCCCTGGTTTTAGATGTTCACTGTATTTAGCTTTCCCTGGTATAATTTCCATATAGGTAGAATACAGAGAGATGGATGAAAGCTTGGCCAACCTCTCAGAAGATGAATATTATTCAGAAGAAGAAAGAAATGCTAAAGCAGAGAAGGAAAAGAAGCTTCCCCCACCACCTCCTCAAGCCCCACCTGAAGAAGAAAATGAAAGCGAGCCTGAAGAACCATCTGGTGAGTAATAGTAACCAATCAGTTTTATTTTGTCCTGAAAATAAGAATAAATGAGTTAATTCCTATTCTATAGTGTTATTTATGTCTTTGGTTTATATTCTGATATTGGCCGTGTGTGTCTGTAGTGTGTGTATGTTTGTGTAAATATATACACACACCCATACATGCATACATACATATATAGTAGTACTGATATTCTTTGTGTGTGTCTGTGCATACATAGAAGGAAAGTAAAAGATGGGGCCAGAAGGATAGTGGCAGTATATGGCACTTGGAATGTTGGAGAAATAAACAGAGAAAACATACAGAAAACCAAATCCAAAGACCCAAACCCTTCAGATTTATCTCTGATTTCGAATTATAGATAGATAGGTCAAAACTTATTCTGGTTAAATTATGCATTTATCACATGTATAGATACTTTCGGATTAGAACCTTCAGAGTGGGGATCAGTTTTGAGAATTTCCTAGTGAACAAATGTAAAAATACATAATGAGGTCAAAAAGAAGAGGCCTTAGTGCCTATTATTTAGTATTGAGCCCTCCAATCAAAGGAATGGTAGAAGAAAAGGCTATGAAGAGATTCTAAACTCACACAGTCTTCCTATGACAGTGGAAAGATTATTGGAGACTAAAGTATTGGTTTCAGAGCTTCAAATATCTTTAAGGAATTCTCACTAGCCTCCCCTCAGATTGAGTCCTACTGAGGATACCCAGACCAAGTAGGGATACGCTTCTGATTTGGAGAGACCAAACGAAAGTAGAATCTTAATTTTTTGTATCTTCTGTCCTTAATGGCATTTCATTAACTCTTCTTGACTTTGAATTTTTACTAAGTTCTTCTTAAAATACATTTAATATTTCTGTAGCTCCAGGACCATTTACCTCTTCAATCCTTTTAGTCCTGTATCTTTTAAAAATAGAATGGGCACCTGGGTGGCTCAGTTGGTTAAGCGTCTGACTTCTGCTCAGGTCAGATCTCATGGTGCATGGGTTCGAGCCCCGCATCAGGCTTGTGCTGACAGCTCAGAGCCTGGAGCCTGTTTCAGATTCTGTGTCTTCCTCTCTCTCTGCCCCTTCCCCGCTCATGCTCTGTCTCTCTCTGTCTCAAAAATAAATAACTATTAAAAAAAAATTAAAAATAGAATGTTTGTTTCAGATGCCATCTGCTATATCTTCCAAGACTGTCATAAATACCCAGATACAGACATATTTAATTTGAGAAGTTTTATCTTTTTAGTCTTTTTTCTCCTCTGTAATGTTATATAAATCACTAGATGTTATTTAAAATAAAAGGATTATTACTGAGGTATTACTTGAGAAAATTACAAGTCAGGCGTTAAATTAGATTTAGAATTTACCAAACAGATTCTGGCCAAAACTCTCAAAAATTAAAATTTTAATTTAGAGTAATTATAATAAAAACACGGTTTGAGAACATTTAGAACAAGATGATTAGATTCTGGGTATAATTTATCTCAGGAATCCGGGGTTTTCTAAGAATGGCCTTCCTAAAAGTTTCTTAAAATGACCTCTTGGGCAGCTATTAGGAGTGATATGTAACCTCTAAGACTAGTGTCCCTGAGGTAAATGTCGCCTTCCCTGTCCCTCAGAACACCTTCTCTCTTTTTGTTGGTATTTTTTTTTCTTTCTAGTCTTTTACATTTAGCTCTCTTCTTTTCCTTTTGTCGTTAGCTCCAACCTCCTCCCTTGATTCTCTACTCCTTTTTCTTTTGTATTCTTCTTTGATTCTTGCCTTTCTTTTCTTCTACCTTTGCTGTAGACTTGCAGGTGAGGTACTGGGGATATGTCTTTTCATATCTCTCATAGCTCAAGAGTCTGCTGATTTCTTGGTTCAAAGGCTCTAAGTATTCTTCAGTAGATGTATTTTAGATGCTTCCTCATCCTTTTTTTTGTGTGGTTGTCATTGTCTCCAGTAAACAGCTGACTTAAGTAGGTACCAAATTGATATGTGCTTTCTTTGTCCTCTGAACATTTTAAACCTGGTATTGGTGTTTTCTTTTCATGAAAGAGGTGTTTTGTTTTCCCATAAATGTCAGGCATTGTTGCCACAAGAAGTAAATATCTTATTAAAGTGATACAGGATTTGGTGAACTGTGTTTATGATATTATGTTCTGATTAATTTTTTATTAATTAAAATTAATTAATTTTATTAATTAATAAATAATTGGTTTAGTTTAAATAAATTATCTTAGTATTTGGGGGGAAAAGTTAAAGTTTCTTAAGTTTAGAATACCTTTCGTGATCAGTGGCACCTCGATGGCTCAGTTGGTTGAGCATCCGGCTTCAGCTCAGGTCATGATCTCCTGGTTCGTGGGTTCGAGCCTTGCGTCAGGCTGTGTGCTAACAGCTCATATTTGGAGGCTGCTTCAGATTCTGTGTCTCCCTCTCTCTCTGACCCTTCCCTGTTCATGCTCTGTTTCTCTCTGTCTCAATAATAAATAAACATAAAAAATTAAAAAAAATTATAGAATATCTTCAGTGATCAGAGATGTGTTGATCACAGCCAAAACTTGCAGTATATTATTTGTGATTATGAAAATAAAATTATTTTTCCTTTAAAACAACTTGAAATTTAAGAAAGGATTTCCAGGGTGAATTAGGGAAGTATTTTCCCCAGTAAAGTAGTGGCAACTTACTGGCCTGTGTAATTTAGAATTAGATGGGGCCCTAATAGTGAATCATAAAATATTAATCAGGTGAATTCAAGTATTTAGAAACTGTCCAGGGATTCCAGATGTTCTGTCTCATCAGAACTAGCTCTTTCACTTGAGTTTTCATTCAAAATTTGAATAGAATCATTGCCATATGGGTATCTTAAAGTCTTTGAGAGAAGATGTGGGTCTTGTTTTTTTACTAAATCTTTTCTTCATCTCAGTCATTTTCGATGAGAAATTAACTTACTCCCTTTAAATATATAAGTAAGGTTTGAATACATTTTTATCCGCTTTTAAGTTTGTTTAGAAAATTTTGCTTTGCTTACTGCAATGTTAATCTTAAGAAGAAAATATTTTGTTAGCACAAGATATTGTGAAGTCTGTTGAGTCAGGTAATCTTCCTGGAGAAGATTCCTTTAGGAGAATTCTGAGAGGAGGCCATAAGGGAGGCCTTCATTACAAGGCTAAGAAATTTGAACTCATCCTTTAAACACTGAGAGGATCTTGTCAGGGTAGCATTGAGATATTTTGTATTTTGAGTGAGAGGCGTTGTACCAAAATACATTTTTTGGAAAAATCAATCTGATGTGCTCTATTTAAGTGAACTAAAGGGGCGCCTGGGTGGCTCAGTCGGTTAAGCGTCCGACTTCGGCTCAGGTCTCGATCTCACAGTTCATGGGTTCGAGCCCCGCATTGGGCTCTGTGCTGACAGCTAGCTCAGAGCCTAGAGCCTGTTTCAGATTCTGTATCTCCCTGTCTCTCTCTGCCCCTCCCCTGTTCATGCTGTCTCTCTCTCTTTCAGAAATTAAAACATTAAAAAATTTAAAAAAAAAAAAGTGAACTAAAGAGGTAAAGAGACTGGCTTGGAGAGATGATTTTGGTTGTATTGATAACCAAGTTTAGTGAATTTTGGTCAGTGGAAAAAATCTCAGTATCAAAATTGAATTTGTATGGAAATAATGTGTGGAGTTTTTTTTTTATTTGTTTGGATTTATGTAATTGGGAAGAAGTTCTCTGTTGTGGCATAAAAATTATTTTTATATTTGTCTGCTTTTGATGATAATGTGGCTTGTAGTCCTGTGGTAGTCACATGAGTAAATAATGTATTTTTCATACTAAGTATTGCTGCTTATATTTAAAGTTTTCCTAAATGTTTCCGTGTAATTTTACATTTATTATACACTTCTGAACGTATTTGTTTCAACAAATGATGGGTTTATTTGGTTTCCTAGTACCTCATCAATCAAGACATTTTTAAAGTTATGCCACCTGAACCTGAAAATGTCCTTGGAATTGTGTGGTTATTAGTAGTGCAAATAATAGTGGAGCGTCTATAAACTAAAAATCTCGGTTGGTCTTTACTGGTTTCGATATTCCCATTAAAGTAGTCTTCTGTTAGTCAATTGTTTTTTCCTTTCTTGGCTCAGTTGTTACCCTGTGTATATTTGATTGTTCCTCAAAGACGTTTTACATATTAACTGATTTGTTAGCACTTAACTTTTTAACTTTCATACAAAAACATGATTTTCTTCTCAAACCCCCACTGCCTTTCAGCAGTTGAAAATTTTCAGAAAATCTTACTAGTAGTTTCTGAATTTAAATTTTGTGTTGGTCAGCTGTTTAGGAACTCTGGTTTGGGAAGACATATTTCATTTTGAGTTAGAAATAGCTTAGTTGTGTAAAGCTTATTAACACTTTTACAGAAGCTTGCTTTAAAAAAATAAAATGAAATTTGAGATGGCTATTAAGGTGCCTTTCTCAAGATTTCAAGTTAATGAATTTCTTAATAGAGATATCAGAAGTATGTTTAAAAATTCATGTACGTAAAAGCACGTGCATGTGTCTGTGTACCAGTTTTCCAGCCTCAGTGATACGCTAATGCTGTAATGAAGCTCGAAGCCTTACATCAAATTATTGTTTCATTTGTTAGATATGGTTAGCTGATGACAACTCTGTATTATAATCTATTTTATTGAATGACTGTAGGAAGAATCACTGTATCTCCTTGTTTATATTCTTTTAAGAACACATAACTCTTACAAGAATGTAAACAGAAGAAGGTACCTGCCCTCTTCTCTGTCTTGGCATGGTAATCTTGGATGTGAGTGTGTGGTGTGTGTTTGCAAGAGATGAAGGCTGTTAAACAGATTACAGAAATCATTGATGTGAGAGATTGGTATGACAAAAAATTTTTATGGTTTTAATAATTTGGGGGCCCTGTTCATGTAATAGTCTTACTGTCGGTTGAAAGAGTATTTCTCAAAATCACATGAAAGGAGATGAAACATGAATTACTAAAAATACTAAATTATATAAAATATGTAAAATGGGTGTGTATGGGTAGAAGAATTTAAAATCCAGTGAAGTTTGATCACAAATACTGTTATAATGAAAATATTTATGACAAAAGATTGATGACCAACTGTTTTATGAGTTGCTTATTCAGTATAGCAAAAAATCTAAAAGGCAGAATCTTTTGGACTGTCCTTTAGAACTTAGTATAATAATAGATTTTGATCAGAAAAGAGCTGAAGATGGATTTCCTTATTACTTTGAAAGAAAAAATAAATGGTGGTCCTAATACTTATGTAATGGTCCTTATATTTTCATAGCTCTTTGTTCTTAGGTACTGTGTGAGACAGTGATACTGAGGTAGTCAGTAAAAGTCCTGGGTTTGGTGGCATGGCAGGTTACGTTAGGTGAATAATTTTATCATGCCATAACTATTTTCATGTGGCTTATACCAGGCTTTTCTCTCTGATTTCTCTTGCCATACCTTCAGGTGCAGTCAGAGAGCAGGTGTAGTTTTCAAGTTTCCTGAGAATGGACTCGGATTACCTCCACAGGGAGGATTATAGAATTCTATTACAACCCCATACCCAGCAGGAGACCCTCATTTGTTGGTCTAATAGAAGTTGTTGGGAAATTCACTCTTAACAGAGTCATTCATGTTGCCATTTTGATCTGCTAGTGTCAAATAATTACCCAAAATCATTTTAGTTCTCATTATATGAAGTATGATGCATACATTTAGAAAGTAAACCTAGGATTACTTTTCTTTTTCTTTTTTTTGTATAGCATCATTTCAGTGTTCTGATTTGGAACTATGCTCCATAATAATTTACCGGAGGACTGAGAAAAAAGTCACAGTCTGAGAAAGTAATCTAGATTAATTCAAAATTTTTGTTTTGAGAGATAACATTTGGACCAAGGTATGCAAACTATATAATACATGGTCCCCACTCTCAGATAATTTATAGCATAGTAGAGATACAAATGTATACATAAATCTGTAATAGAAGGTAAAATAACTCTGAAATAATTACATTTTAGTATAAAAATTTGGAGGGACTTTGAGGGAACAAGAGTGGGAGGAAAGTAAGTCTTCCCAAATCTTTGGCTTACTGAAAGAATTTTTTTTTAAATAGTATGAAAGTGAAATTTTTTTTTAAAGATTTTATTTTTTAAGCAATCTCTACACCAAACAGGGAGCTCGAATTGAACTCGCAACCTCAAAGTACAGAGTCACATGCTCCACAGGCTGAGCCAAATGCCCTGGGAGGGAGTTTGTTTTTTTGTTTGTTTTTTTTTAAGACCACTCCCCTACTCTTTATTTTTTTACTTTTATTTATTTATTTGTTTGTTTGTTTGAGAAAGAGAAAGAGTGCAAGCTGGGGAGAGGGGCAGAAGGAGAGAGAAAGAATCCCAAGCAGGTTCTGCACTGACATGGGGCTCAGTCTTACAAACTATGAGATCATGACCTGAACTGAAATCAGGAGTTGGACCCTCAACCAACTGAGCCACCAGAGCTCCCCTGGACAAGAAATTAAAAAAAAAAAAAAAAAAAAAAAGACATATTTTCTACATAGAGTAAGATTGCTCTAAACTTGGCAGTTCCTCATTCACTTTATTACAAACCCATTAATTGTAAAGCTACAGTGTTTTGTTCCTACTATGGTCCTGGGTTCTCCGGGTCCAGAGCTGAAGACTGGGTCCACTTTAGTGTTACAAATTTAATAACTGGCTAAAGTAAAGAAACAATACAATAAAAGTATATTCAAAGTATGGTGAGAACTTAGGCTTTTATGAAGCAGTTGAGATCCTTGATTATTAACTGTTTACTGCTTTTGGCTGAAACCACTGAATCAGATGCTGTGAGTTTTAGGCTCAGTCTTTGACAGATTGAACTGCTTTTAATGATTTCATTTTACTGATTGTTTTGGGGTTTTTTTTATTAAGCCAAAATAGTCATTTGTCTTAGCTGAGCAACTTTTATAATTTCCTTTAATTCTTTTTGCTACCATCCTTTATTTGGTCTGGTCATGATATAATTGAACAGGAAACTTTGTTTATGAGGATTTTCTCATCTGCAAAATGGGGCTTGATATGAGAGATCAAATGAGAAAATATGAATTCCACCTTTGTATACAAATGTCTTGTATTTATTAAACACAGAGTTGAACTAGGAATAAGGTAAAAAATGTTAACATTTTGCAGTTTTTGCTAATTACAGAGGTCTCAAACGTTTGAAGATAGGGTTGTGTTTTTTCCTATTTTTTTCTTTTTATCTTCTGATGTGAAGATAGAAGAACATATATGATTGGTTAATGCCTAAGAAGTCAAATCTCCCTGTAGCAGTGTAGACTCAAATCATACTGAGGATGGGAAGAGCCTCTGATCATGGTCTGGGAAGATATAGATAGCCAGCATTCTGAGATTCTGAGAAACTTATTTGAGCAAGAAAAAGGGAGTCTCTTGTTGAAATTCATTCATGGTTATCAGTTGTGAAAAGTTACTACAGTTCTTTTAATAGCAGGTCCAGGGTAAAATTCACTGTTGGCCTTTTTAGAAACGGGAGGAACACCTGGCTGGCTCTGTGAGAAGAGCATGTGACTCTTGATCTTGGGGTCATGAGTTCAAGCCCCACGTTGAGTGTAGAGATTGTTTACATACATAAACTTAAAAAAAACAGGTAAATAACTAGAAAAGTAAGCTCAAATTCACATTAAGCTTGGTAGTTGAGCAACATAACATAGCATCTAAATTGTAAACAGTTTCTTTGGAACGTTTTGTAAAGTGAACTGCAAACCAGGATTTTACAACAAAATAGGTGAGGAAAATCCCTACTATGGAATATGGAGGGGAAAAGCATATGAAAAAGTCTATTTTTCCCACTGGCTTCTAAACGCTTTGCTTTGCGTTACTTTTTAGCTTATAGGGCTTTTATTTTGTATAGTATTTCTGATACTGAGGTTTCTCACTTCTGCTCCAATGTTAAATCTTCAGGTGCAGATCAACAGTGCTACTCCTCCACCAGTGGTAAAGGAAGAAAATTCTAGGCAGGTTCCTACCTTAAGTGGCACCCTTTTCCTGCCTTCTGGGCCTTAATGACAGTATAACCCTAGGATTGCTATTCTAGTTGGAACCCATAGATTTCATCTGGATAATTTTGTTGGAGGGTATTGATCATTGTTAGCTGTGTCTAATGCCTGTGATGTGCTTCAAAGGAATGTCTGTGGCTTTTCTTTCAGACCAGTTTATTCTACCTCAGTGAGCCCAATTCACTTGCCTTTGCATTTCTTCATTGAACTGCTATAGATCATTTATTCTTCTGTCCAGAATCATAGTCAAAAAGTTAGGAAACGGATGTATCAAGAACAGTATATTTGAGGATATTTTTAAAGCCACCTTTCACCACGGAGAGGACTGGATGGCACCAATAACTTGCTACCTTTCGATTATTTAAAAAAATTATTTTGTCATTTGTGTTGACCAATTCCTCTTTGAAACTGACTTTCCTTATGAGATTAGTCATATATTTACCACTGCTTCAGATTCTCTGAGCCTATTGTTAACCTCCATTCTAAGATATTTTTTTTAGGGGCGCCTGAGTGGCTAGGTCATGATCTCTCTGTGAGTTCGAGCCCTGCATTGGGCTCTGTGCCAATAGCTCAGAGCCTGGAGCCTGCTTCAGATTCTGTATCTCCCTCTCTTTCCCCCTTCCCCCCCATGCGTGTGCGTGCATGCTCTCTTGCACGCATGCTCTCTCTCTCTCTCTCAAATATAAAATAAAAACATTTAAAAATATTTTTAATATTTGAAATATTTTTATAATTAAATATTTTAAATTAAAATATTTAAAGTATTTTTAAATGTTTTTATGTTTTTTTAATGTTTTTATTTATTTTTGAGAGACCTCAGGGGAGGGACTGAGACGGGGTGGGCAGAGGATCTGAAGTGGGCTCTGTGCTGATAACAGAGAGCCACATGTGATGCTGGACTTGAACTTCCAAACCATGAGATCATGACCTCAGCTTAAGTGGAATGCTCAACTGACTGAGCCATCCAGGTGCCCCCCCCCATGCTATTTTAAAGTTTTAGCCCTATTCTAAAGTTCTAGTCTTTAATTACTTCAAAGACTGAGTAATTAAGTAAAGCCTTTTTCCATTTAATTTTATCTAAATTTTTCTAAATTTCTCATTTGGTCCATTGCACTACCATTCCTGCACTTAAAAGAACTTGGAACCATCTTGAAAGTCCTTTATCCCTTTTATCAAGTCTGTTGTAAAGTCATGTAGCTTCTTGTGCATGGCTTCTTTGACTTATTATTGTTATGCCCTATTCATTTATATTGTCACCTTTTCTAGTGAATTTCACTTGCTATCTAAACTAATCAGCCTTTCAGTTGGATCTCCTTTGTCTAGGCCACCTTTTTCCCGTAATCCATCTGGTACAAAGTGACCAGGTTAGTTTAATTAAAATATTACTTGTTTTTCTGCAACAGGCCATACGGTTCTGCCCCATTACTATTAAGATCAGTTTAGGTTTTGACATGGAAGGTGGCCCCTCTATCTTGCCCTCCCACCTCTGCAAGTACTGTGTGGTTCTATACCATGTCTGTGCTTTTCTCCTTGCTTTTGTAAGTGTTCCAGATCATGCTGGTGGTTTGACTGCCTCCCAGTTTGTCCAGCTCTCTGTGGATTTATTCAGAAACACTTCTCTGATTCTTCATCTGTATTAGCCTCTTGTTTCCTTTTTTTAAAAAAAAGTTTCTTGGGGCACCTGGGTGGCTCAGTTGGTTAAACATCTGACTTTGGCTCAGGTCATGAGCTCATAGTTCATGAGTTCAAGCCCCTCGTCAGGCTTTGTGCTGACAGCCTGGAGCTTGCTTTGGATTCTGTGTCTCCCTCTCTTTCTGTTCTTCTTCCCCTGCTTGCTCGCTCGCTCACGCTCTCTCTCTCTCTCTCTCAAAATTAAATAAACATTAAAAAATAAATAAAATTTTAAAAAAGTTTCTTTGTGGATTTTTTAAAATCTTTCTCCAATTAGATTATAAGCTCTTTGAAAATAGGTACTTAACCTGTTCCACTTTCTATTTGTGCTTGGCAATTTGGGGATAGGTATTCAGTAAACATTGAATTAATGAGACTATTAAAATATAAACTGAGGTGTTAATAGAGTGGAAACTTAATTGTGTTTAAAGATGGTTTAAACTTTTAAGATTTTTTTCCCCTCTGCTAATGTGTCAGGTTTGATTGAAACCAATAGCATGTCAGTCACTTTATTCTGTAAATTTGGTAAATTTTTTATTAAATTTTAATAATTTGATTTTTTTTGTTTAAAAATCATTGCTTCCCAGAAGATTTAGGAATTTCTTAAATCGTGTACAAAAGTTATCAATGTGAATGTGATTTCAAGAAACTACAGAGTTACAATGTGAATCTCTTGGTCAATATGTACCTGGAAACAACATATCAGTGATCTTGCCCTCTATGTTTGTCTAAAAATTATATATATATATATATTATAGATTTCCTTTTAAGATGTTGGAAGAGTGATCTCTTGAGAATCTGAATCAAGACTGTAACTAAAATGCGTCACTGTTCTTCAAGAATAACCTAACAGGTCTGTAGAAGATTTATTAGAAGGCAACCAAAGGGCTTTTATGTAAGATAAAAAGATTTTATCTTCAGTTTGTAGAAGATATACACAAATATAGGTCTTAAGGTCTCTAAACTTGAGAGTGAGAGAGAGAAACGCGCATGCGCGTAATGAGAATGAAAACAAAAGGAGGTCTCCTGCGCGGTGGTGTCCAATCAAGGTGATATGAAAAGGCTGCTTTTATATATTTTCATTTTCTATTTTGAGTTTGAACTCATGGAAGATAACAGCTGTACTTGCCTGCTGTTCATGTCCTTGTGCAGAGTCCTAGGCCAGAAGACCCAAAGAACAAATACTGTGGTATTTTATGTGTTCTAATCAGAGACAATCCTGGATGGAAAGTTAGCTGCAACCATTTGTATGTGTGGTGTTTTTAAGAAAATGATAAAAGAATTGGTCTACAATATCACTAATAAAGATGATGCTGTTATCATCTGTCTTTGGGGAAGTAGGCACCCTCCAAATATTCATGACTGCGTTATGATTAGAAAATAGCAGCCTCCTCTTCTAAACCTTCATCAAGTTAAATGACACCTTGTTCCTTTACTTAATTTTAAGCACTTATTTTGTTTTTCATCATTTCTTACATGTTTATATCACCTGTTTGGTTTTCCCCTATTTCTCTGCTAATGCAGTGCTTTGTTTCTTTTTTGACTTTCTGCTGTTAAGAGACATCCGTTTAAAAAAATCTTCCCAGGGTATTGAATATTTTTCATATTACTCCTATATATTTTTATCAAAGAACAGTATGTGAATTTTTGCTGCTTTTTTCAAAAGCAGAAGAAAAAAAGACTGCCCTACCTTGTTATGAAAGAGCAGTCTTGTTAACCTTTTGAGCACATAAGTCAGGCTTAAATCCGTATTTCTATTAAATACCATTGACAGAAAACAGCCAAGAGCTCTCTGCAGGTTAAAATAATTTAGCATGCTATATGCCATGTAGTTGGGGAAGAGGGAAAATGATAGAAATAGGAAGGATAAAATAATTTAGACTTAATGGCTAGCCTGAAAGTGGTTTTTATTTATTTTTAGAAATGGTGATGCCTTTGTGACAAGAGACTGTGCTTTTATTCTTTGCCAAGCTGGGAACATAATTTGAGAGGGAAGCGCTATATTGTTCCTAATGCTTAAATGTTATTCTTGGAAACTGTATTTATTTCATTGTGCCAAGCCCTCCCCCTTGAGTCAATCTTTTGTTCTAGGGTGGTTCCAAACAGAACAATGACAGTTTCTTAAAACCGCTGAAAGATTTTTTATGAATAAATCTAGAAGTAATTGAGAATATGTATTTTTTACTTAGACTTTAAAATTTTAAATGTAGGGACTGCATTTTCAAGATGTTTTCAGATTGGATTTTGTAATTGGAGTCATCTTTTCATAATTGTATCCTCCTTTTTTAAAGGCTATAAAACAACAACCTTGTGCCTTGTCTGAGAACCATAACCTTCTAGAGCCTAAAGGGCCTGTCAGGAGTATAGTAAAATAACTTTAGAATGAGATTCTTCAAAGCAGGGCATGTGCCTTCTAGCAACACATTATCATGTCAGGAATCATTTCTATCTAAACACTTTCGTATACATGAGGATAGAGATGTCGTTTTTACTTTCATGTTCCCTTTTGATTCAAATGGTGGATGATGGATAATCAGTCTTCTTTCTTGTTGAGATTCTTTTAAAATTAACTACTTAATGAAGCCTGTCACGTTTTAGATCATTGGAGAGTGTTTTCATATGTTCCAAAGATCATGCTATAGTTTTCCCATAATGTACCAGGTAGATAGAAGCTTAAGAAGATCATAGCATCTGTCTTGGTGATAGATTTTGGAAGAATCTGGAAGATCATCTATCCTGACTTGGTCTGATTGAACTTTCAAGCTGTGATACTTTTCTTGAAGTTATATCTATATATTAGTCAACGAGGAAAATGTCTTAGCAGGCTCACTGTGTAGCTTGAGGTAGGAACCCCCCCCCCCCATAACTCCCCCTTCCCACCACCACCACCATGTGTGTCTATCTACATTACTTGGCATATGACTGCAGGATGTCTTGTGGTGTGGTTGAAAGTTTTACTAAGGAGGCCTGGCATATTCAGATCTAGCACTGTCTAGCATGCTTAAATGAAACTTGTTTTGGAGCTGAGTCTTTACAGTCCCTGCTTTGCAGTCAAAGGGAGAATTTCTCATTAAAACTGTAAGTCTTGGGACACCTAGGTGGCTCAGTTGGTCAAGCGTCCAACTCTTGATCTCAGCTCAGGTCTTGATCTCAGGGTTATGAGTTTGGGCCCTACTTTGGGCCCCACACTGGGCTTGAAGCCTACTTAAAAATAAAATAAAAATTTTAAGTCTTTGCTTGTTATTTTATGTATTTTCTTTTTGGATAGAAAGGTAAAGATAAAGAGATTGAGCAGATGGCTAAATTGCTGCAGCTCTAGGCCTAGAGCCCTGCCACACCTACCACTCTGAGCCTAGCAACAAGTAGTAAAAGACCTTTGGAATCCGTTTTCCCCCATCCATGTTTGACTGACAGCAAAGATTTAGTGATTAGAAATACTATGTACTTTGTTCTGCTACCTTTCAACAAGAATCAGTGTGTACAGTTGAAATTTTCTGACCAGAATTTGGAAGACTATGATGTGATTCCCTGGGACTGATTCGAGAAGGAGCTCTCTGAATATGGGTTTACTAGTTGGTGGTGAATTTGTGAGTCGCCAACTATTAGGCCTTTATGTCCAGATATTATCTTAATTTATGGAGTAAGGTCCCTGAGTTCTCCTCTTTCCTTCCACAGGGCAAGCAGGAGGACTTCAAGACGACAGTTCTGGAGGGTATGGAGACGGCCAAGCATCAGGTGAGGGTGGCATTAGATGCTTGCCACTTAGTAGCAAGAGCCGCCAAGTCAGGGATTGATGCTTGCAAGTGTTTTTGGCTACGGTATCCACATTTTAGCCAGAAGCGCAGGGGAAATTTAACTTGCAGGACAGAGCAGTAGACTAGGAGAGTGTAGCCAGAACAAAGGCAAGCAAAACCTTTTGAAGTCCTCAGGCCGATCTCAGCCCTCCACTCTTCATGTTTTTGAGGAGATGGCGGGTACTTTTCTCCCCAGCAGCTTTTATAGTGACAGTAAATATATAAAACAGAATCATGGGACCTTTGAAAAGAAATATAGCTGAACATACTGAGAGGAGGAGCCATAGGCTGAAAGCCTTCAAAAATAATAAAAGGACGGAAAGGCATTCTAGGACTAGTCAGAGGAATTACACAGGCAAGGGACTCTTTTCAGATATGGTTGTTAGATGGTGTTGGGTACCTTTTTTCAGTTAACATTGCATAGTTATTTTGTAGTTTAAACATTTTGTCTCATGAAAATTAGTCGTTTTTTAAAAGTCTGCTCAAAAGTCTCTTTTCAGACAAAACTGAGATTTTTACTTGTAGGAAAAAATAAAGGGTTAAATGATTTATAGGGCCCATCTGGAGCCATTAAAGTTTGTTCCAGGAATCCAAAGTAGTATGTCGGGATTTCTTCCTTTGCCCAGGATGTTTTTGTGTGGTTCAGTGCTCAAAGCTGACTAATATATACATTATGATAGAACTGGAATAGGTATTACTTCACTTTTGCAGTTTGTCACCTTTCAGCTGTTAAGTGTACTTTAAAATTATTTGTCTTTTGCAGTTCATGTACACCAGGTCTAGGAACTATTTGTATTTTACTCTCTTGGATCAAAGTTCATGTTAATGCAGTGTAGTACTTAGGGGATCCAGAATGTTAGAGGTAAATTTCTTTCAATGCTATCTCAAGGATTGGAGGTTGATAATCAGTACGTGGTTATTTTAGAGGAGTTAAAATCCTCATTCAGAGTATCTCTGGCAGATAAACCTTCAAGAATGCTATTTATTAAATGACACACTATTGGATCTTCCATGGAACTGTTGAGGATCAGGGATAGCCTTTAGAGCTTTAATCTCGAAGAAATAAATTGAGTTTTGTTGTTGCTTTTTGTTTTAACGTGAGTAAATTTACTCTCTTGCTTTAGTAAACAATACGTTGTATTCCTAAAGGTAAAAACAGACTTTTGTCTAAAACTGTGGTGCTTCTGACTTACTATTTAGTAGAACGTGAGTTTTTTACAGTGTTTCCAAGAATGGTGGTGACTATTCGGAACCCTTCAAGATCTCTCTTCAGATCTTTGCCATGTTCAGAAGCATGCATTTGTAAGATCAGTTAGAAGCATGTGCTTGTAAGCGATCAGCATTCTTTTTTTAAATAAAGCCAAATGGCCCTCATGAGCATCTTAGGACCAGGATCATATCTTGACTTTTATAAATCCACATCAAGTTGGTAATAAACATCTTCAATCTTAAAAGTTAATGGAACTTGAGGTCATTTTCTGTAGCATCCTGCGGTCAAACAGATAATATTGTATTCATCTGTTTTATGGATTAGGACCTGAAACACAGTTAAATGGTACGACAAGGATACACAAACAATTGGAGGAGTGAGAACCTAGAGGTCTTCTTTCTTATGCATAGACTAGTCTTTTATATCCTCCCTCATAGAATCATTTAAAGTGTGCGTTTACCCTAAAAAAAAATCTAAAGCATAAGAAACCATATGATTCTCCTCTATTTCTTTCCTCTTCCCCTAGTCTTTATTTAATTTTTAAACTATTATAGGACTGGATACGGTGCATCTTTAGTTTACTAATTTTAAGTAGTAGTTTATATGAGGATTCTTGTCAGGCTTTTGTTTTCCCTCTTTAACTAGAAATCTAGTTAATTTATCTACTTCGTGAAAAAAAAAATGAAAGGTAGTAACTTTCATGGAGGCCTTTTAAGTTTTATATCTCTGTTGCTTTATTCTACTCAAGATGCTACTTATATGTCAGAATAAGGGAGGAAATGATTTCATGTAATAGAAGAAGGTCTATATCCTCACCTTCCCCCCGCCCTTTTCTACTTCTCTGATCTCTCCAAAAAGGTCTTTATATTCCCTTAAATATTTTATGACTTTTAACTATGTTTTCAGAGAAAGTATGAGCCTGTCAGCCCATTTCTGTTTTAGCATGACTGCATTTTGAAAGGTGATACTGGAATTTCCTGTGCGAAACATGAGAGAAAGGAATTGAACTGAGGGGCAAGATTGATATGTAGGCAGCCTTGGAGCTTTAAAAAAAAAAATTAGGATAGCATCTTCAGAACATTCTGAATTTCCAGAATACCAGACTGTGTTAAGAGCACATAAACACCAAGTGTAAATTAGGCCTGAATTATATGTGCTACTGATACTTCTTTTTAATGAGGATATTATTAAATTCAGTTGTATTCTTTAAGGTTTTTCCCTCAAAAGGTGATACTTATGAGTTACATTATCCAGAGTGGTCTGTTAGTTCATTTTGGAAATATCCTATTAAAAGAATGCTTTATTTAGCTTCTGCACAGCTTAGGTTCCAAGTTAACACATTTCTTTGATAAAAAGGTTTATCCTACGTAATTTTCACCTTTGTATTGATAAGGGTCTTCCTTCCTTGAAATAATATTTTAACATTTATCTGAGAGAGAGACAGAGACCGAGCGAGCAGGGGCGGGGCACAGAGGGGGGACGGAGGATCAGAAGCAGACTCTGCACTGCACTATCAGCATAGAGCTCAATGCAGGGCTTGAACCCATCACTGAGCTGAAGTCAGATGCTTACCGACTGAGCCACCCAGGTACCCTTAAAGATACTTTTAAAACTGCCACATGACTTACGTAAATAAAAAAAAATTTTTTTAAACATTTATTCATTTTGAGAGAGTATGGGGGCTGGAGGGCAGAGAGAGAGGGAAACACAGACTCTGAAGCAGGCTCCAGGCTCTGAGCTGTCAGCACATTGCCCAAGGTGGAGCTTGAACTCACGAACCATGAGATCATGACCTGAGCCAAAGTCAGACACTTCAACCGAGCCATTCCAGCACCCCTAAAATTTAATTGTTAACATATTCTCAAGATTCTCAAAGTTAGCCAACTATTTTAAAGTGATTTTTGACATAAGCACTTGGAATGAGGAGCCACATATAATATAAAATTTAGTGTTTTTCCCTACATGGTTTTTTGACTGTTCTTGACAGTAATATTTTGAAGTAGGATTGATGTTCATTGATTTTTTTTTTAATGTTTGTTTATTTTTGAGAGAGAGACAGAGTGTGAGTGGGGGAGGGGCAGAGAGAGGGAGACACAGAATCCAAAGCAGGCTCCAGGCTCTGAGCTGTCAGCATAGACCTGACATGGAGCTCAAACCTCACAAACTGCAAGATCATGACCTGAGCTGAAGTTGGACACTTAACCAACTGAGCGTCCCGATGATGATTTAGTAAGCATGTAGAAAATAGTATAGCTAAGAAAGAAAGCTACCCGTTTTGGGGAGAAAGAAGTACAGTTTATAGAGTTCATTGTTTTTCACGTTAATAGCATACACTTACACAGGTAACCAATTTTAAGAGATATTTGTTCTGAGTACTCAGAATTATTGTGTAGATAATGCCCATTATAATAAAACTTGGTTTTGGTCTTGGTTTTAATTTTTGTTTATTTTGATTGGGTAGTAGGGGACTAGGAACATCAAAGCTGTGTGTATAGTTTTAGAAAATTTCACATTACTGAAATAACCTATTTATTTATTATTTTATTTATTTATAACCTAACCCAGCATTTTTCTTTTCCTGCCTTAATTTCATGTTCTACCCTCAGTAGTATGGCTCTTAGTGATTATTTTTTCCTTAGGGAATAATTAATTGTCCTGAACAGTTTTTAATTTTAGGTTGAAATTCATTAAATGAGAGAATTGTTGATTAAGTAATGTAAGTACATGTGCCCTCATTATCTACTGTCAGTGGATACTTTTCTTTCCCATTAATATTGTTTCTTAATGTGCAGCCCATATTAGCATTAGGCATTTTTGCTTGACCTCTTGGTAACAATTTTTTTCTAGGCAATGTTTAATGTCTTTGTGGAAACAACACCCTGATAGCTTAGCTATAATTTTCTAAGTTACATCTTTACCTGCCTTGTTCTTTTTATTTTCTTAATCTTACTGTGCCTTTCCTTTAATTTTGTTTCTATTGTCAGTGTTTCTAACTTTTGTTTTATGTGTTTTAAATGATTAAATATGGATATCTGGTGCCTATATTATGATATATAATTACTTGAATGGTGTTGAATTTTGAAACTCTTTAAATTATGTCTTGATATTTCCATGAGCTGGTGGTTAAGTATATCTTTTATAAAGTGATCTTAGACACAGAGGTAAAATACATGTAAGTGTATTTCCAAGGACATCTTAAAAAGATGTACTTAACTACAAACTTATAAAAACACCCAATTTGAAGAGTTTCAAATAGTACATATTTTACTTGTATAGAGAATATGTGTATATCATATGTGGATGTAGTATACGGTATATGCAGCAACATACTTTACTTGCAATGTGTAGTAAAGCATTTCCAATGCTTTTGCTGGGAAAGGTAAATTCCTTGCTTGCTCTGTGTCCTCACTGTAGTCTACCTAACTTAGCTCACTGTTGGCCAGCATTGACTTATGGCACTAATAGTGGTACCACTGATGAGATATGCATTTCTTACTGTTATTGAACCTTAGAGACCTCTCCATGATCTCTGCTGTAATCTTAAAAGACAGCATATGGTTGTGTTTTCAATTTAGTTTCTTTTGCTTTCCTGTTAGTATGTTTTCCTTTATCCTGGTTCTTTAGTTTTAAGATTTAATGTACACAATCAATGATGCTAATTTTAATTAGAGTATCTTCTAGTGTTATAAAGTTATTTTGTGGATAGAGAAAATATGCCAAAGGCTTTGTTAGGTTTTCTCATTACTAAACTAATTTTTGGAATGTTAGGCTCAAAAAAGTGAGTAAATTCTAAAGATGTTGCAGCTTTTAGGCACAATAAAAAAAATTTTTTTAAAGAGGTGAGATCAGTTTGTGAATGAGGCAGGGCTTTATAGGTAAAAAATGCAGTCTTATTATCCCTAGTTTTGTATTTATTTGCACTTTTTCCAGAAGTCCTTTGCTTTCTTTGCTAGGTGTGGAGGGCGCAGCTTTCCAGAGTAGACTTCCTCATGATCGGATGACTTCTCAAGAAGCAGCCTGTTTTCCAGATATTATCAGTGGACCGCAGCAGACCCAGAAGGTTTTTCTGTTCATTAGAAACCGCACAGTAAGTTTCCATGGCTGCTTTTTTCCATTTGAGTTATAAAAAATGCTTATTGCTTTTATGGAGAATATGGGGGGAAAGAGAGGAAAGAATTATAAAATTCTCTACAACACGTACAATTATCCAGAGGTAACCATTGTTAAAAGTTAGTTGTTTTTTCTCTTCAGGTTTTTTTTAGAAGTATATTTAATTTTTTTAAGAAATTGAAAAGCTGTTTCCATAATTCTATGGATCCTTTTCATTCTTCATAACCTCATAAATGCAAAGAATCTTTAAACTTTTTTAAAATTTTTATTTATTTTAAATGTTTATTTTGAGAAAAAGAGGGAGAGGGGAATCCCAAGCAGGCTCTCTCTGTGCTGTCAGCATGGATCCTCATGTGGGGCTTGATCCCACAAATCATGAGATCATGACCTGAGCCAAAGTCAGAAGTTGGATGCTCAATTGACTTAGCCACTCAGCTCTCCCTTTTATTTTAAATAAACTCCACACCCATGTGGGGCTTCAACTCACAACCCTGATATCAAGAGTCAGGTGTTCTACTGACTGAGGCTGCCAGGTGCCCCCCAAATTTTTTTTTAATGTTTATTTTTGAGGCAGAGAGAGACAGAGTATGAATAGGGAAGGGGCAGAGACAGAGAGGGAGACACAGAATCTGAAGCAGACTCCAGGTTCTGAGCTGTCAGCACAGAGCTCAATGCAGAGCTTGGAACTCACGGTCCCTGAGATCATAACCTGAGCTGAAGTTGGACACTTAACGTACTGAGACATCCAGGCGCCCCAAAACTTTTTTTTTTAGTAATCGTTTTGTCTTCCCTTTTTAGAATAAGAGAAACTCTTAACTCTGTTCTGGTCATCTGATTCAACCTCCTCCTCAGGCTAAATACTTGATTTTAATGTCTGCATAATATTTTATCTGATGGTTGAGTCATACTTTGAGGCATTTAAATGTCCATTTGTGCTTTATTAATCTCTGAGTAGCTTTATATATTCTTGAATCTATCTCTGGTTATCTCCTTATGGTAGAGTCCTAGCAGGAAAACTACTTTGTCAAAAAAATATGAACATTTATGGTATATATTGTCAAATTGCTTCTCAGAGAGACTGATTCAGTCAACACTCCCATTGCTCTGCCCTTGCTTCAGTTATCAAAACAATGATAATCTGTGCTGCTGTAATAGACTAAACATGTTTCATTTCTTTTCCATTTCTGACTTCTTCACATTTATTAGTCATTTGTATTTCTTCTCTGAATTTTTCTTTCATGTCCTTTATTCATCAGAAATTTATTTTTTTAATTTATTTAAAAAAATTTTTTTTAATATTTATTTTTGAGAGAGAGACAGAGCACACAAGCTAAAGCGGAGCAAAGAGAGAGTGAGACACAGAATCCCAAGTGGGCTCCTGGCTCCAAGCTGTCAGCACAGAGCTCGACACGGGACTCGAACTCACGAACTATAAAATCATGACCTGAGCTGAAGTCAGATGCTTAATCGACTGAGCCACCCAGATGCCCCTCATCAGAAATTTTTTAGCCCTAGAGTAGAGGAGAGGGCAGCACATATTCATTGTACTCTAAGGTGATAGAAAGTAAAAGAAATTTATGTTGTAATTTTAGCTACTTTGAATATAGTTCATGGATGTTATTTTTAGCATGTCAGCTTTTTAGCTATGACTGACTCCTTTATATTGGATGTTAGATTGCAAAACACTGCTGAAATTAGATTGCTAAATGTTATTTAGCTAGAGTGATTGATGGGTTGTACTGGGTTTTTATAGTACAGAATAAAGGGATTTGGGAATGTATAAAAGAAGGTCATTTGGAGGCACCTGGGTGGCTCAGTCGGTTGAACGTCCGACTTCAGCTCAGGTCATGATCTCACAGTTTGTGGGTTTGAGCCCCGCATGGGCTTTGTGCTGACAGCTAGCTCAGAGCCTGGAGCCTGCTTCAGATCCTGTGTCTCCCTCTCTTTCTCTGCCCCTCCCCTGCTCACGCTGCCTCTCTCTCTCTCTGTCTCAGAAATTAAAAAAAAAAAAAGTGATTTTTTTTTTAAGTGGAAAATTCTGTTTATTTCTGACACTTGTCTTAGAATTCGCTTCTGTGTATAGCATATGAACATTTGATCTGAATGGAATTTTCAATAAGATTGTCATTTTTTTGTTTCTTTCTGAGGGAAGTTTTCATTCTTTACTTGAATTTGAGTGGTTGGTTTACAGTGATCTCTATTTTCTCTGATTTATATTCTGTGACCAAAATCCAGATTTGGGGAAGGAAGGACTGGCCCAAGTTAGAGGTGTGGCCTCTGGCTATAAAACTGAACATAAATCATTCTCTTATAAGAATTGTATCAGTTCTCTCATCTTAAACTACATCTTTTGCCTCTAGATTTTGAAACCACAACTTTAGGATTATTGAACTAGAAACCATGACGTGAGCTCTATTTTATAGGATGGTTAGAGGAAGAAAGCTTGTGTTGAAGAGTGAGGAGCTTAGGCTTGGTGTTTACGTGAGGAAGTCCATTTTGCCTTGACAGTGGCCACCAAGAAAAGTAGCGGGTACCTATGAATTTGGTCATATCTCTTTGTAATTGGATTTATTTATATATATAACTGCATTTCTTCATTGAACCTTGTCTGTGGAGCAGTTAATTTTTTAGCTGGGGGTATTTAGTTGGTCTTGCATTTTTACAGATGTCTATTGAGCTTGAAGAGCATTTATGTTGGAGTCTATTAATGGTACCATAATATTTTTCATTCCCCATTTTACTGCTTTTTCAGCAGTATTTGAAATAATTGACCACTCTCTTCTTCTTAAACACACTTAGTTTAACATGGTATTCTGTTTTTTCTCCTGCCTCCCTCCTTGTTGTCTTCTCTGACAGCTTTGTAGTCTTACCTTTAAAAACAGGCCATTATGTAAACTGGTTGGAGTTCCTTAAGGTTCCTTATAGTCTTTCCCTCCCTCCGGTGTATTTTCCCCCTAGGAGCCCTCTTCTGCACATTGGCTTCATTTCATTTATCACTCATAAGGAAATGGCTCCAGACCTTAACTCTCTTCAGAACCCCTAGCTCTTTATCTAGATGCCAGTCTTGTATCTTTTCTAGGTTGTCTTAAAACTAAACTCATTATGTCTTCTTTGACCCTCATTTTGTGAGTAGCATACCAACTCAGTTGTACAAGCCCAAAACTGGAATGTCCTTGGCACCTCTTCTCCCGCCCCCCTAGTCTCTGCATATCTAATTGATCACTTGATTTTGTGGATCATCATTTGATTTTGTGGATTTTTTTTTAATGTTTTTTTATTTATTTCTAGGAGAGAGAGACAGCGTGAGCAGGGGAGGGTCAGAGAGAGAGGGAGTCACAGACTGAAACAGGCTCTAGGCTCTGAGCTGGCAGTCAGCACAGAGCCCGACGCGGGGCTCGAACCCACGAACCGCGAGATCATGACCTAAACGAAAGTTGGACGCTTAACCGACTAAGCCACCCAGGCACCCCTTGTGGATTTTTTTTTAATGTTTGTTTATTTTTGAGAGAGCACAAGCAGGGGAGGGACGGGGATTGAGGATCTGAAGCAGGCTCTGCACAGACAACAGAGAGCCTGATACAGGGCTCAAATTCACAAACTATGAGATCATGACCTGAGCCAGTCAGGTGCTGAACTGACTGAGCCACCCAGGTGCCCCAGTTTTGCGGATTTTTATCTGCTCAGTATCTCTGGAGTCATGTAACCTAGTTGCTCCCTGTCAGCTGTATGATACTGGCAAGTTACTAGGTTTTTTTGTTTTTTGTTTCTGTTTTTTAGGCTAAATGTCTTCCAGCTTCTTCAATAATTCACTCATCTGACATGGTTTTGTGTTTCATCAGTTTGCTAGGAATATAAGCCTCATTGTTTCCATGAAAGGAGAACCTATATTTGAGGCCTTAAAGTTGAAAAGATATTTTAAAGTGGTCAAGTGGTCTATGTCTACTTGTGTAATAAAATTTCTGTCATTTAAATACAGTTGCAGTTGTGGTTGGATAATCCAAAGATTCAGCTGACCTTTGAGGCTACTCTTCAACAATTAGAAGCACCTTACAACAGTAAGTGGTGTTTTTAATGGGACTAGTTTTGGCTCATGGTTCCCTGATAATGAGTTTTTTCATTCATATTTCCATCTTTACCTTGGGCTATGCAAAAATAAGCCTTGTAGAAAACTATTATGTGTGTTTGTAATTGTTGGTTTTTAAATTATGAGTGAGTTTAAGAGATTGCTACTAATTTCCCAAGGACTACTTTTCAACTTTAATCCATGGAACACTTAACATTTGATTGGCTGGCTGGCTGGCTTTCTCATTTTCCACTTACCACCAACAAAGTCTTGAAAAATTTATGTCAAAGAAACTGAGTATAATACTACTTTTAAAGGGTTGGTTTTATCTTTTTCTTCATCTATAATGGATTGTCATTCTTAAAAACTGCAAATTCTATGCTATGCATTTGGACTACATCATAAACTAATATGCTAGGAATCACTTTTCTAAAGGAGTCACATGGTCTGAAATCTCCACTAATATGTACAGAATAACTTCATGATGGAAAAAGAGAGTTAAAGAACTTTCTGTTTAAACTGTATAAAATATAAATATGTTGTAAAATTCATTTATTCCATAGGTGACACTGTGCTTGTCCACCGAGTTCACAGTTATTTAGAGCGTCACGGTCTTATCAACTTTGGCATCTATAAGAGGATAAAACCCCTACCAAGTAAGGACCTGGCCAATGGACTTAATGGTTTTAAGTTACAATTCTAGGACTCTCTTTTATTTCCAGGAGGCTTTTAGCATTTATTTTGATTTCTTAGTCTAAATTTGGAGTCAAAATTTATCTCATTATATTTCAGATTTAAAGTACAATCTCTTCATAAACATGCATTTCTTGTCATTTCTGGTCTGACAGGTGTACTTTAGTGAAAGACTGAATTTCAAATTTAAGAAAATCAGTCAGAAAACAAAATTTGTTAAAAATAAAAGTTCATTATGAAAGCGGAGATTTGAGGTTTTCTCTCATTGACCAGTTCTTTATACTGCCAGGAATCCAGAAGATAGGGATATTTTGGGAATTACCACATATATTTATTTATTTTTAATTTGTTTTTGATGTTTTAAAAAAAATAGTTCTTCAAAAAAGGGATACTAAGGACTGCAGAAGTAGAGCTTAAAACAGCTTTAAGAATAAATAGTTTGGCTACTCAAATTGTTCTAGTATAATTGGAAAGTAAATGAAGCAGATATTCATAAGTTAACTAGTCACAGATACCAAAGCACATGAATGAGGTGTAATGAGAAAGTACATTTTTAAAGGATTTCATATATAATTTTTTAACTTCGAATTAAAGTTTATAAGTTTCAGATATTTGCTAATTTGTATTCAGTTTCTCTATTTTGAAAATAAATGAATTGTTTACTTAGACATCATGATATATTAAGAACCTAGAGGTTTTATGATTTATAAAAATGATAAAGATAAATTCTTAAACCATTACAACAAAATACTGTAATTTTTGTTTTTTACTTTTAGCTAAAAAGACAGGAAAGGTAATTATTATAGGCTCTGGGGTCTCAGGCTTGGCAGCAGCTCGTCAGTTACAAAGTTTCGGAATGGATGTTACACTCCTGGAAGCCAGGGTAAGAATTTTATTTTGTGTTTAGAAGCCTGACCTATTAGAAATATGATAGGTATTTATCAGTGCAATAAGAAATTATCTATTGCAAATTCATGAGTCTTACAATTTGAACTAAACCACACTGATTTATATAGTACTCAAAGTGTTTTAGATAGTTACTATATTGGATAAAGTATTTTTGACCATAGAGCTTTGAAAGGTGTTCAGTGAGTATTTAGAGTTTGAATGGCTCGTATAAGCCTTTTGATGGATATTTCACATCCTTGTTTCTTGCAGTTAACTTTCAAATTTTGAGTCTTCATGGACATAACCTGTGCATGTGGCAGTTATTTTTAGTGTGGAACAGAGTGAATTGTGTTCCCTTTTTAATAGTAAAAGAAAAGAGGTGTTTCTCAGGCAGCAACTATCTTGAGGTCCTGGTGTAGTAGCTAGATATATTGGTTCCCTTATCAGTTGTCCTAGAAAGAGAAATGGAAATTGAAGGAGGAAAGAGATAATGGCACAGAGTGGGGGAAAAGAACATCAAGTTAGGATGCTGCTATTCAGATTATTTTCATGGGTAATTTTTGACATTTAGTTGTCTTCCTGTGGCTTAAAGGCCCCCCTGGGCTTAACACCATTTAAAAAAAACCAAAAAACAAACCCTTCTCAGGTAACCAAAAAACAAAAATTTAATAGAAGCTTTCAAAATCTTTTGTGCAGTACAATCTTAGCTGCTTTTTATTAGTTGCTGATTTTTTTTAAGTATTCTTTTCAAATAGAGTATGAGGAAATAAAAATAATTTTTAATGAAGTCTTACTAAAAATAATATTTTATAAGTAATTCAGGAAACATTTGTGTACTCACTTGTCCTGTGTACTAGCAATACCGTAATGAATAATGGGATCATTATGATCCCTACTCATGCATGGCCTTAATCTAGCTGACAGGTTTTTATTTTACTTTTGTTTATTTGAGTTTACGGAGCATTCTCATAATACCCATGATTGAAGTATCACTACAGCTCAGTAATTTTTCCTATGGAACCTCCCTACTCAGCAGAGATAAACCTGGGCCTGTTGAGGGATGGCTGTTGTCAAAAGTTTATGCTCAGTAGACACCCTGCCCTGGGCATGGGGCTACACTGGAGAATCATTTGTCCCAGGAGGTCCTCTGTCATTCACAGCTGAATTTGGGGAAGAGGGGGCAAGAGTCAGAACATGGTGATAGAAAGATAGCATTTAGTGTTATGCTACAATTTGTAAACCGATATTTTTCTGAGTGGCCCTTGGTCAGCCTGTATAGTAAATGACATTAGAGAAAGCTGGGTAGAGAGAGAATCATAGCTATGGCTGAATAGTATCTCTGGCTGTCAAATTGTTTTCTTTCCCCTATCACTTAATTCTTTGTCATTCATTAACCTACCACTTTCTCAAATAGTTAAACTTCATTTGTCTTTGTGCCCACACTGCACACTATGTATAAATTATACTTTTTAAATTATAAAAGACAGGCCTGGGATGGCACCATGCCAGGTTCTTATGGTTAAAATAGAATTGATGTTTCTAGCCATTTAATTTCTGAAAACAGGATCGAGTGGGTGGACGAGTTGCTACATTTCGCAAGGGAAACTACGTAGCTGATCTTGGAGCTATGGTAGTAACAGGTCTTGGTAAGTAGTCCTTAGTTGTGTGCTGTTGTACAGGGTCTGAGACTCATGATTAAGCTTCTGTTTTAAAGCCATAAATGTGGCTTTAAGATATATTGGTTTAGCATATAAACTGTTCTTAGTGTTTGTAAAAAGGAAATTGGCAAATAGTCCTCCTGAAAAGATATATCAATCTGAAAATTTTAAATTGTACATATGTTTTGACCTACTAGCAGGTTCACTTCTAGGAAATTATCCTAAGAAAATGACAAGTGAACCATGTTATCTGGAGCTTTTTACATGTGGCACAGCAAAACATTAGAACTCATAGTTCCAAAAATTATTATACAAAGAGAACTACACGACCACTAAAAATTATGTAGCTTTATATTAGCCTGAAATGATGGCCACAGTTTATTGCTAAGTTGAAAAAAGATTACAAAACATGTGTTATCCTTTTGTGTGTGTATATCTAATTTTATGCACATAAAATCTAGGAGAGTCTGTAATAAAATGTTATCTAATATGGGGTTATAGTATATTTCCTTCTTTATGCTTATCTTAACTTTTTACTTTGTGCATTTTTTGATCTATAATTCACATACCCTAAGCTTTGAGTATTTTAAATTTTGAGTTAAAATATTTTTGCTTAGATTTTTTTGTTCTCTTTTCATAGTTGTGTTGAATTTAACAGTTTGAGTTTTTTTTAGGAGGGAATCCCATGGCTGTGGTCAGCAAACAAGTAAATATGGAACTGGCCAAGATCAAGCAAAAATGCCCACTTTATGAAGCCAATGGACAAGCAGTAAGTTGAGGACAAACAGAACTTTTCAAAACTTTTGATTCAGTTGATAACAATTTGGGGGAAATGTGTGGATGAAATGTGCACACATACCAGTATGAACCGAGGGTAGAAATTATGTGATATTCTGATTGTTCCTTAACTCTGAGCTATATAGGAAGGGATTATTACTATATAAATGCAAATTTGCAAGCCTATTTAGACATTTATCTTTCTTTAGACATTTAATGAAGGCTACGTAGACAGGTAATTTTATTTGGCTGTGGCCACCTACCTGTGGAATTGACACCTGATTCTTCATTTCTTTGTATTGTGCCTTCCATCATGTGTTTTAGCTCTGTGTTCTCTTTATGACTTCAGTTTTATGTGTGTAGGTTCAAGATTTTGATGAGCTAATAACCAGATGGTGATACTGAACTCAGATGCTTAAGTAGATTAAAGTACTTGTTGACCAGAGGCATAGGAGCTTCCTTACTTAGTAGGCAATAGCATGAAAGTGATGTTTGCTATGAAGAGTGAGAGTAGTTTAACAACTGTGTTGAGAGGCTTAGATTATGTAAGTCAGTCCTGATTTTGGAGGGGGGTGAAATTCACAAGTTTGTGTTTAGAAATTTTACTAACTCTCCCTTATAAGGAATGAGGAAGTTTATATTTCTCAGGATATAAGCATCATTATATTTTGAGGAAGGCAAGATTTGCTATGCCTGTAGTTTAGCTGTTGTTGCTAAAAATGGTAAGGTCCCATCTTGAATTTAGTCTACTAAGTTCCATGTACATCCTCACTAAAGCCTTTAGGGTTTGGGGGGTTTCTATCAGAAGAAGACAGACTTTCAGGGAATGCTTTGGCTCCCATTCACATCATTCTGCATTCAGATTCCTCCCAGGGCTTGTTTTGAGGGGGCAGGGCAGTCTCTGGCAGAATAAGCAAAATAGAATTAGCAAGAGAAAAAGGAGGAGGTAGAGTTATGATTCAGGGGGGAAAAAAAAACAATTCAGTAAACTTCTGGGGCTCCTGGGTGGCTCAGTTAGTTGAGCATCTTACTCTTGATTTTGGCTTAGGTCATGATTTACTTGGTGGTAAAATCAAACCCCATATCGGGCTCTGCAATTGGTGCAGGGACTGCTTAAGATTCTCTTATCTCCCTTCCCCTCCCCTCATGCGTGTACGTGCACCCACGGAAGTGTGCACTCTCCTCTCAAAACCAAAAGTTCAGTAAACTTTGTTACAGTGCAAAGAACTGTAAAGGCTGTAGAGAGGAATAACACAGTCCCTGCCATATAAGACCCCAGAGTCTAGTGGGACTTGTACATAGATTATTTTTCCCCCAACTTTTTATTTTGGAAATTTTCAAACCTGTACAAAAGCAGGGGCACCTGGCCGGCTCAGTCAGTGGAGCATGCCCCTCTCGATCTCAGGATTGTGAGTAAAAAGCCCTACTTTGAATGTAGAGATTATTTAAAAATAAAATCTTTAAGAAAAAAAAAATAGTAGAATAGTATAGTAATAAACTTTTCACTTATTCCAGTTTTATCTATTCAGTTTTCTCTCTCTTCTCTCTCTCTTTTTTTAAAGAGTGAACTGGTGAGGGGAAAAGGGTCAGAGGGAGGGAGAGAGAGAGAAACTCCCAAGCAGGGTCCACACTCCGTGCAGAGCCTGACATGGGGCTGGATCCCATAACCCTGGAATCATGACTTGAGCCAAAATCAAGAGTTGGATGCTCAACTGACTGAGCCACCCAGGCACCCCTGGTCTGGGGTATTTTAAAGCAAATCACGGTCAGTCAACAAGTATTTATTAAATATTTACCCAAATCTGGCATTGTTCTCAGTATTGACTATGTATTCTCTGCCCTCAAGGGTCTTAAATTCTAGTGACTCCAGATATTTTATGAACCCAAGAACATCCGGAATTGTAAGTGTCATTAAAATCTGTGCTACCCCTGGGGCACCTGAGTGGCTCAGTTGGTTAAGTGTCCAACCTCGGCTCAGGTCATTGTCTCACAGTTCTTGAGTTTGAGCCCTGCATCAGGCTCTGTGCTGACAGCCCAGAGCCAAGTGTCTGCTTCAGATTCTGTGTCTCCTTTCTCTGCCCCTCCCCCACTCACATGCTTTCTCTCTCTCTCTCTCTCTCTCTCTCTCTCTCTCTCTCTCTCATGAACAAAAAAAAATTTTTTTTAATCTGGGCTCTCCCTGCTCTCCCCCACCCCCAAAACTGACCCCAACCACAAATCTATTATTCATACATAATATGACTAACATAAAATCAAGGCACATTTGCCAAGGGTAGATAAAGGATAAATTGCTATGGAAGAGCCAAAGGTGGGGGGTGGTGAGAGAGAGACACTCTCTCTGAAAGTGGGAGGGGCAGAATGGGAAGAGATTTGTAGGGAAAAAGCATTTGTGAAAATGGCTTAGGACTTACTGTGGTTGTAGAGGAAGGTTTAAGAGAGGTTTCTTTTTTTATGTTTATTTTGAGAGAGAGCACAAGCACAAGTGAGAGAGAATCCTAAGCAGGCTCCACGCCATCAGCATAGAGCCCAACACGGGACCCCATCCCCTGAACTGTGAGATTACAACCTAAACCAAAATAGAGAACCAGACACTTAACTGACTGAGCCACCCAGGTGGCCCTTTTGGTTTTTTGTTTTGTTCTTACATGTTTACTAGGAGAGGTTTCTGAAGGAGGATGGGATTACACTGGTGAGGGTAAGATATAAAGCTGAAGTTGAGGGTGGAGGGTGTTGTTTACTAGGCTGACTTGTAGATTGGCACTTCAGACAGTTGAGAGCAGATAGGTGTTTTAAGGAGATAAGCAATAATGTAGACAATTGAAATGAAGCAAAGCTTCTGAGGTGAATATTACATTAGTCCTCAAGAAGTAATGGAATCCAAACCAAAGATGATCATTGAGACACGTTTTCTTTTTCTTTAGATTTTCCTGAATTTAGAGCAGGTTTACTTAATCTTTTTAATAGTAAAAATTTTTTTCTAGTGGAAATATGTAGAGAAATGGTTATCTCCTTTCTTGGTATTAGAGGAACTTTAACACATTTTTAAAAACATTTGTTTCCAAACTGTATACCAGTATTCCCCTCCAATGTAGCCTAAGTCAATTTGTTCCTATCTGCTGCAGTAGCTAGAGTAGCAAGGGGGAATCTTCAGGCACTCTCCAATCTAGGAGGAAATTCTTGGCAGCTTTGAGTCTTGTTTGCCTCGAGTTAATCAAACATAAGGCATGTTAATGTTTCTGCATCTTGCTGTCCCCAGTAGTCCAGCCCAGAGTACAAATGGATAGTTTTTAAACAGTAGATTGGCTTTTGGCTTATCGGACAGGCACTAAATTCCTTAATTTTGCTTATAATTGCAAATACGCTTCTTGACTTTAGAAACAGGATTAAATAGGTCAGTTACTTCATTCTCTCATTTTGCAGGGGAAGAATCTAAAGCTGAGACATGGTGTTTGCATAGGGTCATTGTAGTCAGTAAGTTGTAGAATCCAAGATATATTGCCTGATATTCCAGATCAGATTTCCTTACAGGCATTCCTTGTTCTATAGCACTTTGCTTTACTGCACTTTGCAGATATTGCCTCCCCCTCCCCTTTTTAATACAGATTGAAGGTTTGTGGCAACCATGCATAGAGCAAGGATATTGGCACCATTTTCCAGCAACATTTGCTAACTTTGTGTCTCTGTGTCACATCTTGGTAATTCTCACAGTATTTCAAAGTTTTTTATTATTTGTTACAGTAATCTGTGATCAGTGATTATTTATAGCTTACTGAGAACTTGGATGATGGTTAGCACTTTTTTAGCAATAAGGTTGCTAATTAAGGTGTGTACATGTATTTTTAATTAAGGTGTGTACATTGTTCTGTAGACATAATGCTGTTGTTGCACACTTAGACTACAATACTGTGTAAACAACTTTTATATGCACTGGGAAACCAAAAAATTCTGCAGGGAAGACGAGGGCTAGATTAAGTTTGTATAACTCCAGCTGCCTGTGTGTATCAGCTGAGTATCCTCCAAGAGCTTTCTTTTAATAGTTAATTCTAAGGAGGCATCAAAGCCCCCTTAGAGTGGACATTCACTCAGCCATTGATTTTTCTTTAGTAAACTGTTGAATGGAATGGGATTGTCTTCCTCCATTCTTTATGAACAGCCTCAGTACAGAAGAGGGTTATTTAATCGTTCTGTTAATACATAGAAATTAATTCTCATCTTACACAAAGTCAGCAGTTAACTGAGAGTGACAAATATCATTTGTAATACTGTCTTCAGAACATATCCACCATACCCAGTCATTTTGCTGCTATGTGAAAAAACGCATAGCAAGCGGTTTTACTTTGTTAACATGTTATTTTAATCACAATCATAAGAATCCCTGAAAGAGTTCACTTTTTTATTCTCACTGGTTCTGCACTGGCAGCTAAGCTGTTGAGCTTCTGTGTTTGTTTTTGATAGAAGCTTATTTTATGGCTCCAGAGGACTAGAACAAGGGCTTTCTTATTTGGTTCTAACATAGCATATCCCAGTGAATAGAAGTGTCTTCTCAGCCTGTAAGAACAGAGCCAGTACAGCTGCTGCCCTCAGATTGACTGATGATGAAGTTAAACTCTGAACTATGTTGTAACTGAATATGGAGATTAATGGGGAAATAGGGTAATTCATATTTCAGGAATATTTTGGGAGTTACCAGTGAGGATACCAGAAACCTGGATTGTTGGGAAGATGGGAGAACTATAACTATAAATGTTTTCTGTATCTCCTATATACCAACTAGTAACTCAGGGTTACTAGTAATTTAATCAAATTCGTTCAGTGCTATAACATTATGCATTCATTATAAGATCTCTGGTCTCCATTGTGGAGAGGGAGTTGTGTTGTTTTGTTTTTCTTTCTTTCTTTCTTTCTTTCTTTTTTTTTTAACTAAGTGAGGCCTAAAGACTCAGTTACTTGGAGGAACTGATCTTGTCTTCTTGGGAAGGGCTCGACTGTTAGGAGGAAGAAAGATATACTTGACAGGTAACAGTGCTGGGGCTTTTATAAATGCCATTAATTGGGTATACTCAGTACCTACCACAGTTGAGCAGGTTTTCAGCTGTTTTCATATACAGTGATGCTTATTAGGTTAGTTACACTTTTGACACAGTCCTGCTGGCCTGTTCAGTTTTCCTAATCCTTTGTGGAAACAGGTTTGGTATTTTAATGGTAGTTTTTCTTTTACATTATATAAATATAAAAATCTCATGCCTGCCTTTAATGTTTCTAAAGTTGCAAAATAGTTACTTTCCTTTCAAATATAGTTATAATACTGACTTTGCTTTTCCAAACTTTATTAGTTTATTCATTTAATAAATTTACAGAGCACCTCTACTGTGTGCTAAAAACTGCTAGAATGAACTTCTTAGACATGTGTGTGCCTTCTCCACGCAGCTCAGTTACTGGTTTATGAACATCTGTTATTTATATCCCCTAAAGATTTCTTACAAGGTTAAATAAATTTGGGAAGGTACAACCATCTCCATTTTTAGAATCACAGTGAATCTTATTTAGATTAGGAATATACCTATTGTTCTTATTCTCCCTTTAGGGATTATAGCTATATATCATTTCTTTTAGGTAGTTGGGAATCTAAGTTAGAGACTCTTCAGATGTAAATTTTTCTTCCAACTTTTAATAAAGGAACTAATCTTAATCTTTAATCAAAATTTTAGAGGTGCATGGGATTTACTATAGCCTCTTCTGGCTAGATTGAGTCATTACAGCTGTTTTTCATTGTATTACTCTTCGTGAGGATTTCTCTGGCTAAATCAGATTTATCAGTATTTTGGGTGTCTAGAAACTACCTGCCCCTAACTCCATTCTGCTTTGCTGCTAGAGAACTTATGCAGACTGGAAGTAAGAGAAATGGACAGTGTTTTTGAAGACCTACCAAAGAGAGCCCATGATTGACAGTGCAACCAGAGGTAGAACTAAGGAGAGCTGCCGTCCTATGAGAAGAGTTCTTGTAGGATCAGGGGCCTTATCCAGAAAGTTGCTTGGTTCTCCCTGAATTTATTCTACATGGGCTAGATACACAGGCTGCTCTTCCTCCAGCCGTGCTCAGGGAAGCTCCATATAATTTTAACAGGACCAGAGCAATCAAGATTGTACCCATTCAGAGCTGTGAGACTCACCAGATTTTTAGCTTGAAGGAACTGTTTGGAGCCTTTCACAGAGAAATAAATGGCTTGAAAGGTCAGAATCAAAACCTGTTTTTAAAAAATCTGTGTCAAGTGATACCCTTTTTGTTTGATCCTTGGCTAGAAAATGATATCAAAGACCCTTTCCCTTCTTAGTTTGCTGTTAATAGGTTCTTAATATGTTGTAATCCAGCTGCCATCAAACATGGTACTTAGCCTTTTTGCAATCATTTGCTGAGTTGCTTTTCTCAGGATGCAGTTTAAGAAGCTACAATAGAATGTTCGGGTAAACTTAAAATTATTGCAACTTGTTTTTAAAGATTACCAGTATTTCAGTTCCTCCGGTGACATGAAACAGGTACTTAAGGGGTGCCTAGGGGTAGTCAGTTGCTAACGCTCTTTCCATTGTCTGAGCATGTCAAGTAGAACATAACCTGACTAGCTTAATTTTAGTATCAGATTCAAAGTTCAAATATATCAAAAATATTGTTTTTTTTCCCAGTCAGTGTTGACTTCCTAATGGACAAGTATTTGCTATTTTCCAAATATTTCTTAAATTTCAAAATGGAATTTTAAAGTTAATGGGGGAAAAATCCAGGTTTCACAGCCATCCCTGGTCTCTCTGGCAAGTCTTAAAAGTGCTTAACTAGGTGGAAAACGGGTGGGGCCCTAAGTGCTATTTCTCTTATTCTGGAAAGCAGAGTCTCAAATTAGAGCAGTGGACCAGAGATGCAGTCTGTCATCCTGCTGTCAGTCAGACGAGGCAGTAATCTTTTGCTTTGGTGTTTGTTTGTTTGTTTGTTTGTTTGTTTGATTTTGTTCTCATTACTGTTCTATGTTTTTCCTTTTCTGTTTTATTGAGTTTTGCTTTATTCCTCACTGCTTTCTGACACCGTCTCCCTTTACACCCTCACTCCCCCTACCCCCATCCCCCACCAACTGCTTTTCTTTTGCCCATTTATATGCCTTGACTTTCCCATTTTGGTCTCTATACAGTCTGTTTCTTATTTCTCTGGTTGTTGCAGCTTCTGAGCTAACAGAATGCTTCTGTCATGCTATGTGTTTAAAGCCTTGATTTTATTGCTGTCATACAAAACTGAACTTGACGTGGCTGTTGGGCTGTTATTTACAGTTTATTTCTCTCTCTGCTGCACTGGTTAAAAGGACACTGTCAAGGTATTTTTTTTAATAATTTTTCAAATCATTTTCTTCACTGTTTACAGTAACCCATTAAAAGCTTGAAACTTAGATTCTTTCCCTTCCAAAGATCCTCTCCATCATACATTCACACTGGTTTGTTGTTGTAGAGTTGCGCCTATATGTTGGGCTGGTGCCATTTGAGTTTTTGTCATTGAAAGCGCATGTAAAAAGGTTTTTTTGTGGGGAGTGTGGGTGGATTAAAGGAGAAAGTGTTATGAATCAAGTGGGCTGCTCAGCAGATAGAGGGAAGAAACAAAAGGTCAAATTTGGTCCCTCTAACCTTGACAGTGTCCCTTTAAATGTTTCTCTACCACACACCCTGGACCCCAGTTACTGAGCCTGAGTGCTGCATACTTTTTCAGTATGAACTTCCTTATTGTGACTGTCACCCTAGCTACAAAGATTAAAGCTTGTCTGAAGCAAGCCATCCAGTTGACACTGGAAGAGCTTTAATCTGTACCATTTGCACACTTGTGTATTGGCGCATTCTGCCCTATTGCATAGACACATGTGATCTGGTTCCTCTTGTTTCTGTAGCATCCTCTTGCTGGGCATTTTTGAAGCCGCATACAGAAATACCACTATTTTGTACTCCAGGGAAAGCAGTCATGCACATTGCATCAGTGATCAGTTAAGAGCTCCTAACTATATAGACTTTATATTAAAAATATAATTGTTTCCTTATTTAAAGAAGTACCAAATTTAGACTTCCTAGAACTGTCTTTGGTAACATCATTGTAGGAGTTACACCAAGCAAAATTTCAGCATTGTTTTGAGCTGATCTCGATATATGATCCATCATATCATTGAGGAAAAGTAACTGATGAGCAAGTAAATGAAATTCCTGTTAAGAGGTTTCTTCCATCAGCCCTGATGCTGTGGAATCAGAACAAGTAGGGATGTCACTAAGAGCTCCTTTCTTTGGCCATGGAATTGAATGCGTAGGTCAGATTTGTAGAATCCACCAAGTCTTAGGTACCAATCATATATAAAGGGCACCAAGCATCCAAAGCCTGATTGTCTGCCTTAAATTTCTCAGCATAAGCCAGAAGATTCTCAGGGATTTTTATTTCTTGGGCCAAGGGGGATTCTCTGATTCATAAAGATTTCCTGATCACTCTCATCTGTGGCCTTTTAGAATTTGATGCTTTAGAATATGACTCTGATTGAACCCATAGTTATGGTGTCGTATCTAATTCCCAGAGAGAATTGTGGTCCTTTTCCCTTTCTTGTTTTGGTTCAGATTGTTCTTCCCGCTATATTCTTTTGCCACACCGTGGTTCATCCTGCAGTTACTTGTGCAACTCCTCAGTGAAAGAGCATAGACTAGTGCTTTAAAATTGACTGTTTAATTGGAAAGGCAAAAACTAAGGAGTTTGAAATGAGAGTCGTATTACTGTGATGATCTTGTCCACAAGTTACCTCTGAATAAAAGATTACTCCTCCTTGGCCTTAGTGCTTATTAGAACTTTCTTTAATGTTAACCAGTTTTAGGTTGACTGTAAAGTGAAATTCCATATTTTGAATTCCATTTCCAGTTGATGCCCAGTTTATCCTGGCAAGAGATGCTTGCTGTAGGCCTGCTTGCCTTAGATATGCTTTTTCCTTCTTGCTACTACCACAAGTTCAGGAGAGTTGCAGGTGCATTTTACATTTTGCTTAAGAATTAAGCAGTAGCAGAGAGGTTTGTGTCAACTAACTGATGGTATCAGTAGGCAGGGGCACAGTAAGGATTAGGAACATGGTCTTAAAGCTTGATGATCTGCTTTGCAGTCTCCTCTCTTCTTGAACAATAATGAGCCAGACCTGGTACCTCAGTCACTCATAGTCTAAGAGCTTTGGACATTCAACTCTGAACTTAATTGGTGCTGTTAAACACTGTTACCCTGCAAAAGAATGAAGGTGCTGTTGTGTTCTTATTAATGGCCATGAATGTCACTTCTCTTCCCTACTCCCACCTGAAATTCATCTTTGAGGGGAAGGCAATACCTTGGGCTTCTTATTTTTCCATCCTGCCCTTACTCTGGAAGGTCCTCAGGTGTGTTGACACAGTTTTTGTTCTCTGAGACTTCTCCAGTGTGGTGTTTGCATGTTGGCCCAGCTTATCTCAGTGCATGTCAGCTCCAGGACACCCTGTGCTCCACAAAGCTTCAGTTAGCACCAATTAGCACCAGTGTGAATCCTGTGGCTATTAATAGAGGTGGAGTCCCAGCTCTGACAGCTAAATTGGGAGAATAGGAAAATATCAGAGCCAAAACATTTCATACGTCATTTAATGAAATTGACCCCTTCATAGAAAAGAAAGTTTAAATTATTGCCCTCAAAGTTTCCCCCTTTGAGGTACATATTTTGACCTTTTAAAAACTATAGAGCATTTGTGTTTTCATGGATGGTTATTATGTTTTAGCCTTTTTATAAGGACCAACTCTGCTATACTTCGGATTTTCAGGTTCCTAAAGAGAAAGATGAAATGGTAGAGCAGGAGTTTAACCGGTTGCTGGAAGCTACATCTTACCTTAGTCATCAACTAGACTTCAATGTCCTCAATAATAAGCCTGTGTCCCTTGGACAGGCATTGGAAGTTGTCATTCAGTAAGTACTTTGATACTGCTTATTGTATAGTGAATCACATTTAGACATTTGCTGTTTGTGAGTTTTTCAGCAAGTATTATTTGAGCTAGTTTTCACGTGAATTAATTAAATCCCAAAGTAAAACCATTTAAAATAAATGATCTGTAAGGCCCCTCTCAGTTCTAAAATTCATAGCTCTTATGGTACTGAACTATATTTAACATAGCTTAGAAAATAATTTGCCACCAGCTAACTTTCTTGTTCCAAAGTATTAGAAATTTCATTGGGCCTTGATGTCCTTGAATGGTTTTGTTGGGCTCCTGTTTTGTGCTGCAAAGCTGGCTGTGTGGCCAGGGCATGTGTATTATCTCTTCTAGGTTACAAGAAAAACATGTCAAAGATGAGCAGATTGAACATTGGAAGAAGATAGTAAAGACTCAGGAGGAGTTGAAAGAACTTCTTAATAAGGTGAAATTTTGAATTCATAGTTAAAGCTGCATCAGTAGTGGGGGGAAAGCCTTTAGAAGTTTTTAAAGTTTTGTTTTTTGTTTTTTCTTAGAAAATAGTGACTAACAAAAGGCACTGTTTTCATCTTCAGTCTTTCAGTACAATATTATTGGTAAATTTTTGCCAGGGGAAATCGGTCTTTCTCATGTCAGGTTCCCTTTGGCTGTTGCAAAGGTAGCCCAGTGCCCTCTGCTACATTCTGGGATAAAAGGGAGATTAGCTGTGCTGGGGTGAAGTTCCCACTGAGGAAGACAACAAGTCAACAGCCAGGACCATAATTCGTTGCCATGATTACTTTGCTTGAGGTGCCCAATATGGGGATATTCCCCAGTTGTGTGCCTATTGAGGGTTCTTCTTTCCCACCCCTTCCCAGAGGCCCAGCTCCAGACTGGGAGACTATTTGTTTCTCCTGATCCTGCCAGCGGCAAATATAGCATCAGCTTAGGAAGAAAACATGAAGAGGGACAGCCCTGTGGGGAGCTTTTTAATGCAATAATCTTAATGCAGGATGCAAACTGGGTGCATCTTGTGACCAGAGTCTTGCTTCACTCTTTGTCTTGTGTCTTCATCCTGTCAGATGAAGAGGTCTGTGGCACAGCTTCTTCATGGGTTGTAGCATGTGTGAAATGAGCAGAGAAGCTAGAGAATGGCCGGCTGATGGGATAGCTGTAGGGCCCAGTACCATCAGAAACCTGAGAAACTAACATTAGGAATGGCTGTGGGTGGTCCTGTGTGGTGATTTAGCCTTTTACGTAATTTAGAAAACAAATCATAATGATTTGTTTCCCAAAACAGTAAGTTTAACTTAAATTGGTAGTGGGTTTTTTCCCTGGAAATATAAATATAACATATATTGATTTTTATATATATGTTAATATTTATGAATATGATGTGTAATATGTATGTTATATATACTAATGGAACATTCCTGGCTCTCCATTTGTTTTGGAAGACAGATGATCTTACTTCTCTGATAATGATGGGATATCTCTGTGTTGAGCCATACAAGATTTTGTTCCTGTCCTAAAATGTGTAGAAGAGGTATTCAAGAATTCTAAGGACTTGCATCGTAACCTGTTTTGGTATAATAGCAGTTTAGGGGAGAAACGAAAGCCTGTGATTTGGAGATGGATTATATCACTATCTGAAATGGTAACTTTGTATTTTTCCCTCTTAGATGGTAAATTTGAAAGAGAAAATTAAAGAACTCCATCAGCAATACAAAGAAGCATCTGAGGTCAAGCCACCCAGAGATATTACTGCAGAGTTCTTAGTGAAAAGTAAACACAGGGATCTGACTGCCCTGTGCAAGGTGTGGTAAACATACATGCCTAAGTGGTTTTACTTGGAATCCTAAGAAAGAGTATAGATCTAGGAAGTTTTGGAAGAGGGAAAGCAACTAGCTTACAGGTGCCAATGGTAGGAAGGATGCAGGTTTGGTAACAGGAGCCAAGGGGACTAAATGGGTTAGTGTGATTTGAGATCTGCTTTTTCTTTAGGATTTCTACTTTGTTTTCACAATCTCATCCTTTAACTTACTTAAATCTCAGTTTAGCTCCTTATCACAGTTTATCCCTGACAGTTTGGAATAAGGACATGGACATGAACTTCGGTCATTTGGTATCATACTGTTAGATTGAAATCCCTAATTAGTATTTCCTAACCATGGGATCTTAGACTCCTTAATCACCTCGTTGATGATGTGATATTAATACTTCCCAGTTTTAAGGGATCTAAAATGCTTTATCCCAAGAAGATGTGTATACAAACATGTGCATGTGCGTGCACGCGCGCGCGCGCACACACACACACACACACACACACACACACACACACACACTGGAATACTACTCAGCGATGAAAAAGAATGAAATCTTACCATTTGCAACAACGTAGATGGAACTGGAGGGTATTATGCTAAGTGAAATAAGTCAGAGAAAGACATATCGTATGTTTTCATTCATATGTGGAATTTGAAAAACCTAACAGAAGACCATAGGGGAAGGAAAAAAAAATAGTTACAAACAGGGAGATCAAACAGAGGACAAGCTGAGGGTTGATGGAATGAGTAGCAGGGGAAAATGGGTGATGGACCTTGAGGAGGGCCCTTGTTGTGATGAGCACTGGGTGTTGTAAGTGATGAATCATGGGAATCTACTGAAGCCACTGTATACACTGTATGTTAACTAACTTGACAATAAGTTAAATGGAAAAAAAAAATTAAGATGTTTTATCCCATGGTGAGGACATGGTGAATACACAGGAAATGGTAGTTGCTATTCTTTTTCACCCTTATTTGGTAGCTCAGTTGTATGCTATTCTTCATTTCCTCCACCTGCCTGCCCTCTTCTTGCCCTGATCCAGCCTTAAGCTAAGGCACACTTCCGGATATGACCTGGACTGGGATGTGGTCCAGGCCTTACGCTTTGTTGTATAAACAACTAGGTTGGTCTCTGACCCATCAAGGTCAACCTGGTTCTCTTAATTTTACCAGGAATATGATGAATTAGCTGAAACACAAGGAAAGCTAGAAGAAAAACTTCAAGAATTGGAAGCCAATCCCCCAAGGTAAGGATAACATACAGATGTTCAGAAAGATCGCTTTTGCTATTCTGTTATATTTAGAAGGAAAATTAAAAGCACTGTGAGTTTTTATTTATGTCTGGTGAATGGATTGTAATTTTAATGTGTAAGAGTGTCTTAAATACTTAAATATATTGATTTTTTAAAGATAACCTTTCTCCATAAGATCTGATATTTTAATGAAATACATTCTTTGAGTGGGGTAGAAGGTAGTACTATTTTGTTTCCATAATTTTGAGGACTAGGAAAGTATTACACTGTTTCCATTGAATTTTTTGACAGTGAATACTTGTATGCTGATACTGTGCTCCATTGGGCATCTGGCCTCCACATATATATCTCGTCTGTTCTGTAGTTGCGCATGCTACTACCATTCCTGCTTTTAAAAAAAAATCATGCTTTATACAACAAATAAGCTTTTATATGCCAGGTATCGATATGAAGAAGTCTTTTTTTCAGACAAATGAAGCCTGATAGTAATTTGCTTTAGGAAGTGAGCTTGGCACTGCTCTAGGCACCAGTAATAAAGGAGTTTCTTTATAAAAGGCACAGTACCAGGCTTGGGTTCCCTCACAAATATTGAGATCATCCACATCAGCCCACGGAGAATAGTAGTGATGTTCTTTTAATAACCTGTGTCCCTCTCTTTTCATTTTGCAGTGACGTGTATCTCTCATCAAGAGACAGACAGATACTTGATTGGCATTTTGCAAATCTTGAATTTGCTAATGCCACACCTCTCTCTACACTCTCCCTTAAACATTGGGATCAGGTAAGTTTCATTATCCTGTCTTTTGCTGTGTGTGTCTTGGAGTGCTTAGAGAAACCGTTAATTTGTATGTATGTGTTTAAACAGCTTTATTAAGAAGTATAATTTACAGACAGTACAACTTACCTATTTTAAGTGAACAGTTTGAAGTTTTGCCAAACCTGCATGGTCATGAACAACCACCACCACAATCGGGATACAGAGCATGTCCATCCCCTGAAAAGTTCTCTCTCGCTTCTTTGTGGTCAGTCCCTAGCCCTCCCACTCCTGGCCCAAGACAACCTTGATTTGCTTTCTGTTACTATAGTTTTGCTTTTTTAGAACTACATATAAATTGAACCATATGGTATATAATCACACAGAATATAGCCTTTGTGTATACTTAGTATTACCAGTTTTTTAAAATTTAGTCATTCAGATGGGTGTATAATACTCTTTCCTTGTGGTTTTATTTCACATTTCCTGGAAAATGGGTGATATGAAGCATCTTTTCATGTACTTATTGGCCATTCGTATATCACTTCTTGGGTGAAAAGTGTTTAGATCTTTTGCCCATTAAAAAAATATCTGGTTGTCTGACTTATTGAATTGTGTTAAGAATTCATTATGTTCGTTAGATTCTGGATGCAATTCCTTTATCAGGTTTATGTTTTGTAAGTATTTTCTTCCAGTCCACAGCTTCCTTTTTTATTTTCTAAGTAGTACCTTTCAAAGAGCAAAACTTTTTAATTTTAGGAAGTCCGTATTGCTCAACTCTCTTTTAGGCTTTGTGCTTTTTGTATCCCGAAAAATCTTTTGTTTAAACTTAGTTCAGTAGGGGCGCCTGGGTGGCTCAGTCAGTTGAGCGTCCGACTTCAGCTCAGGTCATCTCTCTCTCACGGGTTCGAGCCCCACATCAGGCTCTGTGCTGGCAGCTCAGAGCCTGGAGGTTGCTTCGGATTCTGTGTCTCCCTCTCTTTTTGCCTCTCCCCTGCTCACACTCTGTCTCTCTCAAAATAAACATTAAAAAAAAATTTTTAAACTAGATCACTAATTTTTCTGTTTTTTTTCTTGAAGTTTTATGAACTTAACTCTTACATTAGGTCTGTGACCATTTTGGGTTTTTTTTGTTGTTTTCTTTATGATCCATTTTAATTTTTGTGTACAATGAAAAGTGAGGTTAGGGTTCATATTTTTCCGTATGGTTATCTGATTAATTCTAACACCATCCATTTCTTCATTTGTCTTTGCATCTTTGTTGAAAATCAGTTGACCACATGTGAGACTATTAATGTTTTATTTATTTCTGAGAGAAATATTATTTATTTCTGCACACTTAGTGGTTAAGCAGTACGTTTTAGATCAAGGGTATTTTATGAAATATACGGATTTTTTTTTAAATTTTTAGGTGTTTTTTTATTTCTGAGAGTTAGAGAGACAGCTTGAGCAGGGGAGGGTCAGAGAGAGAGGGAGACACAGAATCTGAAGCAGCTCCAGGCTCTGAGCTGTCAGCACAGAGCCTGACACTGGGCTCGAACCCACGAACCGTGAGATCATGACCTGAGCTGAAGTCGGATGCTTAACTGAATGAACCACCCAGGCGCTCCAAGAATCACCTTATCGATTTTTATAAAAAATACCTCCTGGGATTTTGATTGGTATAGGGATTTGAACATGCTATAGCTCTCCATTTTTTAGGTTTTCTTTAATATTTCTCAGCAGTATTTTAACAGTTTTCAGCGTACAGGTTTTATACATCTTTTGTCGATTTTTTTTTTTTTTTTTTTTTGAGGGAGAGAGGGAATCCCAAGCCGGCTCCGTGCTCAGCACAAAGCCCTGGCATGGGGCTCAATCTCAAAACAGCAAGATCACAACCTGAGCTGGTATCCAGAGTCAGCCGCTCAACCATCTTAGCCACCCAGGCACCCCTTATTGAATTATTCTTAAGTATTTTAAGTGTGAATTACTCTTGAACTGGTGAGAAATCACAGAGCTTTTTAGATCTTAAATGGACTAATCTCTCAATCTCAGACTTTGATCAGACTGAAGACTACGGAAGTCACTATTATATTTTTACTTAGATACTTGCATTTTCATTGTACATTTTCCTAGTAAAATTAGTTTGAATTCTTAATTTTTAGGTTATACCTTCGTATTCTTTAGTATTTGAATTAGAGTGAGGATTGGACTTGTGAGTGGTAAAAATCTTTCAGAATTCCCAGTTTTGTTTTTTTTTCACATAAATACTAAATTAGGCCCTTCCTAGACACTGATTTATCATTTGAAGTTTCAGCATGTACCCATTTGTAATCTTATTAAATTTTGAGTGTTTTGAACTGACTGGTATGAGGAGCAGATGAATCCATTACTAAGTAGTGAGTTCTGCCATCCTGGTATTTTTGTCTAGTTTGAAAGAATCCTGCTATGTTTTCTCCCAGAAATTTCACGAAATTAGAAAATACTGATTAGCCTTTAAGAATTTCTCTATATAGAAAATTTTTCAGTAAATTCAAAGAAATGGGATCATTTTAGGAATTCTTCCAGGTCACATCTTGACTTCTTTACTATATGGATCATCTTGGGCCTTTCTTTATAATCCCAGATTATTTTCATCTGTTTCACCACCTTGAGTTTTAGAAGTCTTCCTCATCTTTCAAACTTGTATGTTTAATAAATAAAAACTGATTTTGCTCTTAGGTAAAAGAAAATTTAATTAGGATGGCGAATCTGATATCCTGTCAAATCTGTAATGCACTCAAAAGCCAAACAAACTAAGCATCTGAATGTACTGAATCATCTTTCTTTGCGAGATCTCAACCCCCCTTTGGATAGTCTGGATTGAGGGGTAGAGTGTAGGGTTGTGAGGAGAAAACTCTCAGATAACGGCCATTAGGGACATTTTAGCATCTTTTCTTTTCCTTCCAGTTTCCTAGGGCATCTGTAGCTGATGACTGAGTGGTGGTTCTTCAGTTTCTGCCTTAGAATATTGACTTTTCTACCAACTGGTGTTTTTCCGTGTTAATCTTCCAGAACTCCATATATTTGGCATAAGTTAAGAAAACATGGATGTGTGTCCTTTTCTCTCTTTAGGATGATGACTTTGAGTTTACTGGCAGCCACCTAACGGTGAGGAATGGCTACTCTTGTGTGCCTGTGGCTTTAGCAGAAGGCCTAGACATTAAATTGAATACAGCGGTGCGGCAGGTTCGGTACACAGCTTCAGGTAGGTCACTACATCGCTAGTAAGATAAACCTCTTACTCTCAAACTGATCATTTGTTGAATTTGACCTACAGAAAAAATGTTTGGTACATTTTCTGATCAAATGTTGTGTAAACTGCCTCCTAATTTTTTAAAAATTTGCATTTACAAAAGAATTGAACCCTTTAGAGGCTCTGACGTTCTGATCCCTTCATTGTGTAAACCAAAAATCTGAGGCAAGTTTTAGAGTTTGCAGTTTGTACGTGAATTAGTTTGATATTGTAACAGTAGCCATTGAGTTTGGATCTCATTTTGCTGAGTGTGTTCTTAAATGCCAAGATTTTTGCCTCTAGACACAGTGGGACCCTACCCCTTGTATTTCACCATCTGCGTCTTGATCTTTGGATCCATTCCTTTATATGTAGGCTAACCGCTCAGACTAGTTTCTGATTCTAGGAATCTGCTAATAAGTTGACTTCAAAGATGGAATTGCCCTGTGATTCCCATGGCAGCTCAGTACTCACTGTTCCTGGTTTCAGGAACTGTTCGGGGTTCAGAGAACCCGCTGTCCACCCACCTTTGGAATTAATAGTCTTTAACTCTTTATGATAGCTAGTCAACCCACTCCCCTCTCCCAGGACCCTCATGACAAGTGGAGATGTGGCCATCAACCTTGCTTGCCCTTCATGGCCCATATTCTAGAACTGCAGAGATTACCACAGATATATATAGATTTTTTATAACCACCGAAGCCGTTTTCCATTAATTTTCCCTTCATATGCAGCTTCTAGCTGATGAGACCTATAGCCTTTCAACAGCCATTTTCAGGCAGGTTAAGAACAGTGAGAAAGTAGACATGAGTTGAGCTTTCATACCAATTTTGAGCTGTTTATATATTTTTTGAAATTATATAAATGGGTATTTATTGAAGGAAAAATCAAAAATGAGGAAAAATAACATTAACCTATTTCCACTGCCTTTTCTGCGGTCTACTTTGAGCTTTATTCCTGCGTCACAGTGCATTCTCAAGAATAGCCTGCTCTGCACCACAGTGTTGTGGTGTCATTCTTCCCTTGTCCTTTAATAAGTCCCTAACCACAGTGGAGAGGTATTGCTTTTATGGTTACAGACCTTTATTCTTAACTTTGGTCTAAATTTACTTCATCCCTGATAAATAATAAGATTCTTCTGTTATTCCAGAAGATCACTAGTGTATCAGGAAGGTAAGATAATGTGGTGGTGGTGAAGATCCAGGACTCTGAAGTTGGACTGTTAGTGTTTGAGTCCTGGCACCTGTTACCCCTGTGGCCTCAGACAAGTTATTTCTCCACTGCCTCAGTTTTCTTCTATAAGAAAATTAATAGAACAGATTTCATAAACTTACGGTAAGAATTATTGGAGATCGTGTGTAGAGTCTACTGTGCACTGAATATTCAGTGTCATCTTTATCACCAGTAAAGTCTTTTCCCTCCAACCTCTCTAGGATGTGAAGTGATAGCTGTGAATACCCGCTCCACAAGCCAAACCTTTATTTATAAATGTGACGCAGTTCTCTGTACCCTTCCCTTGGGTGTGTTGAAGCAGCAGCCACCAGCTGTTCAGTTTGTGCCGCCTCTTCCTGAGTGGAAAACATCCGCAGTCCAAAGGATGGGATTTGGCAACCTTAACAAGGTAACTTGCCCGAGGCGCCTCTCTGCATACCTGCTGTACAAATACCGGTCTTGGTGCCCTCCAGTCAGAGAGCACAGGGCTTTGCGTTTCTGTATGTTTTGCTGTGCTCTCAGCTCTTGTCAGCTCTGTGACATCAGGGGGAGTTGAGGCCTGTCAGTTCTTTCATTTCAGTGCCTAATTATATATAAAGTATCTATGAGGACTTAGTCTTCCAGGATCACTTCTCAAACCCAAGCCTATGAAAACCGAGTTCTACATGTTGTCCTAAGTAATACATTTATAACAGCGATTTCTAGGCTTAGATTGAGAGTGGATTAGAGGAAACATTAATAAGGTCTGAGGAAGAAGTATTTCCTTGTTGAGGCACAGCCCTGCTTAAAGCCATGTTCTTGGAGTTGTGTCATCAGTTCATGTGCTCCTTTTTACACTAGGTGGTGTTGTGTTTTGACCGTGTGTTCTGGGATCCAAGTGTCAATTTGTTTGGGCATGTTGGCAGTACGACTGCCAGCAGAGGTGAACTCTTCCTCTTCTGGAACCTTTATAAAGGTAACTGCTTCCTGGTTTTAATCTTCTTCGTATCCTTACAGGAGTAAAGAATTAGGAATATTCTGGTTTTTTTCACATACATATGTCTTGATTTTTCATTAATTCAACCAACCAGCAATTCCTGAAAATTCTGCCTAGGTGCTGGGGATATGGGGGGGAGGGGGGTAAGCCTGCCTTCAAGGAGCTCACAGACTAGTGGCAAATACAGTAAGGAGGTGAGCAGTCTAGGAACAGAGCTCGTAAGTAGAAGGTCACAGTGAAAGCCCAGAGCGCTGTAAAGAAAACATAAAAAGCCTGGAGGCACAGAACCAGGGAAGCTTCCCCCAAGGTAAAACTTGCATTCCTCATTCTCAGACTTTTGTATCTGACCGAGCCCAGAATCTTTGATCACTTCCTTTAGAATGTATGTATCAAACTCCTACCTCCTGTTTTATGTTCTTCTGTAATTGGATTGTTCTTCTATGCGGTGCTTAAAATATTTATTTTATATATGTGTGTGTATGCATGTATATGAAACTATTTCATGTCTTCTACTTTAGGGCCTCTGTATTTACTGTGGTCTGGGCCTGGGAAGCTTTTATTTTTCTTCTCTTTGTTCCCAACATGGCATACTCTGCCCAGCCTTCAGGTCTTGACCTAAATAAATGCCACTGTTTCAGAGTCCCTTCAGGACACACATACCTCCACTGCCTCAAATCTAAATTAAATCCCTGTAGGGACCCCTGGGTGGCTCATTTCGTTAAGACTCTTGGTTTCAGCTCAGGTCACAATCTCTTGGTTTTGTGAGTTCAAGCCCCACATTGGGCTCTGTGCTGGTAGCATGGAGCCTGTCTGGAATTCTCTCTCTGTCTCTCTGCCCCTCCTGTACTCATACTATCTCTGTCTCTCAAAATAAATAAACTTTCAAAAAATTAAAACAAAAATAAATCCCTGTATTTTCTCTGTAACCTTTTTCTTCATTGCTTTTATCAGTGCATAATTATAGCTATGTGATTATTTCTGCTGCTCTGTGGAGTGTATAATTTAGTTTATAGCTTTGATGTCCCAGTATCTAGTACTGTGTCCTATCACGGAAGTCTGTTACATAAATATTCACCAAATGGGTGGGTAAAGGTGGTGATGGGCTTGGAGGGGCCTGGAATAGTTTAAAGGATGTAGCTCTTGCCCTGGAGTTGTCTAAGGTGGTCAGGGCTAAGGATTCTGTACCTAAATATTGGTTTCCTTAGAAAGGTCTGAAGTTTCATCTTCAAGACTTCTGTATTCCACAAAATTACAAGTGGTTAAGTACGTGAGTCACTTTCCTCACCTATAGTTTGCCAGCTCACTTCTAGGGATGGAATTTAAGTTGCTGTTCCAGAAGCATAACTTGTCTCCAGCACAAGTGTTGCATGTCTGTCCCCTGGTCATCAGATTTCAGGGTGCCTAGAAAGAATGTGGGACCTGACAAAGAGGTTCTTGAGGAAAGTCTGTAGGAGAACCCTGGAATTGTCCTTTCTGTTTCTCTAGCTCCGATACTATTGGCACTAGTGGCAGGAGAAGCTGCCGGCATCATGGAAAACATAAGTGATGATGTGATAGTTGGCCGATGCCTGGCCATCCTCAAAGGGATTTTTGGTAGCAGTGCGGTGCCCCAGGTAAGTAAGTGGGTAGGGGCGAGTGACGTGGGGATCGGGAGTTCACACTAAAGCAGAGTTTGACATGGTCTCTCTACATTGGCCAGGACAGTTTCAGCCAGAACGGACAAGCAGGTGCTGGGTTTACGTGAATGCTGAGGTTGAGAGTCCATGATGTAAGTGTAGGGTTTAGAAAAGCCCCCCAGTAGATGGGCTGGGGAATCGAGGCAGCTATTTGCTTCATATCCCTGCTTGTCCCATCCACTGTGTCCACGTGTGGAGTCCCACCACTCCGCCCTTTTAGACAAAGCAGTCAGACCTCCTTGGGGGCTGCCTGGGTGGCTCAGTCAGTTAAGCGTCTGACTTTAGCTCAGGTCATGATCTCATGGTTCATGAGTTTGAGCCCTTCATTGGGCTCTGTGTGGACAGCTCAGAGCCTGGAGCCTGCTTCGGATTGTTTCTCTGCCCTCTCCCACTCCTGCTCTCTCTCAAAAGTAAACATTAAAAAAAAATCTCTTGGTACTCTTTTTCTATTCTTTAGGCCCACTGAAACACTTTAGATCCTTAGGATTCCTTTGAGAGAAGGCATATTAATGCTTCATGTGAATTAATGAGAGAACAAAAGTTAAGTCCTGGGTAAATCTCTAGATTTCATTGGGCAAGCAACATGGAAACTTAGAAGCCATTTGTGTTGTGTGTCGTATAGCAGCAGCACTCCTCACCTAGCTAGCCTGTGCCTCCTGCCTCTTCATAGCTCTGTTGCGTCCCCACCCACCTCAGCTTTTCCACCTTTCAGAGATGATTGGTTTGTCTTTGTCCTATAGTAACTACTGCTCATGCTTTTTCCTTTAGCCCAAGGAGACTGTGGTGTCTCGCTGGCGTGCTGATCCCTGGGCACGGGGTTCCTATTCATATGTAGCTGCGGGGTCATCTGGAAATGACTATGACTTAATGGCTCAGCCAATCACTCCTGGCCCTTCAATTCCAGGTGCCCCACAGGTGAGAAACTGGCAAACCACCAGGGCGTATTTGGGAAAAAGCCAGTATCCCAGGATTTCAGGGTAAAATTGATGCCGATGATTTTTTTTTTTTAGGTTGGAGCCTTTCAAATAACCAAGGGCAGAGGCACCAGTATTATTTGTCTCTGATTTCTCACATTGTGGCTCTGTAAATCTAGGCAGTCCAAGTTCACAGTGGAAGAGTCCACAGTATAAGCCAGTTTTTTCCTTATTCAAGTTTTTGTCCCTAAAAGACAACATTTTTAACATTGCACCCCATTTTGGAATAGCTCATAGGATTGTTGCAGGGTGTCTCCAGGACATGCCCCTGTGGGTTCCTTACCTAGATGATGCCAGACCCTGCTCCAGAGAGTAGTAAGGCTTCCTCAGGACGCTGTGAACCTGGCTCTCGGGCGGAGAGGCAAAGGTGTTCTGAATAATAACAAATGTTGGATTCTCTATGGTACAGAGTAGTCTGGAACCCCTCTGCCCCAGCAGTGCTGTATGAGGCAAACGAAGCTCTAAAACTGGGTTATCTCCCAGCACTAAATGATTCATAAGAACAGATGCGGTTCTGCATCAGCCTTGGAATAAGGCTGGGCCGAATTTTATTTATTTACTGTTGCATTTCTACTTCTGTCAATTTTGGAATGCCCGCTGTTCAGGGAGACCCTCTTTGGTAAAATGATGGTCTGTGATTGGCAGGGCAGCGTTCAAAGGCCGACAGGAATTTAGCAGTTCAAACACCACAAAAGTGTTGTGTTGGCAAACTCTGATTTTCTCAATTTTTTTTTCTTTCCTGAAACAGCCAATTCCACGACTCTTCTTTGCTGGAGAACATACAATCCGTAACTACCCAGCCACCGTCCATGGTGCTCTGCTGAGCGGGCTGCGAGAAGCAGGAAGGATTGCAGACCAGTTCCTGGGGGCCATGTACACCCTGCCTCGCCAGGCCACACCAGGCGTTCCTGCACAGCAGTCCCCAAGCATGTGAGACCGATGTGGGTTCTGAGGGGAGCAGCCAGTGTGCGTGTCTTTTGCTGTGCAGGCAAAGCTCTTGTAGCAATACTGGATCCCACGGAGAAACTCACTCATTCTCGCATCTGGGCTCCCGTTGAGCTGCTGGAATTCATGATGCCAGGTGGCCAAGGAGGTTGCCTCCTTTGAGTGACTTAGAGCTAGAGAGGCAGTTGTCCGTTAGTGTGGGATTTGGTGTTCTTCCTAAAGACTGAGGTAAGCAAGTGTGGGGAGAGGACATCTTAGTCTCTTGGTGTGTGGTGGTTTTTTATATTTTAAAAATAAAACTTCATATAAAATTAGTCCTATCTTTCATTGTTTGCCCTTGGAGTTCTATACAAGACCCTCTGGAAATGGCAGTGTTATCCATGTTTACATAAGGAAAATATTTATATAAAGGAGAAAAGTGGTTGGGTCAGGTCTGAAGATAGGGTCAAGGGGGCCCCCACAGAAGCAATGGGCTCCCTAATCTGTGGAACTAGAGAGTTTCCTGTTGGGACTGTGGAATGAGACTGTACGCCAAGAGTATGAAGCCATATGTCAAGCATACAGATACTGGGAAACTGTGAATCGTTAACAAGGCACAGAGTTGCAGTGTGTCTCCAGTAGACCGTCTGGCTTTACTCCCCAGGTTCCCTCCATGGGTGTGTACAAACCTTCCACTTTTCTCCCAAGTCCCGCTATAACAGTTTTAGGAAGTGTTCTGTAAGATCAAGGGTTTGGTTACTTAGCTGATCTGTTAGTTTCCTAGTGCTGCTGCTAACAGATCACCACAGCAGGCTCTGAGGGAAGATTCCATTTCCTTGCTTTTTTAGCTTCTGGTGTTTTCCTTGATTTGTGGCCCCTTTCTCCATCTGCAAAGCACACTCCTTGAGGGTTGCCTTCTTAAATTGCAAAGAGGTTACTTCGCAATTGTCAAAGCACATTACTCCGATCTCTGCTTCTCTTGTTCTCTAGTCCTGTCTTCAGGTTTCCCCTGTTAATAAGGCTACTTACGATTTCATTTAAAGTCCTTACTCTTGTCTACAAAATCCCTTTTGCCACATAAGGTAGTAAAACGTTTTTATAAGAAAGTAACTATAGTAACTTCTCAAGTGTTCCTGTTTCCTGGAAACTGGCTTACTAATGTTAATTCTTCCCTATAATTAGCCTAAATGAGGTTTTATTCTTAGTAAAATTTAGGGGACATTACATTTGTGGTCTGACGGTAAGATGAAGATGGAGAAAGCTTTGCCCCTAGTCCTGGAATGAGTAACAGCAATGGGGAAAATCTGCACACCAGGATCGGGACAAGTGGTGTAAAGGTGAGAACAGCATGTGGTGGGAAGTATACAGACATTGATTTTGGACCTAGATTTGAATCCCAGCTGTGCCATTAATACGGTAACCTCTACAGTTAGGTGCTTTTAACAATTTTTTTTAATACATGGCATAGGTAGCTTGAGACAATGATAATTGTTTTAAAACTAAAAAATGTAGCAGTTAAGCAATTCTAAGCCCAGTTTTGTGGGTGCTAGGTGTGTCATTTTCCAAGCCTCAGCAGGTTTCCAGTCTTTAGGGCATCACTGAGTATTTTAAATAAAATACAGTGAAACACACTAGCTGTATCAGTGCATAGACAACAGTTGTACTCAGAGGACAGCAAGAGAAATGGCATCACTGACACACAGAGCACATGGAAACTAGGGAGCTTTATTGGTTACATATTGTGCTGCAGAGCCAACAGACAGCATTAGAGCCAGAGGATACATGCAGACAGGCAGCTTCCACTATACACATGCACCCAAGGAGCCCTGAGTCACTGCTCATGGCTTCACCCTGGTTTCCAGCAACAGGGTCCGGCCTCCTTGGTCCCAGGCTTGGAGCAGGAATGTAGAAGCTGCTGCACCTAGACTCCAAGGGGCAGGGGTGAGACCAGAGCACCTGCCTGAACAAGTAGATGTGGACTGACAGATACTGATGCCCCCTAGCACAGGGGCCTTTAATGCATTAACAGGGTTTTTTGAGGGCTACACTTCCCTAGCCCTCCCAATCTTTAAAATACAAAAAAATAGACTTTATTCTCTTAAAAATACATTCCATTCAGTACATGTTCTGAGCTGTGAAGCAGCAGGAAAATAGGGCCCCTTTCCTATGATCTTGGTTGTGAGGCTTTGAGGAGAACCCTGTGCCCCACCCAGGGTAGACAAAAGTTAATCCCTAAAAGCAGCTCTTCCAAAGCAGTCTTGTCAGAGTAACATACAAACCCCACATCAACAGAGGCAGCTAGGGACTGGGTCCCTGTTCCTTTACTGGGAAATGGTAGCACTTGGCACTAACCCCTAAATGTAAAGCACTAAAACTGCCCCCAGGAGGACAGTTCCAAGATCAGCCACAGACCCTCCAACACCCCGTAAGAGGGGAATGACTTATGTGCAGGCTTGCCCGGAGCAGAGGCTGGAGTCCTTGGCCCCACTGCAAATCCCCTTCGGCCACCAGCCCTGCAGCTTTCTCTGGTTGCTTGTAGTGCCCGAGTAGTGAGACACAGGCGGCAGCAGGTGGAAGGGAACCCAGCCTCTGGCATTCAGCCAGGTCTGCTTCCTCCAACCAAGCAGCTCTGGAGTGCCAGGTTCGCCCGGCTTGCTGGACCCCCTGCCACAATGAATACACCTGCCAGTAAAATCTAGAGTCAGAGCCACACTGCAGAAGAGACTTGTCATATAAGTGGGTTTGTTGGCAGGGACAGTGGGGATATTTGGCTTGATTGAGCAGCTATTTAATTACCAGGTCTCCCCTTTATGTGGAAATTTCTTCCAGGACCCCTGATGGTGAGGCCTGGGTCCAGATGGTCACAGAGGTTGCTTTTCAGAAAGGTGCCTTCCAACTTTGGAATTTGAGAGCCAGCCTTGCCAGCCATTTGAAACCCAGAGGAACTGAGCCTCCAGCCTTCATCTGCTATTACAATTGGTATCTTCTGCAATGTTGAGGACACTTAAAAATAAAATCTATTTTACAATGGTTCTAGAAAGTATGCAGAGTAAGGAAACACAATATCCTGAAATAACTGTTACAATCAAACCCTATTGCACTCAGATTTTAAGATAGCAGCCCCCAGCAAGAGGGCACCGTGGCTGTCCCTCTTCCAGAGCATTTGGGTAGTGGCAGATGTTGGTGCTGCTGCAGTGTGGAAAGATCCAGACTTTGGCACCAGGAGCTACAGCACCAGAATCCAGGGCTCCAACGCCCAAAGAAGATAATTAGTGGCGAAATCTTTGCAGGCATGGCTTGGCACCCTTTTGTTTCCACCAGCCGAGAAGAGCCACAGACTTCGTTTCCTATAACCTCAGTTGACCCCCGCAGAGGTCCATTTTCTTTGGACTCTCAAGGTTGCCAACCAGTGAAGGATGGCAGGGAGGCTGCAGGTAGAAAGGTTACGCTTCGGGCAAGCTAGTTTCTGGCCAGTGACCCAGAAGCAGCAGCAGGAAGAGATTTTAAAAACAGCATCATAAACTGAGCATCTGAGTCAGCACTATGGAAAGATGAGCTACACAGTAATACCCTTAGACTGGCACACCTCCAGAAAAATGGGAAGTATGCGCAAAACATTCCTGACCCTGAAAGGAAGCTCATCAGTGTACCCTAAGCCGCCTCCAGGATGTCTGGGTCTGATGGCCGTCACGGGTGAGGCGGACGCTGGTTCCCAAGTGTAGGCAGGGAATATGGCCCACAGCAACAGGAGACGGCCACCTTGTGTCACAAAAGACGGACGCTGTGTGGCAAGTGGGCAAGACTAGTGCCAAAAGGGCTGCAGAAGCCGTCTGATCTAATCCCTTCATCTTACAAACTAGAAGAATGAAGGAGCTTCTCTGAGCTCATCCTCCTGACATTAGAACACAGAAAGAATAAGGCCCAGAAAAACAAGGCTGGGGGAGGACACATTCCCCAAAACCATCTGGATGCTACCTTCCAAAAGCAGAATCAGGACAGTGTAAACAGAACCACCTCAGAATGCCAGATTTAGGACCCTTAGAGACCATTACACAGAATTCAAAGAATTCATTGTATAGATAAGGAAGCTGAGGCCCTAAGAGGATGGTGACTTGCCCAAAGTCACACAGCAAGAAAATACAAAGCCATGAAGCAAATTCAGCTTTCCTGACTCCTAAGTAATGCTCTCTTTCACTATGAAGGAACAGTATCTGTGCCATTAAAAGTAGCCTTTGAAAAGGGATCCCTTCTTTGAACTGAGAAAGTTCTACAAAAAGCAGTGCCAAGAATACGTGGTTCTTTTCAACTTCCCCATGTGCCATAAGGAAATTAATAAACTTTATGTGGCTTCCTGAAAGGTTTGCTGCATTTTGCACTGTATACACCTGGGGCCCTGAGCGGGCATTTATTACCTTTCCTCCAGTGAAGTCATCACGACAGTTTGCAGAAACCGTGGGCCCACTTCTGTAGGAATGCATCAGTCTGGTAAAGTGCGATACCTCCTCCTCCGTGGGGGATGAAGGAAGAGGAAGGAAGTCCATGCCTTTCATGGAACTATTGCTTTGTGGAGTGACTGGGGAAATGTTTCTTCCTGCCCACTTTCCCCCTTGCTGGGCACTTCCTAGAAGGCAGAGTATGCTGGGTCAGGCCCAGTTTAGTCCAGAAGTATTCCAAAGATGGAAACGACGGAGTCAGCCTGATGTCTCCAGCCATGGGAGGAACAGGCAGTGCCAGCAGCATTACTGGTGCCCAGGGAAGGAGATGCGTGAGGCTTGTGCACTTTGAGATGCCTTTGGAAGGTGAGCATAGAGCCAGGGGAGAGGAGGGATGATGATGTCATTCCAATAGGTGGGTACCCGTGTGTTCTGCCCCCAGGAAACAGCAGTCAGCCAGGGGGCCGTGTCCGAGAAGCTTCAGCCTGAAGGTTGGTCCCGTAATCCTTTTGAGGCAGCACAGACCTCTTCTGCTGTACGAGTCTGAAGAACTCCAAAGGGGAAAGGAGTGGAAGCCCCCTAGATGGAGGTGATGGATGCTAAGTCTTAGGGGCCACTTTGGCCCCCAGGGCAAACAAGGAGTGAACTGGATGCGGTGAAGAGACTAAGAAACGAACCACACAGAAGGGGCTGCCCGCTGACCCACCAAGGAGCAGAGAAGAGATTTCAGCTGCTGTGGTACAGGGAGAAAACCGGGGTTTCTAGATCTTTCCCCATCTGGGGGCCAGAGTGGCCCATCCGACCTGGGGACAGGGGCAAGGACAGAGAACTCATGCAAGGAAGGCTAGGCCTGGGTGACTATGTCCAGCTTGTAGTTTCTGATCCCCTCTGGCCAACTGGTAAAATGACCCAAGCCACAGCCTGGTCTGCCAGTCTCCCAGCCAAGGCCTGGCGTCTAGCCTGGTTAACTGGCCTTGCATCCTTCACAGGGCAGGAAGGCAGGAGAGCGGAGAAGCAGGAGCAGAAGAGACGGCAGACCTCACCCAGCTGGTTCAGTTGTCCTCGGCACAGGGCTTGGCGGGCCGTAACCGTTCCTCGGCCCGGGCGAGCCCGGGCTCTGGCAGCCCCTGTTTTGCAGGCAGTTCAGACCGCTCCAGGGAGTTGTGCAGTCGTCTGTGGCCACCAAGTGTGCAGTCATCACCTTCCTCCTGTGCCAGTAATGACAAAAGTGAGCTGCAAAGGACAATAGCGAATAACAAACAAGACCCTCCCTTCCCCAGTGGTCCTCTTCAGCCTGGCAGAGGGAGGTGCAGGGCAGGCAGATCACCGCATAACTGCAGAGATTCTTCTCTGGCCTGAGGGAACTCAGGTAGACCACAACCCCCCAGGCTGCCCAGGGCTCAGAGGCAGACCGGCAGCTCACAACTGAGCAGGGGCCAGTGGAGGACGGGGCCGCACCATGTGGTCCCGTAAGGAGGCCCGGCCATCCTGGAGTTCTGTGCGTGCAGGCCGCAGTTCCCTGCTTGGGGGGCGAGGGATTATAGACTGCTGAAAAGGACAAGACAAGCTTTTCCTACTTCCCACTTAAAAACTACTGAAAAGCTCAGGTGCCTTCCCTCTTCGGCCCTACACCTATACCTCATCCTGTCTCGGCCAGAGCCTCAGGGGCCTAAACCCCTCTCTTCACTCCTCTTCCATCAGAATTCTGCCTTTTCAGTGTTTTTGGTCCTTCCCAACAAACACATATCAAAGAACAGAAGTATGAGTGAGAAAGGTTGGCGGGGTAGACCGAGCACTGGATTCAGAAACAGGAAGGTGGCTCAGCCAGTTAAGTGTCTGACTCTTGATTTGGGCTCAGATCGTGATCTCAGTTCTTGAGTTCAAACCCTGCATCGTCAGGCTCTGTACTGACAGCATGGAGCCTGCTTGGGATTCTGTGTCTCCCTCTCTCAAAAATAAACAATTAAAAAAAGGGGGGGGGGGCGGATCTTAGCTTATCCAGTAATTCAGTTTGGTGGCCTTGGGTAAGACGCTTTTGTGTCTCCGACCATCAGTGTCCAGATCTGAAAAATGGAGGCTCTTGGAGAGACTGAGACGGTGAGGACATACTCTGTCAGATGGTGAGTACCCAGTATGGACTTCTAGGACATTTCAAGTTAATACACCATCTCCTGCCTTTTAAAAAGAAGGAAACCCACGTCTTACGTCCAAAACGTCTTTCATCCTCATAGACTCCACATCTAAAAGACACTCCCAGGGGCTTCCCTTTTAGGTGCTGTTCTGACACTCTGACCCTCAAAGGAGGTAGTGGTTCTGGATTTATCTATCCTGTAAGGAGTCATACTGAACCAGTCCTGGCCTCAGACCGATGATAGAAAAATGGCTTAGGCAGGTTTCTGGGGCAAAATAAAGTGACACATGGGCACAGAGTGTATAAAGTAGGCCACTGGAAGCCCTCATTCTCATCCCCCGTGTGCCAGCAGCTGGCAAAACTCTGCTGTGGAGACTCTCTCCCTGCCCCCCTCCTATGTGCACTACAGAGGGGTCCCTGGGTACCCTGGCCCAGAGCTTCCCATGGCTGCAGCTGGTTCCTGTGCTTCTAGGTGCTGCTTTGTTGGGTTTTAGGGGAGTTCTTTTTGCTCTGCTGGCAAACCAAGAGAATGGAGGCCAGCTCGCTCTCCTTTTTGTGTGGCCTTCATATGTAGAAGAGACAAACTGGAAAAGGAGGTTTGGGAAACTCATGCCGCTCTCTGCCAAATACCTTCTTCAAGGTACTTCACTCTTGTTCAAGGCCAAACCTACCTTATTTTTAGCAGTTCTCTGAGCAATCCAGCTAGCTCTACCAGGATTTCCCAGCCCCATAACCCTGAAACACACACGTCAGGACAGAGGGAGCAAAGAGGAATGTAAAAGAGTCCGCGGGGGGGGGATAGGGACAGCAGGGGGTGGCTCACCGTGCCTGCCGAGTGGTTCCAGGCTGCAGCTGTGGTGGCAGCGTCTCCCACCCGATTCCGACGAGTCAGCGCCTCAGACACGGTGAGGCTACTCTGGGTCCTTCTGGAGGTGAGCTCAGGGGCATCCCCTGAATTTCCTGCCCTTCGAGCACCCTGCTCACAAAGGTACAACCTGGGCTGTCCGAGGTCTGAACAGTCTGTGGAGGCCCTCTGGGTGTAGGCGTTGGTAGCTTCCACATTTCTACCTGTTCGAATTGGGGGGTCTTCTAAGGAGTTCAAGTCTCGCCTACTCTTCCACGCATTCCGCACAGTAACATGTCTGGCATCTGAAGAGCCCACTTCTGAAGGGGCACTATGGCTTTTCCACCTGATTGTCTCCGCTGGGGGGGCATGGCTGTTCCTCTCCACAGGATCCGATGGCTTGATTATAATGCTGCTACGAGAGACCACGGTTTCTGGCTTGTTCTTCAGGGACCCATCTCCCATTCTCTCAGCTTCTGTGAACTGCAGGGCAATGTCGTGTTTGTGAATGGAGAGCTCAAAAGGGGAGCTGACGTGGTTGCTAACTGATGTGAGCTCTGCTGGCCCAACCTGGATGTTGCTGGTGGATGTGTGCCTTTCCCGCGGGGCCTCACCTGGGGCGGCTCTGGGGCTGCTGCTGTCAGAGGGGTAGATAGTTATGCTACTTGTCACCTTATTTAGCCCTGGTTTGGAGGTGGATTTCTGCTTCTCCACTGTGGCCTCAGTTCCAGATCCTCCCATGATTTTTTTCACATCCTTATCAATGATGACAGGTTTGATGATGGCTCTCGACCGCAACGCTTCTCTGGGGCTAAAGGGCCGCTGGCTTTTGACCCCAGCACCATTGGCATCTGGGAACTCTGTGGCATTGGTGGAGGCTCTGACAGGTTTCACAGACTCGCTTTCTGTCCCAGCGTCTTTATCATTCTCAAACAGGGAGTTTCTGAGTAACCCTCGGGATTTGGCTTTCTCTCTAGAGTTGGGTTGGTGTTTGAGCTCTGGCTCTGGAGTGATGGTAGTGTTTACCAATTTGGCAGTAACAAGAGATGTGACGTCCACGTCGTCATCTGAGTCTGGCCTCTCTCTGCCACTGGATTTGATGACTCGGCACCTCAGGGCCTCATGCTGACTGCTGTCTTCCATCACAACTGCTACAGGTTGATCAACACCTTCTTTATTTGGGGTTGAAAGGCCCTGAAGGATGTTCTCTTGGCTTCTGGAATTATAAGGATACTTTGATAAAAGTGGAGACTTGGAATTTGGGGAACTGGTATCAGCCTCCAGGCTACTGGCAGCCTTTTTGCCCTTGGAGAGCCCTTCTGAGGAAGATCTTCGAGAGGAGGCCAGAGCTCCAACTGCCTTAGAACTGCCACAGTCTGCAGCCTGAGTTCCCTGACTTCCATTGCCAGGTACCTGCCCCCTCTTGACAAAGAGGGCCTCGGCAGGGGTGTCAGAAGCCTTGTCAGCTCTACCCAGTACGTCACTGGGAACAGATCCATAGGTGGTATTATCACTAAATGTCCGTGTGGTCTTCTCCACTTTTCCCTTCAACCCACTCTCAGTACCTGGTTTGGGAGCACTCTTCCACGCTTTACTGTGCTCCTGAGCAGCAGGCGGGTAGCGGCTAAGCACTGAAGGCTGCTCCCTGGACTTCTTTCCTTCACTCTGAGAAGAGCCAGATACAAATCGATCTTCAGTTCTCCTGGTCTCCTGAGTCCCACTGTCTGTACTGGCCCCGATGTTGGAAGCTTTGGCTGCCCTCCTATTGGTGAAATTGGGTGAGGACACCTGCCTATTGCCCAGAGAACAGTTTTCATTGTTGAGTGCAATATCCCTGTTTCGATGCCTCTCCCGCTTCTGTTGAGGGGACAGTTCCCGCGGTGTGTGCTTGGACATAGGTGCCTCATTCCCATGGCCTCTTAACTTAGTCCTCTCGTGTCTGCCTTTGCTGGATAGGAAAGCCTCCTCCCCTTCTACCTCCCCATTCTCTAACTCTTTCTGTTTCTTGATTTGTAGCTTTATCTCCTCCAGCTGGCTGGCCAAGAGTTTGTTTTTATTTTGTTCACTTAGGTAATTATCCTGAAGATCATTATTTTTGGCCCTCATTTTCTTAAGCTCTTCTTCCAAAGATTCAAAATGTTTGATTTGTGTCTTGAGTTTCTCAATCTCTTGGTTGAGATCTTTAACTTTGTTGTCTTCTTGATTTCGGTTCTTTTCATTTTCTGATTTGTTTCTTGTTTCATTCTCTACCTGCTTTAGATAGTCCAGAGTGCCCTTCCTTCTGGATTCTTTGCACGGCAGTGTGGAGGAGATCCCGTCCTCAATCCGCAGGTCATTCCTTTCCAGAAGATTAGAAGCATTCCTTGAATAATCTCGGTTCATTTTTTTGTTCTGCTCCAGTTTTTGAGTGAGCTCTTTTATCAGTTTCTCATTCTCTTTCTCCTTTTCGTTCAAGTATTTTCTCTCACTTACAAAGCTCAGAGTTAATGATTTCAGTTTTTCTAACTCTGACACTAAACTCTGCTCAGTTTTATCCAGGCGGTCCTCAGAAGATTCCAGTTCTTTCACTTTGACCCTGAGCATTTCCAGCTCAGCAGAGATCTTCTTTGTCAGGTTTCTCTCCTCATTCAGGCTCAGACAGAGTTGGGTACAATCATTCTTACTCCTGCCAAAGGCCTCCTCCAGCTTCTCCAGTTCAGCCATTCGTTTCTGAAGCCGTTCAATCTCAGATTTCAGTTCCCGGGTGAGATTTTCTTCCTCTTCAAGCTTCTCCTTCATAAGCTGACACAGATCCTCTGCTCTCTTAATTTCCTCATCTTTGCCTTCGATTCTCAGCACTCGCTGGCGCAACACTTCAATCTCTGCCAACATACTGGAGTTGCTGCCTTCTGCCTGAATCACCTTGTCCTGGAGATCCAGGAGCTCATCCTCTGCTTTCTGGAGGTTTTTGGTGGCTTCCTCCAACTCATCAAGGCGGCGACTTAGACTCTGTAACTTAAACCGCAAGTGGCGGCTGGAGGGAGTATCCTTGTAGCTTGTAAATTCAGCCATGTCTACTGCCAGCCGGCGTGGGCTCCTAGAGGCATCCAGTTCCACTCAAGGGGCTGAGAAATGGTTACCTTTCTCTTGGCATCCACAACATTCTTTGGCAGCTGGAGACCATTATTAGTCTATAGAAGGAAAGCAGAAAGCATGTCAGGCAGCAAATCTAAAATCTGTACTTCAGCTCCCAGTTGTAACAGACCTCCTGTATTTAATTCTTGTGCCTAGAATGTAGCAGGTGCTCAAATTTGTTGAACGAATGAATTTTAACAAACCTGCAGGAAAACACTGGTTCTTTACGACTGATGTTGAGGTGATACCTAGTTTTATCCTAATGAAGAGTATTACCAGCGGCTGCATGGCAAAAAGACACAGAATGCCTCATTTCTCATGGCAAGCTCTAAGATAGCTTTATCATTTGCCACCTACATAATCTCAGAAGAGTAACAGCTCTAGTTTTACTTAGTTGTAAAATGGGTATAATAATCCCTATCATATCTCTCCCCATCATCATTCTGAGATAATGCATAGAAAGCTCTAGGTAACAAAGCAGTAAATAGTCCTAAGATTATTAAGAACTACAACAGCTTCAGGGAAAGACACAGATAAGTGAAAAACAGTCACCTCACCTGACACTAGGGAGACAAAAGGACCTAGTCTCCATGAGAGGAGAGAGAAAAGGGTACATCCCTAGAGAATTTATAATCTTCGGCCTGCCTTCACTTGAGTTCAGAGTACAGATTTACACTGCCTTGACTGGTCTGGTAACAACTTCTCCTCACTGAGAATCTAACCTAAAATGGCCTCAGCCTGGTAAAATCCCTGGGAAACCTGGAGACAGACACTCTCTACCAAAGTCACGTAAGAGTCCCATATATAAAGTCCTGCTGAACCTGAGTTTACAATTCTAAATTACAAAACACATAAGGACCAATCTTTTACTATGACTGAACAATGAGTAGTTACACCGATAAGAACCAAAGTTAGTAAAATACACTAGAGACTATAAGTACATTCCAATGTTTAAAGTCATAAAAGAAGGAATCAAAACCAGGAGACAAGCAAACGATACCAACAAAGATCAGAAGATTTTAAAATTAACCAAACAGAATCGCTTAGAAAAGCAAAGAAAAAAATGGCAAATTAGATGAAGAGAATATAAGAGATGATATATATATGAGAAGAGATATAAGGAGATTACAAAAGGTTAGCAAACTTAAAAATTTTGTGAAAGAAAGGTTTATAGGGGGAATAAAATAAAGAGGTCCAAAAATGAGAAAGTTTTAACAGGTGGCCCAAAAGGAAGGAATAGAGAGAATGGGGAAGAGGCAATATTTAAAGAACTACTAGCTAAGTATTTTCAAGAGTTGATGAAAGATAGGGAGCCTCATATTTAGGAAGCAAAGCCCCAACCAAGCAGGATATAAGTTAAATCTGCACCTAGACCCATCATAAGGATACAGAAGAATACCACAAAGAGAAGCAACAAGAAGGAAAAACAGATATTCTATGAAGAAGTAACAACTGAACTGGTTTCTCAATAGAAACTTAAGTGTCAAACAGAAGACCAAAGACATGATGGGGCACCTGGCTGGCTCAGAGTACTGTGAATCTTGTGGTTCACGAGTTCAAGCCCCATGTTGGACTCTGCTGACAGCTCAGAGCCTGGAACCTGCTTTGGATTCTGTGTCTCCTTCTCTCTCTGCCCCTCCCCCACTCATTCTCTGTCTCTCTCTCTCAAAAATAAACATTAAAGAATTTATCAAACTCGATACCCAAAAAAGAAATAATCCAGTGAAGAAATGGATAAAAGATAAAATAGACACTTTACCAAAGACAACATCCAGATGACTAACAGACATGAAAAAATACTCAACATCACTCATTATCTGGGAAATATAATTAAAACCACAATGAGATACCACCTCATACCATTCCAAATGGCTAAAATTAACTCAGGCAAGTACAGATATTGGTGAGGATGTGGAGAAAGAATCTCTTGTGCACTGCTGGTGGGAATGCAAACTGGTGCAGCCACTCTGGAAAACAGTATGGAGATTCCTCAGAAAGTTAAAAATAGAACTACCCTATGACCCAGCAATTTTTGCTATTAAGTATCCAAGGGATACAGGTGTGCTCTTTCAAAGGGACACATGCACCCCAATGTTTACAGCAGCACTATCAACAACCAAAGTACAGAAGGAGCCCAATGTCCCATCAATTGATGAATGGATAAAGACATGGTGTATATATACAATGGAGTATTACTCAGCAATCAAAAGGAATAAATTTTGCCATTTACAACTACATAGATGGAACTAGAGGGTATTAGACTATGGCTAGGTGAAATAAATCAGTCAGAGAAAGACAAATATCCTATGACTCCACTCATGTGGAATTTAAGACACAAAACAGATGAACATAAGGGAAAGGAAGCAAAAATAATATAAAAACAGGAACTCTGTTTTAAGAGACTCTTAAAGGTTGCTGGAGGGGCTGTGGGTGGGGAAATGGGCTAAATGAGTAAAGGACATTAAGGAAGATGCTTGCTGGGATGAGCACTAGGTGTTAGACAAAAGGGATAAATCACTGGAATCTACTGAAATCATTATTGTACTATATGATAACTAACTTGGACATAAATTAATCTTAAAAATTAAAAACACCAGGGCACCTGGGTGGCTCAGTTGGTTAAGGGTCCCACTCTTGATTCCAATTCAGGTCATGATCTCACAGTTTGTAAATTCAAGCCCCCAAGTCAGGCTCTTATGTTGACAGCATGGAGCCTGCTTGGGATTCTCTCTTTTCCCCCTCTCCCACACTCTCTTAAAATAAACTTAGGAAAAAAAAAAAAAAAGACAAAAGACATGGTAATATCTTTATGAAAGAAGATACAACTGAAAACCTTTCAGAACACAAATAAAGGAAAATAAAAACCTAAGTGTTTATAATTAACAGACTTTCACTGAAAAAGCTATTTATGGATGTACTTCAGAATATAGATGGGGCACCTGGGTCGTTAGTTAAGCATCCGACTTGATCTCAGCTCAAAGTCTCCATCTCAGAGTTGTGAGTTCCAGCCCTGTGTTCCACCCACTGGGGGTGGGGTCTACTTAAAGTGGGGGAAAAAAAGAATATAGAAACTGATCACTTAGGAAAGACATGACATGCAAGAAGAAACAGTAAACAAAGAAATCAAACTAAACAAACACTGGTTCAGTTAAAGAATAAGCAAAAGTTGACTGCGAGTGGGAAGGGGAAGGGCAGAATAAAACCAAAGTGAAACTACCTAAAATGATGGATAATAATATGTAAGTCATAAAGACAGAAATCAGAATTCAAGTGTTCTTAAAACTCTGTATTTTGAGGGAAGAGGATAGAGTAATTATAACTTCAGACCCTGGTAAGAGTAGATATTTATCATGTTATCTGATAAGGCATCAATAAGCAGAGTATATATAAAGAATTCCTACAACCTAACAATAAACAAATAATGGGCTAAGGATTTGAATAGACACTGATCCAAAGATGATACCCAAGTAGCCTCCAAGCATATGAAAAGATACTCAACGTCACTAATCATTAGGGATATGCAAATCAAAACCAGAATGAGGTATCACTTCACACCCATCAAGATGGTCACTATCAAAAAAACAAGTGGTGGTGAGAATATGGAGAAATTCGAACATTTGTGCACTATTGGTGGGAAAATAAAATGGTAAAGCTAAAGTGTGGCTTTAATTTTTTCCTCAAAAAATTAGAATTACTGTATGATCCAGCAATTCCACTTCTAGGTGTAACTACAAAAAAAAAATTCAAAACAGTATATTTAAGAGATAATTTGCACACCTATGTTCATGACAGCACTACTGCAATAGCCAAAAAGGTAGAGCAATCAAGTGTCCATCCATCAACAGATGATGGAGACACAAAATGTAATGTATGCTACAGTGAAATATTAGTCTTAAAAAGGAGACCTGGATGAATCTTGAGGACACCGTGCTAAGTAAAACAATCCAGTCACAGAAGACAAATAGTATATGATTTCACTCATATGAAGTATCTATAATATTGAAATTCAAATGAACACAACAGAATGGTAGTTGCCATAGGCTGGGGGAGGGGGGCACCAGGGGAATGGGAGTTGCTGTTTAATGGGTATTGAATTTCAGTCATGCAAGATAAAAAATGTTCTAGAGACTGGTTTGCACAACAATGTGCGACTATATACTTAACCCTACCGAACTGTAAATAAGGAATATATTTTATGTTATATATTTTTTACCACAATAAAAAAAATTTTAAGGGAGGAAAGAAGTAAAAAGCACAGAGAGGTAGGGCAGATTTCCCATTTCTGGTCAGTACGTAAAGAGCTTAGAAGTCATCACTGTGTCTTAATATATAAATAACTAAACAAACTGAAAATCCACAATCTTCTTAGATCCATGAGAAAAATGAGGGCAAAAAAACCACTTCCCTAAAAATTAGACAAGCAGATGTAAAGAATCACAATTTACAAAAATAGCAACTCACGAATAGAAACCTCCATGGGAACCGGCACTAGGGTAGGAAAACCTCAACTGCAACAGACAAACTGCTGGAGGCTCAGTCTGGACAACTCTGAGAGTAAAGAATAAGAGAGGGTCTCAGCATTAGGGAGGATGCCCCCCATTTGGTGAGCTTTACCTCCATGAGCTCCACAAGGTTCTCACAGTGAAGATGAAAGAAAGCCCCCTTGTGCATCCAGCAAGGGGGGTGTTAAAGCAACCATTTTGAAACCAGAACCTGGGGGAAGGGAAATCCCCAACTCCAGCTCCGTCCAGCCATCCTGTACCACCTAAGAGTACAGGAGGTTGGGAGGAGAAGGGGGGATGGACATCACTAAAGCCTACTTACCTCAGTCCTTTTTACCCATGACATCATGTCCTGCTTTCATCAAAAAAATTATAAGGCATACTAAAAGGTAAAAAACACAGTTTGAAGAAACAGAGCATCAAAAATAACTCAGATATGGCAGGTATTGGAATTACCAGAAATATCTACTGTGATTAATATGCTAAGGGCTCTAGTGGACAAAGTAGACACCATACAAAAACAAATGAGTAACAGAAACGGAAATTCTAGGAATCAAAAAAATGTTACGGGCGCCTGGGTGGCTCAGTAGGTTAAACATCCAACTTCGGCTCAGGTCATGATCTTGTGGTTCATGAGTTCCAGCCCACGTATCCCTGCTTGGGATTCTTTCTCCTCTCTCTACCCCTCCCCCAGATGCACACACATTCACGCTCTTGCTCTATCAAAATAAATGAACTTAAGAAAAAAAGTCCACATATTTTAACTTTATTTTTTTTAATGTTTATTTTTGAGAGAGAAAGTGACAGAGCATGAGCAGGGGAGGGGCAGAGAGAAAGACACCGAATCTGAAGCAGGTTCCAGGCTCCATGCTATCAGCACAGAACCTGATGCGGGGCTCAAACTCACAAACCGTGAGGCCATGAACTGAACCAAAGTTGGACACTTAACTGACTGAGCCACCCAGGTGCCCCAAGACCACATATTTTTTAAAAAAGAGATCAAAAACACTAACAGAAATGAAGAATGCCTTTGATTATCTCATCAGCAGACTAACAGAACTGAGTAAAGAATCTCTAAGCTTGAGGATATGTCAATAGAAACTTCCAAACTTGAAAAGTAAAGAGGAAAATGACTTTAAAAAAATGGAACAGAACATCCAATAAGTATGGGACAACTACACTTGTAATGGGAATTGACAGAAGAAAATTTTGACTGAAAATTTCCCCATATTAGCGTCAGACACCAAATAACACCAAGCAGGATAAATGCCATAAAGAAAAGACAAAATAAAAACAAAAATCCAACACCTAGACATATCATATTCATACGCTGCAGAAAATCAAGGATAAAGAAAAGAATCCGGAAGCCCAGGGAAAAAAAGCCCTAACCTATAGAGAAGCAAAGATAAGAATTACATCTGACTTCTCAGAAGTCATGCAAGCAAGGAGAGAGTAGAGTGAAATATTTAAAATACTGAGAGGTAAAACAAAATTTTTTTAAAAACCTGCAGTTCTGTACCCTGAAAAAATGGGGGGGGGGGGGGGCAGATTCTGTACCATTTCAAAAGTGAAGGAAAAATAAAGACTTAGACAATTAAAAACTGAGATATGTTGCCAGCAGACCTGCCTTGCAAGAAATGTTAGAAGAGTTCTTCAGCGGTGCCTGGGTGGCTCAGTTAAGTGTCCAACTCTTGACTTCAGCTCAGATCATTTCATGGCTTCATGGGTTTAAGCCCTGCACCAGGCACTGCACTATCAGCATGGAGCCTGCTTGGGATCTTCTCACTCCTCTCTCCCTCTCTCTGCCCCTCCCTAACTCACACTGTCTCCATTTCTCTCAAAAATAAGCTTTAAAAAAGTTCTTCAGTGAGAAGAAAAATGATATGGATTAAAAATTCAAACCACATCAAGAAAGGAAGGGCATTAAAGTGAAAGTAAAATAACATTTTTATTTTTTCCTACTTTTAATCTAACAGATAATTCAAAATAATAGCAACAGCTTATGTACAAATAAAATGAATGACAGCAGTGATACAAGGGACAAGAGAGGAACTAGAAATACTTTATTATAAACTACTTGTACCACCTATAATGTACATTGCAAACTCTAGGGAAAACTAAAGAAGTTTGGGGGGACCTGAATGGCTTAGTCAGTTAAGCATTTGACTGTGGCTCAGGTCTCAATCGTGAGGTTCCTGAGTTTGGACCCCTGCATGGGGGCTCTCTGCTGTCACAGCAGAGCCCTCTTTGGATCCTCTATCTCCCTCTCTCTCCACCCCTCCCATGAGCTCTCTGGCGCATGCGCTCTCTCTCAAAAATAAATATTCAAAAATAAAATAATTGATATGCTAAGGAGAGAAACTGGATCCATATACAATGCTCAATTAAAACCACAAAAGAGGGGAAAAAAGCTAAAAGGTAACAAAAAACAAGAGCTTATAACCACTTTAAACATCAACAGTCTAAATAAAACAATTAGAGAGGATCAAAAGACATGACTGTTTACAAAAACCTTCAAACTTTTAAATTTTGCCACACTAATCAAAAGAAGTTGGAGTAGCTACATTAATATCAGACAGCAGATTTCAGAGCAAGTAATCAGGGGTAAGGTGAGACTTACATGATGATAAAGGAGTCTCAATTCTCCAAGAGGTAACAATCCTCAATGTGTATGCACCTAACAAAAAGGAGCATCAAAAACCAAAAGAATTGCAAAGAGAATGAATGAATCCACTACTACAGCTGGAGAGAGCTGAGAGATTAGGCAGAAAATCAGTAAGGTCATAGTTGACGTCAACAATGCCATCAAGAAACTGGATATAATGAATGTATGTAGAGACTACTTCATCCAAGAACAGTAGCATACACATTCATTTTGTTGTTGTTAATGTTTATTTTTGAGAGGAGAGAGCGAGTGAGCGTGAGCAAGCAGGGGCGGGGCAGAGAAAGAGATACAGAATCTGAAGCAGGTAGCATACACATTCTTAAGTTCACATGGAACATTCACCAAGAGAGGCCACATTCTGAGCCATAAAACACCAACTTGAATAGAACAGAAATCCTACACTGTCTGCTCTCAGACCACAATGGAAATAAACTAGAAATCAATACTAGAAAGATAGCTGGAAAATACCCAAATATTTGTGGAGATTAAACAACACACTTAAAAAATTTTTTAGTATTTATTTATTTTTGAGGAAGACAGACAAGTGTGAGGGGGGAGGGGCAGAGAGAGAGAAAGAGAGAGACAGAATCTGAAGCAGGCTCCAGGGTATGGGTCAAAGAAGAAATCTCAAGAGATATTTTAAAATACTTCGAACTGAATGAAAATGAAAATACAACTTTATCAAGATTTGTGGGGTATACCAAAAGCCAACACTTAGAGGCAAATGTAATGCACTGAATGCATATATTAGGAAAGAACAAAGATCCAATAGCAATAAGCTAAGCTTCCATCTTAGGCAATTAGAAAAAGAAAAGCAAATTAAAACCAAAGTAAACTGAAGAGAAGAAATAAAAATTAAAGCAGAAATCAACTGGTTCTTAGAAAAGATCAATAGAATCAATAAGCCTATATATAGCCAGGCTGATGGAAAAAAAAAAAGACACAAATTACTAATACCAGGAAGGGCTATCACTATAATCCCATGGACACTAAAATAAGGGATCATAAACAACTCTGTGCCCACAAATTTGATAACCAAATGAAATGTACCAATTGCTTAAGAGATATAATCTTCAGGAACTCACACAAAGAGAAAATAGAAAATCTGAATAGGACTGTATCTACCTAAGAAATGGAATCAATAACCTTCAAAAACAGGTAACATACTGGGCCCAGATGAGTTCACTGGTAATTCTACCATATATTTAAGAAGTAACTATATCAATTATAAGAGGCACCTGGGTTGCTCCACTGGCGAGCATCCAACTCTTGATTTTGGCTCAGATCATGATCTCACGGTTCATGGTACAGAATCCTGGGATGGGTTCTGCACGGAGCACTGACAGCACAGAGCCTGCTTGGGATTCTCTCTCTCTCTCCCCCGCCACCCTCTCTGCTCTTTCCTCTCCCCTGCTCACACACACACCCTCTCCTCAAAATAAATAAACTTTAAAAAAAAAAAAAAAAAAGAAGCAATTATACCAATTATACAACTTTCTACAAACTCTTCCAGAAGTTAGAAGCAGAAGAAATACTCCTTAGCTCATTCGGACGCCAGCATTACCCTAACAACAAAACCAGACAAGGAAAAAAAGGCTGCAAACTTAAGATCTCTCATAAACATAGATGTAAAAATTTTCAACAAATGTTAGATCTAATCCAACACTGTGTAAAAGAATTTCAGGGGCGCCTGGATGGCTCAGTCAGTTAAGTGTCTGACTTCAGCTCAGGTCATGATCTCACAGTTCTGGAGTTTGAGCCCCATGTCAGGCTCTGTGCTGACAGCTCAGAGCCTGAAGCCTGCTTCAGATTCTGTCTCCCTCTCTCTGCCCCTCCCCCAACCGTGCTCTGTCGCTCTCTCCCTCTTTCAAAAATAACATTAAAAACCATTTAAAAAAATACATTAAAAAAAAAAGAATTTCAGACCATAACCAAATGGGATTTATTCTGAGTACTCAAAACTGGTTCAACATTCATAATCGATTAATGTAATCTAGCATATCAACAGACTAAAGAAGAAAAATCACATGATCTTATAAAAAGATACAGAAAAGGCATTTGACAAAAACCCAACATCCATTCGCAATAAAAGTGAGCAAACAAGGAACAGAAGGAAAATCCTTGATTTAAAACAAAACAAACAAAAAAAAGATCTATAGCTAGCATCCTACTTAAAGGAGGAAAACTGTTCTATGATCAAGAACATAAGCAAGAAGTCAGTCCCCTTACCAAAGCTTCTAAAAATTGTACTAGAATCCTAGCTAATATGGTAAGACAAGAAAAAACAAAAGAAAGGGAAAGAAGAAATGAAACTGTTTTGCACCGGACATGACTGTAGAAAATCCAAATGAATCAACAACAACAAAATTCCCAGAACTAATAAGCAATTATAGCAAGAATGCAAGATACAAAGTTAGCATACAAAAAAAAAAAGTCTGTTGCGGAACACCTGGGTGACTCAGTTAAGCTTCTGACTCTTGATTTTGGCTCAGGTCATCATCTCACAGTTCAGGAGGTCAAGCCCTGTGTTGGACTCCATGTGCTGACAATAAGGAGCCTCCCTGGGATTCTGTGTCTTCTCTCTCTGCCCCTCCCGTACTCATGGTGCACACATGCTCTAAATAAACTTAAAAAAAAAAAAAAAGTCAGTCACTTTCCTATATACCAGCAATGAACAAATGGAACTTGCAATTAAAAACATGATACCATTAGAGGTGCCTGTGTATCTCAGTTGGTTGAGAGGCCGACTCGATTTTGACTCAGGTCATAAGTTCACAGTTCATGGGATCAAGCCCTGCACTGGGCCTGCATTGACAGCATAAAGCCTGCTTGGGATTCTCTCAACTCTCCTCTCTCTGGCCCTTCCCCCTCCCCCGCCCCTGTTCTCTAAATAAATAAATAAACGTTAAAAAAAACACACAATACCATTAAAACACACACACACACAATACCATTTACATTAGCACCCAGCTCCAAAAAAAGAATTGTGTAAGTATAAACCTACCAAAATATGTACAAGATCTATATAGGGAAAACTATATAAAACTGATGAATTAAAGATTAAGTAAATTAAGTAAAAGAGATATTCCATGGTCACGAATAGGAAGACTCAATATTGTCCAAATGTCAATTCTTCCCAACTTGACCTACAGATTAAAGGTAATCCCAATCAAAATCTCAAGCAAATGATTTTGTGGATATCGATAAACTGATATGCAAAAGACCCTGAACAGCCAATGCGTACTTAAGAACAACAAAGTTGGGAGACTGACACTACCTGACCTCAAGACTTAACTATAAACTGCAATATTCAAGACAATGACGTATTGGTAAAAGAACAAATAAATCAACAGAACAGAAAAGAGAACTTTTGCAAAGCACTCTTAAAACTCAACAGTAAGAAAACAACTGGATTTAAAAATGGCCAGAGAAGATATACAGGTGGCAAATAAGCATATGAAAAGATGACCCACATAGTATGTCATCAGAGGAACACAAAACAATGAGATATCACTACACACCTATCAGAATGGCCAAAATCCATAACAATGACAACACCAAATGCTAGTGAAGATGCCGAACGATAGGAATTCCCGGTGCTAGTGGGAATGCAAACTGTTAACAGCTACAGTTTGGTGGTTTCTTACAACTACACATAGTTTTAACATATGATCCAGCAATAGCACTCCTTGGTATTTACCCAAAGGAGTAAAATCAGCATGCAGATGTTTCCAGCAGCTCTATTCATTAACTGCCAAAGCTTGGAAGCAAACAAGATGTCCTTCAGTAGGTGAGTGGATAAACTGTGGTATATCCAAATAATGGAATATTATTTGGCTAAAAAGAAATGAGCTATAGGGGTGCGGACTATAGCATCTGACTTTGGGCTCAGGTCATAATCTCATCTTTCGTGAGTTCAAGCCCTGCACTGGACTCCACACTGACAAGTGCGGAGTCTGCTTGGGATCCTCTTTCCCTCCCTCCCTCCCTCCACCTCTCCCCCAGATGCACACACGCTCTCTCAAAATAAACTTTAAAATTTAAAAAAAAAAAAAAAAAAAAAGAAAGAAAGAAAGACATGAGCTATCAAGCCATGAAAACACATGGAGGAAGCTTAAAAGTAAAAGTAGCCAATCTGAAAAGGCTACATACTATATGATCCCAATTATATGACATTCTGGAAAAGTCAAAACTATGGAGACAATAAAAAGATCAGGAGGGATAAACAGAGTGAATTTTTAGGGCAATAAAGCTACTCTGTATACTACTACTCTATACAATACTATACTTACTGTATAATACTCAGTAAATACATCTCATAAATTTGTCCAAACTCAAGAGAATGTACAACACCCAAGAGCACATGTAAACCATGTGCTCTGGGTGATAATGTGTCAGTGTGGGCTCATCAGTTGTAACAAATGTGGATAATGAGGGAAGATGTGCATGTGTGGGGGCAGAAAGTACATGGGAAATCTCTGCTTTCTGCTGAATTTTGCTGTGAACATAAAAGTGCCCTTTAAAAAAATGTAAGTTTAATAGACAAGCTCTATAGGAAGGCTGAGGGGAATGCTGAGAGGAGGCTACAATTTCAAATAATGTAATTAGGGTAGACTTCAAGGTGGCACCTAAGCAGAGACCTGAAGGAAGCAAGGAAGAATGCTTAGGAGAGAACATTCCAGGCAAACAGAAGACTGAAGACAAAAGATACAAAAAAAAAGAGCATACTTAGTGTATTCAAGGAACAAGGATAGCACAGCTGGGGCTGAGGGAACAAAAGGAGAGGAGCAAGAGATGGGGTCAAAGAGGAAGTTGGGGCACCTTGTAGGCCCTGGAGGACTCTGGGTTCTCATTTAAGAAATGGAGACCTATCCAAAAGTTGTGAGCAGAGCAATAACATATTCTGACTTGGATGTAAAGAGATCAATCTGGATTATATGGGTTCACTTATATGTAGTTGAAAAACAGGCAAAAACTAATCCATGGTGAGAGTGGTTACCGCTGGGGAGACAGTACTAGCAGGTGACTGCTGGGGATGTTCTACGGATGACAGATTCCTGACATCAAGCTACAGAACTGAAGATCTGTACACTGTATGTTATACCTCAATAACAAAATATAAAGATGGATGCCCTATTAAACAAGATACATATGGACAGGACTGCTATGCTCAAAACAGACCAAAGAGGATAAGGGTAGATCAAGAAGATCAATAGGAGTTCAGTGCAGTAATCCAATCAAAAGGCAATTTTGGCCTGGCCCAGGACAGTGGCCACACACTTGGTTAAGAAGCTGCCTGACTCTGGCCACTTGAAAGTAGAACCACAGCATTTGCTCTTAGATTGCTTGTGAGACAGGAGACAAAGGGATTAAGGATGACTCCGAGGGTTTTGGTCTGAATCTGCAGAATGATGGAATTGTTATCAATTCAAACAGAGATGACTGGATGGAGCAATCTGAGAAGGAAGATCAGGAGCACAGTTTGGGACATATTAGTTAGGAGATGTGTATTAGTCATCCAAATGGAGACGTTAAGAGGCTGTCTGAATATACAAATCTGGAATTCAGGAGAAATGATGTGGCTGAACCTATAAATCTGTGAGTCAACAATGTATGGATGGCTTAGAAAACCATGATCTGGATGAGACTGTCAAGGAACTGAGTGAATACAAAGAAACCAAGAGGTCAAAGGTCTGAGCCCCAAGGTGGCCAATATTTTTTTACTGGTGAAAATGCAGAGTAAGCAGCAAAGGAGACAAAGACAAAGTCAGCAAGATAAAGGAAAACTGGGAGAGAATACACTCTCATGGCAGCCCAGCAGAGAAAGCCTTTCAAGGAGAAAGGAGTGCTCTGTTCTGTCAGGTGAAGCTGATGGCTCAAACAAAATGATGGCTGAGAACAGACTGTTAAATTTCACAACATGGAAGTCACGCTGACAAGAGCAGCACTGTAAAGTGATGGAAGTGAAAAGTTTTATTAGAAAGTTTGAGGGGCACTTGGCCTGGGTGGCTCAGTTGGTTGACATCTGACTTCGGCTTGGCTGGCATCCGACTCGCGGTCTGTGAGTGCAAGCACTGTGTTGGGCTCTGTGCTGAAGTTCAGAACCTGGAGCTTGCTTCAGAGCCTGTGTCTCCCTCTCCGCCCCTCCCACTTGCACTCTGTCTCTCTCAATAATAAACATTTTTTAAAGATATTTTTTAAAAGAAAAAGTTGAAAAATAAGGTAATGAATTGGAGATCACAAATACTGGATGATTTCTGAATTCTGTTAAAAAGCAGAGCAAATTGGTGGGGAGGCCACTGACTGAAAAAGTGGTATCAAAGTGTTTCTTTTTAAGACAGAAGAAAAAGCATGCTGGTATACTGATGGAATACGATCCAGGAAAAAAGGGAAATTTTGACAAATTATGAAAGACAGGCAGAAACCTTCTGCAACAATGAATGTTTGGGGTAGAAGAGAGAAAATGGGGCTCTAGGATAAAGTACAAGCAGCAGTGCTGGAGAATACAGTTCATACATGGTGATGGACAGGAAGGCAGAGGATGTGGCTGCATGTCTTAGTGGGGAGGTGGGAAGGCAGGTGTGGTGGCAGGAGTCTAGCAAAGTTCTCTTCAGGTGGTTTTTGTGTCTTCACTGAAACAGAAAACAAGGTCATCCTCCTAAAGTAGCAGTGGGGGGTAAAGTATTACAGGTTTCAGATCTGGTCAGCCAGGTGAGTGGGAAATATAGAATGACCACGAGGCAACATTAAGGGCCCACTTAAAATTCATAGTTAGGATTTAAAGTGAAGCCAATCAGCAAGGTTATATTTTTATATCCAGTCTTGTTCAGCTGAACAAATGAAGGCACAGAGAGGACAGAGTTGCATTGAACCAAGCTGAAACTTGATAAATTCAACAAAGCAAGAGAAGGCCACAGGAATTACATGGACGTGCAAGGGAACTTAAGCTCATTCAGTTAAAAGGGATGAGAATATAAGAAGAACAGTGAAAATGTAACAGGACCAAATGAATCGAAGGTACCAACAAGGACAGAAGGACTGCTGGAGTCAGGGTCCTAGCAGGAGTGAGTTTCAAAGACAGGAAATGGTAATCAGAGGGCGATCTGTCTCCAGGAACTGAAATTACCAAGGGGTTCCAGTAACTGATAATGTCAAAAACTAAGATACGAATAGTTGGAGTACAGGATTTTTAGGGCAATGAAACTACTCTATATGATACCATGATACTCTATGGATACATGTCATTATACATTTGCCCAAACCCACAGAATGTAGCACCAAGAGTGAGCCAAAACCTAAACTACAGATTTGGGGCAATTATGGCATGTGAATGGAGGTTCATCAGTTGTAACACATACCACTCTGATGAGGGATGCTGATAATGGGGAAGACGGGCAAGGAGTACATAAGAAATCTCTTCCCTTCCCCTCACCTCTTCTGTGAACCAAAAAATGCTCTAAAATAAAGATATCATTAAATGAAAGATTTTACTTTTTAAAATAATCTCTAGGGGCGCCTGGGTGGCTCAGTCGGTTGGGCATCTGACTTCGGCTCAGGTCATGATCTCACGGTTCTTGAGTTCAAGCCCCGCGTCAGGCTCTGTGCTGACAGCTCAGAGCCTGGAGCTTGTTTCAGATTCTGTGTCTCCCTCTCTCTCTGCCCTTCCCCCACTCATGCTCTGTCTCTCTTGGTCTCAAAAGTAAAAAAATAAAATAAAAACTATAAAGTAATCTCTATACCCTATGTGGGGCTTGAACTTGCAAGCCCGAGATCAAGAGTTACACACTCCACTGACTGAGCCAGCCAGATGCCCCTAAGATAGTCTTAATAAAAAAAGTAAAATTAAAAACCTGAAGTTTTTGGCCACAGATGACCATGACTGTGGGAACGCTGGGGGCACGATGGGATTTTAAAAAGATCACCGGAAGAGAGAAATAACTGAGAGGCAAAGGTGATGCAAGGACCACAGAATTGTACTTTGAAAGCACCACAAACTAACTGGACCAGAGCTGGAAAGAGTGACATTAAACAAGAAGCTAAAGCCACTGAGAAATCAGAGGCACTTTGGGGAACTGCGAGTATCAGAAGGTGACAGCAGGACTAAGGATACTGGGCATTATAGTCTGATGAGATTAGATTTAAAACTAGGGGGGAAAAGGGAAGGAACATGATCTGAGCCATAACAGAAAAACTACCACCACTTGAAAGAGAAAAATGGACTCATCAATGATCCCACAAGAAAACAGAGGGCCAAAGAGAAAGACTTATGGAAATGCCAAAAGCCACTTGTCTCCAGCCCCAAGATCCCTTCCACTGACCGCACTGAAAGCCTACAGCCACCAGATGGAGCCCATGCACAGCCCTTAAAAACACCAAGGCCTATGAGGTTTGGGAGTCTCCCCTCTCTCAGCCTCCTGAGATCCTGCCTCCTCTCTGATTAGTTCTCCCTCCCCAACACTTTGCTTTCCTGGGTACATCCTTCTCTAACCTCTCATCTTTGCTTCTTTTGTTCTCCCTTCTCTTCCCAGTTTAAAGGATTCCTCAGTCTCAAAAATGGAGGGGGAGGAGTGCCTGTATGGCCCAGCTGGTTAAGCGTCGGACTTCGACTCAAGTCATGACCTCAAGCACGGCGACGGACTCACTGCTGTCAGCACAGAGCCGCTTCAGATCCTCTGCTCCCACCCTCTCTGCCCCTCCCAGCTCATTCTCTCTCTCACTCTCAAAATAAATAAATAGGCTTTTTTTTTAAAAAATTGAAGGGGGAAAAAAAAATCTACGTTTGTGTATTTATATAAGGAAAAAAAAAAACTTTTCCCTTACTCCCATTCACTTTTCCTACTTTGAGTGCCACTTGTTTTTGGCCTTTTGCCTAGTGGTACAGTAAAAACCAACCAACCAAAAAGCAAAACCCTTACCAATCTAATACATAGGGTGAAGGAAATAGGGGGCTGAACTAAATACAGACAATAAACCAATTTTAAGAGGATCTGTACTGGCACAGCAGATACTGGAAAACAATTTATACATGATGTTTCTACAAAGTACTTTAAATCAGCTTATCCTTGTAAATATGCTAAAAAGCCATTTGCTTTAAAGAGATTAACTTTATGATATATAAATTAGATCTCAAAAAAGCAGTTTAAAAAAATCCCAGCTTACCCCAAACTGAAACATTCCCCTCAGCAACTCTTAGTTACACTAGTTTATACTACAGTTTTAATAAACAAATCCCTTTTTCAGAAGAGAAATGTTAAACGTTAGTACAGTCCCATCTATAAATTATAATTCTGAACTAGTAGAATCCATAAATCCTACTGCTTATTTATTTGGCTTTTAGTGCCAATGTTATATGTTCTGTTCAAAACTCAGTATGAACCAATCAGTACAGCACTAGAAATGGAAAAGCTAAGCCCAGTAACCACACAGCACATACTTACTGGAGGTATGAAGAGAAGGAATTATTACAAATCACTACCCAAAATCCTTTCAAGGTCCTTGTTGCTCTCAGGATAAAGACCAAAGTCCCCAGGAAGGCATGGGAAGCCCCAAAGGATCTGACCCAGTCTACCTTGTCAGCCTTGTCTTCAAACTCTATGTGGGCTCCACACTCTCGCAGCCCACAAACCTTGCGCTCTATCATCTCCTGGCCTTTACTAGCGCGACCCTTCTCATTTCTCCAAATCCCACCTTATACAATACCTCCGCCTGGAAGCTTCCGGAGTGATCTCCTTCCCAAAACTGCAGTCCAAACCAGGGACTCTCCTTGCTCTTACAGTGTGTGCTGTACTGGTCCATTCACAGCACACATCACACTGTATTCAAATTTTATTTACCCATTTTGTCTCTTCAACTTGTTTCTTATTCACCACTGTATGCTCAGTACCCAGCAGGAAGCCTAGAACATAATTAATGCTTAAAATTTGATGAATGAATGGCTGAATGAGCCCCTCCCCCCCATTACTAAATGGCTTATCGGCCCTTTGGCACTAACCATTAATACAAAATAATAAAAATGATGTCAACAAGCTACTCATGGACTACAAGGGCAAAAACAATTGGCAAGAGCAGATATGGCAGCACAGATACCAGGTCCTTTGATGATGCTCTAAACAACCTCATCCCAAGCCCAGTGCCACCTGTAGAGTCTCAGTCCTGGTACTTTTCCACTTGAACTCGCCCTTTCTGCCTTTCAGGTCTATGCCATAGAAATGGGGCATAAGTACCAAAAAACCCACAATACTCATAGGTTGCCTAGCTCCAGTTATCGGACCACATGCTTGACAGAAGGCAGGAATAATCTGCATCTTTTTCCACTCCTTAGAATGGGATTTCAGGAGTGCCTGGGTGGCTCAGTCGGTTAGGCGTCCGACTTCAGCTCAGGTCATGATCTCATGGCTCATGGGTTCAAGCCTTGCATCAGGTTCTGTGCTGAAAGCTCAGAGCCTGAAGCCTATTTCAGATCCTGTGTCTCCCTCTCTCTCTGCTCCTCCCCCACTCATGCTCTGTCTGAAAAATAAAACAAAAAAAAAATTTTTTTAATGGGATTTTAGAGCCAAAATGTAGCTAAAAGATTATTCAGTCCACTGGTTTTCAATCTGGGCTCAGCAAATCCCCTCAGGGGTCATCCCGGGGAAAGAGAACAGGGAGAAGGTTTGAGTAGGCTGCGCTTCAGGCTCCTTCTCTCACTTCATCAACCAAAGCAACTGATTTCTGACAGCAGAGAAAGAGTTCCACTGCTTTTATTTAAAATAAAAACCACCTTGGGAGGCCTGTGTGGCTCAGTCAGTTAAGTATCTGACTCTGGTTTCGGCTCAGGTCATGATTTCGCAGTTGTGGTTTCAAGCCCCACATTGGGCTCCAAATAACTCCAAATAACAAAAATAACTCCAATAACAAAAAGGTACAGAGGACAACCACCAATGGAGCAGTACTGTACTATAAACAATATATTAAGTACTTAATACACATGCTTTCTCTAGGAACCCCAGATCTAATGTTTACTTTTTCTGAAACAAATCACCTAAGGCTTTCTCATCCATTCAAGTATGGTAATCCCCCGGATGTAAAGGACTTAGCAGAATGCCTTGCCCATAAGTCACAACAAGCAGTAGCTGTTACTATTATTCGATTCAGTCTTCACAAAAATGTTATGGGATATAGAGCTTTGGACTCCTAAAGTAACACAGCTAGCAAGGAGGAAAGCCAGATATTGAACCCAAGTCTACTTCCACAGTCCATATTATTTTGAGAATGCTACCCTGTTGGCCAAATCAATAATCTTCTCTATGTCCCTGCACTCTCCTCTGAGCAAATGAACAAATACCAACCTGACCTACCTCACATCAAAAAAAAAAAAAAAAAAAAAATCCAGTCATCTATAAAGGACTCTGAAAAGTCCTATGCATACCTAAGGTAAGTTTCACCAGGCAAAACCTTCCTAGAAATAGCCTCTCACTAAAATCAACCCTTCTGCCCAGGGAAAACAAGAAAATTGATTGAAAATGGAGTCAGAGTGCCACTTTTCTCTGACCTTTTGGCCCTACACATAGAGAAAGAAATGGCTTTGCTACCTCCAGAACCATCCAAAAGTGAGGGGTAGATGCCTCTCTTCCCAGTACCTCCCACATGCCCTAGTAAAAAAGTATGTTTATCCAGGTAAAATTCATTTGTTTAGTAGGCATCTATGGAGCAACTATGATGTACCTAACGTTTTGCAAGGTGCTAGACAGATGATCAAGACCTGACCTTGCCTTTAAGTCACCAGAAAAAGAGAGCAAATTATAAAACAATGAAGAAGGCTCCCCGACAGCCACACACAATACAACACCCATCCTTTTGCTTCCTGTCCTCTAACCATACTTTTTTCACTTAGCACATTTTACCACTTGATATATGTTGCACTGGAAGCTCAGAAGAAGTGATTGTGTCCAAAGGTGGATTCTGGGAAGGAAATTGTTAATATTAAACCTCAGGAATCATAGGAAAGTGAAGAGAGGGAAAGGTGGTCCCATCCTTTAATGCCAACTTGTCCCCCACACCAGTGTCTAGCTGAGTTCCCATTCACATGAGAAAGATACGGCACCAATTCTCTCATTCAATGCTCTTTTCTGCCAAAGTTCTTGAGCCCAGTTCCAAACGGCCCTATCCAGCATTCTGGAAGCTGGCTCTTCTTCCTGTCCTACTGGACCAGGAAAGTCTGAAATAGAACACGGTCAAACTTGCCCTGCTTTTCCCCCCTAACATAGCTGCCATGATTCACACTTCCTGTTCCCAACAGTCACTGAAGATAGGGGGTCGGCAAACTTCGTCTTTAGAATTTGTCTTATCCATCAATGGTAAGCACGGAGTAGAACTGCTGAATCAATATGCTGTACACCTGAAACTAATATAACATTGCAGGTTAATTATGTTTCAATCTTGAAAAGTTCCATAGTATACAAAGAAGCATACAATTTAGTTTAGCAGTAAATAGTTAAGGCTTTGTAAGACCTAAGTTGGGGATGTGTCCTTGTAACATGAAGCAACCATACACAACGTAGGAGTGAATGACATGGCTATGTTTCCATCCAAGTTTATTTACAAAAACAGGCAGTGGACCGGTGCACCACCATGTGCCAACCCTAACCAAAAGGAAAATGGGAAGACTATTTTTAAGCAGCCTCCTCCTTACCATATCTAGTCACCTGTCTTAAAACCTCAAGCTGTCCATATCCCAACACTTCCTCGAGTGCTTCTATTTCACTGCTGGGCCTAAATTATTTTTCTCAGCATCACAAATTCATGTGTCTTAGATACGCAAACTTCAAGAGTTAGTAGCTCAACTAGCACAGAGAGATTCTCTAAGTGGTAAATGAGTCCAAGACTGTCTGATCCAACCTCCCAGTCAATGCAGAAGGTACCTCACAAGCAGCCCATTCAACGCCTGTTTAAACACTTCTGATGGGGGCGCCTGGGTGGCTTAGTCGGTTAAGCGTCCGACTTTCGCTTAGGTCATGATCTCGCAGTTCGTGGGTTCCAGCCCCGCGTCAGAGGGGTGAGTGACCAGAGTCTGTTTCGGAGTCTGTGACTCCTCTCTCTGACTCTCCCCTGCTCACGCTGTCTCTCTCTCTCTCTCTCTCTCCTAGAAATAAATAAAACATTAAAAAAATTAAAAAATAAAAAATAAATAAACACTTCTGATGACAGGAAGGACGCTCATTTCTTCCCAAGGCAACTCACTCCATCTCTGGACAGCTCCAAGGCAGATACCTTATATATATTTAAGATATATTTAAAGAATATATAAGATATAGTTAAATATAAGATACCTTATATATATTTAAGATATATTTAAAAAATATATGATATATTTAAATATATATAAGATACCTTATATATATTTTTTTGACGGGGGGGCACACTTAACCACTTGATTACTGTCTCTTTTTACTAGAATTTAAGATCTATGAAGTCAAGAACATGGCTTTTCGTATTTGTAGCCGTTTTTTACTGCTGTCTCTTCAGCACTTTAAATAGTTTCTGGTAGGGGCGCCTGGGTGGCTTAGTTGGTTAAGCGTCCGACTTTCGCTTAGGTCATGATCTCCCGGTTCGTGGGTTCGAGCCCCGCATCGGGCTCTGTGCTGACTGCCAGCTCAGAGCCTGGAGCCTGTTTCGGAGTCTGTGTCTCCCTCTCCCTCTGACCCTCCCCTGCTCACGCTGTCTCTCTCTCTCTCTCCTAGAAATAAATAAAAATATTTAAAAAATAAATAAATAAATAAATAGTTTCTGGTACATAAAGAGTATAAAATAATTGTTTATAGGAAGCAAAGGAAGGAGGAGGGAGGAAGAGAGGAGGAGGGATGAAGAGAAGAGGAGGGAGACAGAGGGGACAAACCATCGCTGCATTTGGGGAACTTTAATCCAGCAGGACGGAGTGAAGAGGCACAAGGGGAGGAACAGAGCAGGTAACTGGTAAGGCTGGAGAGCAGACAGGGCACAACATAGAGGCCCTTGAAACCTCACAGCAATTGCACAGGCTGAAGTGGCCATGTTTCAGGAACAAGTTTAGAGTTGGGCTTTCACCCCTCTCCTCTTCCTTCCAGCCTCCTCCACCCCATTCCCGTGGTGAACATCTTTCACAGCAGGACCTGTTCTCTCAAGCCTTTTCAAACAGCTCCTCCCACAACAATATGCACCCCCCCCCCCAAGCTTTGTTAATACTTCCATCACTGTACCCATGATACTTACTTGCTCACATAGCTGTATTCCTTTACTGGACTCTAAACTCTGAGAGAGCAGGGACTCTTTATTTTCCTGATGTGGGCACTGAACATGGTGATGGAACAAGGCAGGAACCTTATAAATGTTTGGTAAATTAAGTGAAGGTACAAGTCTGACTGTATCCTGTACTGACCAAACCACATCTAAAGAATTGTTTTCAGATCTGGATACCACATTCAAGAAAGGTACTTAGCCTTTATGCCAAATGTTGCAAATGCAAATGCCAAAGAGATCAGGCCAATAATGTCAATGATGACAGGGGCATGGTAACACAATGGCTAATGGCAGATCATGCTCTACTTTTATATGAATCTCTTATATGTGGCCAACTCACTGAAACAGAAATAAAGGGGTGCCTGGGTGGCTCAGTTGGTTAAGCGTCTGACTCTTGATTTCAGCTCAGGTCATGATCCCAGGGTTGTTGAGATTGAGCCCTGCTTCCAGCTGCACGCTGACAGTGCAGAGCCTACTTAAGATTCTCTCTCTCTCTCTCTCTCTCTCTCTCTCTCTCCTCTCTCCTCTCTCTCTCTATGCCCCTCTCCCCTGCTCATGCTCTCTCTCTCTAAAACCAAACAAAATAAATAAAATAAATAAAAATAACACCCTGTACAGACCCTCCAAAACATACTACATGCCTACTAGTGGATATGGGAAGCAAATTTGCAAGCTGCTTTGAACAAAGGGATTTAAGCAAGGGAACAACACAAGAACTGCATTTGTGAAAGAACATTCTGACACAATAAACTAAGGAGCTATTATAATAGTCGCGGCAAGAGATAGAATAGGAGCCTGAACTAAGACAGAAGCAATGGGGTATAGAGCTGGGGGAGGATTTGAAAGATGACCTGGTTAATCCAGTTTTAATAATGAAGTTTACGACTGCATAAACTAATCTGGCAGTCACATTACCAGTTTGTAGGCTCACAGTGATTTTTTTTTAAATAAACTGCTATTAAATCTAATTTTGATAACTTAAATATAGAACTTATTTCTTACATCTTTTGTAGGCAGTATGGTACAAAGTTTAAAGAATACAGACACTGGAGACAAACAGCTTAAATTCAAACCCTGACTTTGCCACTTACTAGTGCTATGTGTCCTTGGATAAGTTACCGACTTCTCTACACTCCAATACTGACCTTAAAGAGTTACTGTAAGTGCAAATGAGTTAATATGTGAAGTGCTTAGATTAGTACCCAGTCCATCTTAAGTGTTGTGTAAGTTTTAGCTTAAATCATTTACTATTTTTCACATTTCAACTTGAAAGTTAGTTTCAGTCGATAGTTTTCAATTGTCTAAATATTTCTACACATTCCAGCTTACAAACATTCACTGTAAGTATGATAGGCACATCTTTTCTATACCTTCATCCAAACTTATGTTCAAACTGTTAAAATATAATCAAGAACAGCCATCCAGAATGCCACAAAAAAATCAACCCCTCTTGATAAATATTGACCCATTATTGATAGTTGTAATATACCTGCATGCAAGCCAGCCCAAAATTTTGTCTTGAAATTACAGGAGAAAATGTTAAATACCTAATTTTAGCACTTAAGACACCTTATCTTTGTAGCATATTCCTGACTATACAGCCTAGAATCTTTTCAAAAATGAATTGTCCAGATATACATCAAAATGTTATGTATTAATTATCTATGGGTAGTCTGAGTTTCTTCCCATTAATCTTTATTTTCTAGATTTCTATAATAAACTTGTAATGATTTTAGTTTAAATAAAATCAAGGCAGACAGAGCTTAAAGAAAACAAAGAATTGGGGCGCCTGGGTGGCTTAGTCGGTTAAGCATCCAACTTTCGCTTAGGTCATGATATCGCGGTTCGTGGGTTTGAGCCCCGCGTCGAGCTCTGTGCTGACTGCCAGCTCAGAGTCTGGAGCCTATTTCAGAGTCTGTATCTCCTCTCTCTGACCCTCTCCTGCTCACGCTGTCTCTCTCTCTCTCTCTCCCCCCTAGAAATAAATAAAAATTAAAAAAAAAAATTATAAAAAAAAGAAAACAAAGAATTATTATCAGCATAACTTACTTAGTGTACACAAGTGGCTTATAGGGGATACTGTGTTCTCATCCTTTGCTCAGTTTTAGAATTTCACCAGGGATCATAGTCAAAGTTTCCAATGATACCCTCAAACCCATGTGACCTAGAGGTTAAGTCCAGATAAATCAAGCAACTCTAGGGGCACCTGTGTGGCTCAATTGGTTAAGCATCTAACTCTTGATTTTGACTCAGGTCACGATCTCATGATATGTGAGTTCAAGCCCCACATAGGGCTCTGCTATCAGCATAGAGCCCACTTCGAATCCTCTCTCCCCCTCTCTCTCTGACCCTTCCCACCTCGCACACACACACTCTCTCTCTCTCTCTCAAAAATAACTTAAAAAAAAAAAAAAATCTCTACAGAGAGAATTAGCTGACCGTATCTTCAAAATATGTCCAAAATCCATTACCTTCTGGCTCTGCACCCTATGACCCTAGTCCAAGCCATCATCCTCCCTAGACTATACTGATCTCTGCAAAAGCTTCTTAACAGGTCTCTATGCTTCACATTACTCCTCTTCCCCACCTCCCTCCACCTTCCAGTCTATTCTCCCACAGCAACCGGTCTAAGCCTCTCAAAAATTAAGTCAGCTTGGGGCACTTAGGTGGCTCTGTCAGTTGAGCATTCGACTTTGGCTCAGGTCATGATCTCACGGTCTGCATTGGGCTCTCTGCTGTCAGCGTGGAGCCTTCTTGGGATTATCTGTCCCTCTCTCTCTGCCCCTTTCCCACTCACATGCTCTCTCTCATAAAAATTAAAAAAAAAAACAAAAAACATAAGCCAGCTCTTGTCACTCTATTCTTGATTCTCCAGTGCCTCCCTCATCTCACTTAGAATAAAATGCACTCCAAAGGTCTTTCCCTAGCTCTGAGCACCTACCTGATCTGGGCCCCACTGCTTCTCTGCCCTTACTCCTAGTACTCTTTCCCTACCACTCCACTGTAGCCACACTGGCCTCCTTATCAAGGACATGACGAGTCATACTCATACATCAAGGCTTTTACATTTGCTCTTCCCTGTCTGGGATGTTTTTTCCCAGACATCCCTGGCTGGATTCCTCACCTCTTTCAGAACAAGGCTTAAACTGTCACCTCATCAGAGGCCTTCCCTGATCTCCTTACATAAAAAGGAGCAACACCCCCAGGCTCCCTATCACTTGACTACCTTACCTGCTTTGGTTCTTCTGAGCATGTACCATCTAGTAGACAGTATTTATACACATACTTGTTTATTTATATCTAGTTATTCTTTTTTATTTTATAACTTTTCTACACTTTAGGATATAACCCTTGAGAGCAAGGACTTTTTCTGTTTAGTGTTATATTAGCATTTTGTTTAGAGCTGGTTAGCTCTAAGAATTGTGCTAAGCATATAGTAAGTGGTCAATTTTTATCATAACATAAGCCCCAGTATATAAAATACACTGTGTATAATAGGTACGTGTAATGAGTTTTGTTGAAGAAAATGATTATCCGCCCTGTCAAATTCATGAAGTATATTAGAAAACATTGGTGCTTCTTAACTATAGAGAACAAACTGAGGATTGCTGGAGGGGAGGTGGGAAGAGATGGGTTAAATGAGTGAAAAGTACTAAGGAGGACACTATTGTGATAAGCACTGGGTGTCATATGTAAATGAAGAATCACTAAACTCTACTCCTGAAAATAATATTACACTATATGTCAACTAACTAAAATTTAAATAAAAACTTGAGACATAAAAAATATTGGTGCTTCAATAAAAAGAGACTATAACACCATTAGAAAGATCAATGAACAAATGATTGTTCACACAAGCCAACCAGAAATGAGTATCATAACCCAGTTCCCTGAGGTATGAAAATGCCCCAGGGAGAGGAACAGAATAAGAATCCTGAACCAGTTAGTAGGGCAAGAGTTTGCTTCAAAGTTTCCCACCCCTTTAAGAAGAGCCTGAGCTATGTCTAATGTGCCCTTTTCCCAGGAGGGATCACCCTGGCCTTGCTGAGATTCCTATGTCCCACTACTACTATCCCTAGAACCCAGTTCCCAGACTCATTCTGCAGCTGCCCCATTGCTTTGACTGTCCCAAGAACTTTTCTCTATTATCCAGCTACCATTGGTGACCAAGACCACTAGGTAAGGGCCTCTGGCCATACCCTCCACGAGCTGCTTCTATTTCATTAGTGCTCTCCACCTTGGTCAACAACAACCAATAAAATAACTGGCACACAGAATCCAGATGGGCTAGGAAATGGATAAAGTTGTCAATCAAAAGCGTTTTTCATTTGTTTATTTTGCTTTGCTTTTTAAACATTAAGTCACTGTCTCAACCAAAAAGAAAAGTAACTTTCTCAAAAGAGAAACATTACAGTACAATGAAAATAACCCAGGGTTGAAAGCCAGTCCTCCCATTTACTTCCTGTGTGAACTTGGAAGTTCTTTAACTTCTCCAGGTTCATTTCATCATGGGGAAAATAACAACACTTACCTCATAGGGCTGGTGTAAATGCTAAGGGAGATAACACATGTCAAACAGGACTGTGCCTGGCATACAGTAAGTATTCAACAAATGGAAATGAGGCCTATTTCTGAAAGTTGTTGACCAAATGCAAGGTTAGGCTGGCTGGTTGGATGATTACATCAGAAAACATGTTAAATACTTTGCAGTGTGTTTGGTTCATAATAGGTCATCAATGAATATTAACTTTCCTCCCTTTCCTGCAATGGTACACAAATTATAGAGACTTCAGAAACCATCCAATTCTATCAATGTGGCCAAGTTTCACTGTACAACATACTTACCATTTAGGTAATTTAAGCTTTCCGTTAATGCTTCTGGTGGCTCCCCTGATACTTTGCTGTCTTTGAAACAGGCACTCACTATCTCTCAATGGCAGTTGCCTCCTGACCTGGACAGAATATAAACAGAAAGTTAAGAGATAGGTAAAATGTGAATCGCACCAAGACTGAGCTGAGGGGAAAGAAGGAGACTTCCCTTTTCCTATCAGATGATATGGTCTCAAGGGAGACTACACTGTCTTTCTTAAATTAACACACCTACACAATTCCCAACAGTCTAAAAACTCTTGACATCTCATAGCTTGAGAGGGATCTTTGAAATCAACCAGTTAAATGTCCTTGATTTATGGAAAGGAACAAACTTAGAAAAGGTGAGTCACCCAACTGCTTAGGGCCAAAGCCAGGATTCTACTAAAAATAATATGTTGTAGAAAATGGGTAAGAAAAAAAACACCAGGGGCGCCTGGGTGGCTCAGTTGGTTAAGTGTCCGGCTTCGGCTAAGCTCATGATCTCGCGGTTTGTGGGTTCAAGCCCCGCGTCGGGCTCTGTGCTGACAGCCAGCTCAGAGCCTGGAGCCTGTTTCAGATTCTGTGTCTCCTTCTCTCTCTGACCCTCCCCTGCTCACGCTGTCTCCTGCTCATGCTGTCTCTCTCTCTATCTCTCTCCCTCTCAAAAGTAAATAAAACATTAAAAAAATTTTTTTAAATAAAAAAAAAAAGAAAAAGAAAAAGAAAAAAACACGAAACATCTGTGGAGTACCTACCACACCCAGGCAATATATTTTATATATGTTGTATACAAGACAGTATTATACAGGAGCATCTTGGTGGCTCAGTTAGTTAAGTATCTGACTATAGCTCAGGTCATGATCTCGCAATTCATGGGCTCGAGCCCCGCATTGGGTTCTGTGCTGACAGCTCAGAGCCTGGAGCCTGCTTTGGATTCTGTGTGTCCCTCTCTCTGCCCATCCCCCTCTCACGCTCTGTCTCTATCTCTAAAAAATAAACATTAAAAAAAAATTTAAGACAATAATCCAATAATATTACCCCCAATAAAGAATCTAAATTTCAAGAAGTCAAGCAACTCCTCCAAGGTCTTACAGTTTGAAAATAAATGGTAGTCAGGATTTAAACCCACACCTAACGCAAAAGCCCCTTCACCAGGCTGACTGACTGTTGCCTTCTATATGTGGGTCTCAAAAGGGCCTTGAACAACCTAATATTAGAACCAAGCACAGCATTTCTGTCTGCAAACTTACCCCCTGGTTTTGTAACGAACATTCTACTGGAGACCCAAAAATGTCTACTAACCCACTGAATATTACCCCTAAAATTTCAGAAGAATTACTGGATGTGGAAGATATGGGGCAGGCAAACTTTTATCTATCTAAGTCTTGCCAAAGAATGGAAAGATATCTTCTAAGCTGGAAATAAAGCTTCTATACCTGATCTTATATGCAAACTATCCCCCTTCTTCTTTCGCAACTCCCCATCCCTCCCTTACACATCACACAGGCCACCATGTGACCTCCTTCTTCCAAAGCTGTTGTTCCCCTTTAATCTGATTTTACACCTCCACTACCAAACCCATAACATATATACAGTAGAGTCCAACCCCACCTCTATGCTCCTACACAGCAAAGCAAGAAAGATGAGGTGGGGCGCCTGGGTGGCTCAGTTGGTTAAGCATCTGACTTCGGCTCAGGTCACAATCTCACGGTTCATGGGTTCGAGCCCCGCGTCGGGCTCTGTGCTGACAGCTAGCTCAGAGCCTGGAGCCTTATCTTCAGATTCTGTGTCTCCCTCTCTCTCTGACCCTCCCCTGCTCATGCTGTCTCTCTCTCTCTCAAAAATAAATAAAACATTAAAAAGAAAATTAAATAAATGTAAGATGAGAGCCTTAAACACTCAAGCCAGTAGACCAGAAAAGAACTGGTGACAAGCAATGAAACTAGAAAAAAAAAGTAGGAAAAAAGATCTATACCAGGGTCAGCTCCCAAGGGATGGCTTGAGTGGATGTGGGAGAAGTTTTAGCTCTCCCCAAATACCCTCCCCTCACACACACTTCTTAAAAAGTATTTAATGTATTTAAACAGCTATTTAAACTTAAACAGCTTCAGAACTAGTGCACAGGCCTTCAGTCTTGCAGCTGTCTCTTTTCCCCCTCTCCACCCACCTTACACACACTTTCCTCTCCATAGCTTAGAACCTCTCCTACATAAAAATTCTGAATTCCAAAAAATGCCACATAAATCTGGTCTAGCTCCACTCAACCCTAACAATGACAGCAGCACCCCTGCAAAAGCTACTGCCCCCACCACCATATCTTGCCACATTTTCTGGCATATTTACTAAAGCCCAGGGGGGTATTCCCTTCCAAACAGGATAGAATGCACTGCCTAAAATCAAATGAAAAGGAACTCCTGATGATTCTGATTTGTTTTCAACTGTCTACATTCTTTACTTCTTGCACCCTTAGAATACTGACCCTCTGTCCCCAGAACAAGACGATGACTGTAAACATCCTCAGGCTCTTTAGTGCTGCCCCTTCAGAGAGCTTTCCACCCTGGGAGAGCCACCCACACCACTTCCTTCTGGCACCTCTTCTGTTCCTTCTTGTTAACTTCTGGTGAAGACGGTGGTGGTAGTAAGAGTATGGGTGGGTGTATCCGTCTCTGTCTGTCTAGAAGCAGAGATGAAAAGATCCTTACAGATCACAGAGAGTCTAACTGCCTCATCTGCTAGAGGAGAAAGTGAGTCCCATGAAGAAGAGACTGATTCAAGGTTGGAAAGCATGTTAAAGTGAGCATGGTTGAATCCACCTGAGGTAATGAGCCATCCTGAAAACAGGTATCAGCCATTCTTATTTGATTGCTGAAGAATGAAGCTCTCTTAAATATGTATCACTTTTGTTCCCAAAACACTTTGATAATGCAAGTAGGTAATTGTGGTTCTAGTATGATCCCCCAACAGATAACAACATAAACTCTGGATAAAATGCAAATAAATAAATAAAGTCTGAAGTGAACAAAGACTGGCAGATTTTGGAGGGAAGTAAAAAACTGGTAGAAGGGGCTGGGATGGGACGAATTTTCCATTTTTGGAGCTTTCCCCAGAGAGGTACCCAACTACAGGGCCAGTCAAAAAACAAACCCTAGGCTTTCTCTCTGGAGGAACTATAAGACAGTGCCCAGAGCAGCCACAGATAATGGGAAGAAAAGAGAGCCAGAGAAGCAAAGTCCCAGGTGTTGAGTATGAACTCTGTCCAAATCTCTTGCTAACCCTGCATGGTGCATGCACAGGGTAGAACCCAAGCACCCCAGCCAAGGACAAAAGAACGACTCAGATCTGAACGGCCACCCCTGCAGGGGAGTCAGACCTGGCAGTTTTGAGTCTGAGTTAATTGCCTGCTAAAACAAAAACGTCAACAGAAATCAGTGTCTCCACAGCATAACATTTACATGCACTCGTGTTCAGGAGACAACCCCAAATTACATAAAGAACTAGAAAAACTACAGCCATTTGCAAGGGAAAAGAAAATTAGCAGAGGGTAACTCCAAGATGACCCAAATACTGGAATTATATGACAGGATATTAAAACAGCAATTATAGCTGAGCAGAGAAACTGAAACTTTTTTTGCTGAAAGTGGAAATTTCAGAACAGAAATTGTAGCACCTGAGACGACAACAACAAAAATCCTCTGAATGGGCTTAAGAACGGAATGGAGATGAGAGAGAAACAAGTTCGTGAAATCTGCAGATCAACAGAAATTATCCAGAGTGAAAAACTCTGGGTCATGTGCCGTCTCTAGAAGAACCACCATCAGCCCTTCACCTGAGCATACACAGTGATTACTTTCTGTTACCAGAGAGAACCAGAATAACTAAGGATCACAGAGATACCATTAATCTGTGATTCTGTTCGAGCAGGCCACCCCTCATATCTACTAATTAACTTTTTGAGGTCTTCCAGATATAAGCAAAGAACAAAGTGTGAAGGTGGAAAATGAGAGAGTGGGATAAAAATTTAAACATGAGATAACCATAATATCCAAAGTCCTAGGAGTCAAATCTAGTGCCCCACTGTGTCTACGGAGAAGCAAGAAGACCATCATTTTTTCCCCTGAAATTGCTGAGGCAACATTCTCGGGCAGAAGAAAAACAAGGAGGGATTTTAAATGTTGGGTTTTTTTCCCCTATCCTATGCAATCTCTTCACCAAAAAGCCAACCTGTAAATGAGCCAATGGAAAGATGAAATGCTACCAATCAGTAGGTTTGAGGCTGAAGAGTGCCAGCACCTTGGTGAGAGCCAAGCTGGTGCCACCTGGTTGATAAAAACCTGAATGCCATCCCTGACCAGTTTCCTACACTCAAGTCACTTCATGCTGGAGTTCAAGACATTTCAGGTAAAAGCAGAGGGAAAAACATAACCTGCAGAAGAGATGTCTGAAAGCCTTGCCTTCTCATCCCCCTCCACCCCGTATCACCTGCCCACAAGGGAGGAGGGTCCAGACCAAATGGGAAACTGGTAAAAAGAAGAGGTGCCCTCTTAGCGTGAAAAGCCTTGGACAAGTTCAGCCACTGACACCTCAGACAAGACTTTTATACTCTCTGGGCCTCAGCTTCATTAGTCTGAAAACTTAGATGACATGATATTTAAGGTCCTTTTCAATAACAACATGTATGAACCCTTACCCATATTGTTTCCGTCTGCCCTTGAAAAAGCTATAAAAAATAGATCCCAAAAGGCAAAAGTGGAGATATGCCAATTCATGTGATTTACTAGAATAGCTCAATTATTCAATTTGTTACAGAATAAATTAAGTCTTGTTATTAATTCTTATATTAATAACAGATTTCAATACCTATCTATGATGGAGGGCTGCTAAAATAAGTTCTAATTCTCCCAGGATATAACTTTTTTATCCGTGTAACTCTTGGGATAAGAAGGCAGATACTCTTATCCCCCCATGACAGATGAGCAAACAGATTAAGACCTGTGACTCTTTTAGGAAGCTAATAACAGAGACAGGACTAGAATCCCGTAATCCCATCTCTGAGCTTCAGGGCTTTTTCCACCTTACCAAAGAAACATTACTTAACTAAGAACCAAGAGTATAAGCAAGATTAGAATTAGGAAGAAAGGATTTAAGAACTTTCAAACACTACAGAAGCACTTATTAATAAACAATTGATAAGACTAGCTTGAGATTAGGATATCTATTTAAAACCAGGCCCTCAAGGACTGCCACCTGTCTGCTGCTTCCTTTTCTAACAAGTAGGCTATAATTGAGACTAGGCTTCCTTGCAATTAGCCTGTGTTTGTGGGGTTTAGCAATACAGCCACATGTCTAAAATTGTTGGTTTTAGACCTGCTTTAGAAAGTTGGCTGAACCGTACGAACACGGGCTCCCTTTAACCTCTAGGAGTCTGTAATTAGGATACCAGGGGCCCCAAGGATTAGAGCAGGTAATGGTAAATGTAAACAGCAAAGGCACAACAACACAACCTTTATTTTATAAATGAGGAAGAAATAAAGGGTCAAAGTCACATAGCTAATAAGTGGATTCTCATGTAGATATTTTAGACCCAAAATGTGCTTTCTCCTCTCCATTATACCACCTCCAAAGGAAGGAATTCTCTCAGATCATTGCCTCAAGAGAACCAGACCAACAAGAGGTTGATAGGTAGTTTCTGCATTCTTTCATTCATTCATGTATTCATGCAAATATTGACTGGCTACAGTGCATCAAGCTCTGAGGAAAACAGGGAATAGAAACAGAACTGTCTTCATGCCATTTATATTAAAGCACAACAGGAAAACACTCCTTAAGCTACCAACTGTCCCCTATAAGTACCGCTCTCCAAATAGCAGCAAATTTCTAAAAATTTAATCAGATCAAAATTCTATTCTGCTTTAAAACACACACATACACCAAAATACCTCTAACAACTTTCTCTTTCACTTAGAATACTCTAAAGTACTCACCAGAGTCTACTAGGTCCTGCATGATCTGGACCTTACCTACTTCTCTGACCTCATCTCCTACCAGGTCTACTTCCTCACTTCCTGTTTCTTGCACACACTGTGTTCATTCTGGCCTTTTGCACTAGCTGTTCCCTCTTCCCTTTGTACAGCTGGCTCCTTTCGGTCACTGAAGGGTCAGCTTAAATTTTATCACCTCTGTAAAGACTTGGCCAGACAATATTAAGTAGCTCTCAACCTCTAACATATCACTTTGGTTTATGTGCACCTTAACACTTAACCCCATCTGGTATTTTGTTTACTTACTTATTGTTTGTCTCCTCGTCCCCACCTTCTGTCTACTTCATCACTATATCCACAGGGTATTCTGTACCCTAGAACGGTGCCTGGCCAACAATAAATAGATGGGTCTGTGGCACAGGGGAGCAATCCAGGCTGGATACATAAATTTATGAGTCATATGAATAGAGGTGTGGTACTAAAGCCAATAGGGTGGATGAGATCACCCAGGGAGAGTGTCTAGTATGACCAGGGAGGAAGGCCTGCGAGAGGAGAACATTTAATAGCTGTAGAATGGAGGATGAGGCTGCAAAAACAGCAGAGAACTAAGAGAAAGAATAGGACAGTGTTATGTCACTCAAGCCAAGACGAGGGTATTTCTAGAAGGAAGGAGTGGTCAACAGCATCAACTTCACGGAGAAAGAAACTTTGAAAAGTCTGTTGAATTCAGCTTCCTGGAGGACATCAAGTAACCTTACTGAGGTGTACAGTGAAATGACAGGGCAGAAGCCTGCCTGGGACAGACTAAGAGGAGGGAGGCAGTATATACAGACATCTTGTTTAGATTCAAGAGGATGCAGGGTAAGGACAAGCTGTTTGGTCTGTTTCAGTTTAAAGGGGGCACCATCCTAGCACTGCCACATGTACAGGCAGCAAACCCTGGCAGCTGCAAGTCACCCAAAGGCTTCAAACCTTTTTAGTCAGCTTAGTATTCCACTCCTCTCGGACTGATTCCTAAATGACCAGAGTATCAATCTGGAAGTCGTTTTTCAAACATAGATTTCATCTTCACTACAATGGAAGATAAAAATGCCCTACTGTACACTTTCCATTGATGTGTCAGGAACAAAACACGTGGCTTTTTATACTAGAGGGCCAGGGTTTAGAAGGTTTTCTTTGCCATTTTAATTCCAAGGCACATTTTGGGGGAGTTGTCATTATTTCTACCCCCAGCAAGAAGTTTCTTTCCATTTTACAGCCTCTAGAGAACTTCCCATTGTCTCTGTTCCACACTCCTTCTCCACCCTGCCTGCTGCCCAGGCAACATACCACAATGGGAGGAGTACACATGGTCTCAGAAGCCAGGGAATCTTGGTTCCCCCTATAATTCAGTCACACAGCAGTTTGGGTGATTAAACTTCATGATCTCAATTTCCTCAAATGTACACAGAGAATATCTAAACTTCATGGGGTTGATGTAAGGAATATATGGAAATACAGACTCAGTATAAGCAAATAAGGCTTGGCACAGCGTATATTCTTAAAATGTTAAGCCAATTTTCTTGTCACCATTCTGATAAAGCATTATATCCCCTGCACGTTTTAATTTAGTTTCTCTTACCTTCAAAGTATACTAGGAAGACCTTGGGAAAGGAACCCTGAGAAATTTACTTGCCCAGTTTCAGCAGAAATAATTTTAAAGAATTACCAAGAGAGATGGGTGAGGCCAGAAGTGTTGCCGGGTAGCATGTGCAAAGGCAGGGAGGATGCCCCTGGGCAGAAGACATCAGCAGGCTCCCTGCCAGGTCTCTCTGCATCTCCCCACCACCAACCCTTGTCCAACTTCCTTCTTTCTTACAGCCATGGATGTGTCTCTTTATCTCATCTGCTCAGTAAGCCATGCCTGCCAACAAGTCTCAAGTCAGTGTCTTCAGTATTAAAAACAAACAAGACAAATAGCACACACACGCAGAGCACACATACTGGGCAGAACACAGAGCAATGAAATCCTGAGACCCAGTCCTGTCTCTCCAATTTACTGGTTCTGTGACCCTTAAGAGATTATTATAATTCTCTGAGTACAAGTTTCCTCATTTGTAAAACAGAGATGACAATACATCCAGACTCAAAGATTGTTAAGACCAAACGAATAATATATGTGAAAGTAGTTTGTATACTAGAAAACATAGTTATTGTTATATTACAGGTACACAGAGCAGTTGAGGAGTCTACCTTTGGCCAGTTGAGGTGTGTTACTGAGAAAGTCCTCAGCCCTGGAGTGGTCTGTTCTGTGATCCAAGGCTACCTGTTTCCAACTTAAGTCCTCCCATCTCTAGCAGCTAAAAAAAAGTCATACTTTTTTTTTAAACCTTTTATTTATTTCTGACAGAGACAGCATGAGCTGGGGAGGGTCAGAGAGACGGGGAGATACATAATCTGAAACAGCCTCCAGGTTCTGAGCTAGCTGTCAGCACAGAGCCCGACATGGGGTTGTTGGGCTTCAACCCACAAACCATGAGATCATGACCTGAGCTGAAGCTGGCCTCCCAACCGACTGAGCCACCCAGGTGCCCCAAAAAAGTCATATTCTAATTTCACTTGATTCTCTTATCTTAGCAAGGATTCTTAAACTTCTCTGGCTAAATGGCTCCATGTCCCCAAATGGTAAAGGGCCCTTTTTGGCTCTAACATTCTAAGCCTCTCCATCCTTTGCTCCCAAAGTACTTTGTCCATATCTCTACTTGAGCAATTTCGAGTCTACGCTGCATTATAGCTTTGTTTTGCATCATCTCCTAAGGAGAGAGAAGGTTGTCTTACTGAGTTTGATATTCTCCATAGCACTTAACATGGAGCTTTGTACACAGAGCTTTGTGCTCCAAAACTATTGGCTGATTGACTTAATACTAATTTCTATTTTTTTGCACTTATTGTCCATCTCACACAATAACTACAGACTATCTTATTCTTCTATGCTCTTTTAGTACCTCCATAGATCTGGCACAGTGTGAAATACACAGTTAATATTTTTTAAGACCAGTGACTGGTTTATTTCTTGGTCAAGGTGAAAAACCCCAATGAACCTATCCTACCTATGACTTTTAACAACTGGCTCTGGTTACTGACATATATAAACATGGTATTTATCAGTGTCACAAAAGGAAACTGCATTAACAGAGTTATTACACAGATGGAGGGAAATGAAATGCACAGGTTGAGGAGCCTTTTTCTCCCCAGTGGCATCAAAAATATGGTAAAAAGGCAAATATATTGATAGTCAGGAGACCTGGACTCTAGAGTTTATCTCTAGAAGATGGGCAGTCTTCTAAAACGGCTCCCGATGATCTCCACCTCCTAGTGTCCATGTTCTGTGTGGGCTCCTCCCCTTGAGTTTGATCTGGGCCTCATGACTTGCTTCTAACAAGGAGAATATGGGTAACAATTATGAGATGTCATTTCTTTTTTTTTTTTTTTTTAATTTATTTATTTTTGAAAGACAGAGTGGGGGCCCTAGTGGGGGAGGGGCAGAGAATAGAGTGAGGGAGACACAGAATCCAAAGCAGGCTCCAGGCTTTGAGTTGTCAGCACAGAGCCTGATGTGGGGTTCGAACCCACAAACCGTGAGATCATGACCTGAGCTGAAGCCACTCACCTAACCGGCTGAGCCACCCAGGCGCCCCATGAGATGTCATTTCTGAGATTAGCTTATAAAAGACTGAATTCTTTCTTACTGGCCCTTTCTCTGTTTTGCCATCTCTCACTTGCTTTGATGAAGCAAGCTGCTGTGTAAAAGTGGCCTCCATCTACCAACCAGTAAGGAATGGAGGCCCTCAGTCTAACTACCCACAAGGACCTGAATCCTGCCAACAACCACTGAGTGAACTGCAAGCCCTTCTTCAGTCACACCTTGATGGAAGGACTTTAACTGAATATTTAATGGTATTAAAGAATTTTGTTAAGAGTTTTATGTGATATTAAAATTATACTTTTTTTTAATTGTAAGAAGCCCTTAACTTTTAGATATACTTAATGAAATGCTTACAACAGACAACAGATGAAATGATATAATATCTGGAATTCTGCTTCAAAATAATACAGAATGGGGTTAAATGGATAAGGGTATAGCTAAAACAAGACTGGCTATGATTTCATAACTGTTGAAACTGGGGGTGGGTACATGGGAGCCCATGGTATAAATTTTAAATTTTCTCTAACAAATAAAAAAAAAAACCTAAGAATGGGGAGAAGGGTGGGTAGAATCCAAAAGCCCAAGGGCTCCTCGAGTTCTCACAATCTGCCTATGATACAGCCACTCTGACCTACTCTAGCTTTCCTGCACTGGATATACCATTTGAGTCCATGCCAGTGACCAACATTACCAACTCTCCACAAAAACTGTCAAGCACTTAGATCTGATAAGTTATTTATAGTAAGATTATTTGGACAATTTGGCCCTTATAGTTAAAGAGTGAAATGGTGGCTAATTGCTAGAAAGTGCTTGGCACAAACTAGAACGAATCACCATAGGTCTTCCTGATGTGGGAAACCATCTCCTATTTTATTGTGGCCTGCCTTTGGACACCCTAGCCTCCCACCTACATAGGTGTTTTAACATTTACTCTTTATGTTGCATACAGACTTAATTTCTTATCTCCTTAAAGTTTTCTTTCATTAAGCCTCAAGGATGTCAATTGCTGTAAATGATCTATCTTCCAATTTCCCATTATGTTCAGCTAACTAAAAAACAAAAAACAAACAAACAGTAAAAAAAAAAAAAAACCCACAAAACTCATGGTCGACAGCTCTACAAGAAAGTAACTTCAACAGGAAAGAAATCATATCTGCTTTTTCTTGTCAGAGTCTCTGATTCTTAGATTAGAGAATCAACCTTTGAAGTTCCTACTAAACAAGAAAATTCATACAACAAAGTGAAATTGGGATAAACAAAAGAGAACTTCGTGACTAGTTCCCACACTCTTTCTTTGGGTACACCACCACCACTACTACTACATCTCAGTTTGATTGTACAAGATGTCCATGCTCTAATCAGTTATGATAGCTTCAATCACCCACACTATAATTATATTCTAGCCCCTACCTTTCACACTCTTTTTAAAAGAACAGTCCTAAGACTTACTCTCCTAGAGGTTTTCAATCTCAGCTAATTATAAAAACATAGGCACTTTCAAAAATACTACTATCTGATAAATGAATTTCTACAATGAGTCAATGATATGAAAAAGTGGGAGCAGCAGAAGACTTGAAATACAAAGAAATTTAGAAAACATAACAACTTAACATACTGCATGGATTCTGATCGGATCCTTACCCTAACAAAGTAATTTGATTACAATCTTATCTAGATGTTATTAATGTTTTGTTAATTTCATTAAATTTGATAATAGCATTATGGTTATGTGAGAAAATGTCTGTACTTAAAGATGCATAGGAAAGTGTGTAGGGGTAAAATGACATGATTTTTGGAATTTGCTTTAAAATTCTTCACATTAAATAGAATGAAGGAAATACAGCAAAATCCTCAAAATTATTGAATATAAACATATGTAGGTTCATTGTATTAGCCTCTCTCCTTTTGTGAATGTTTGAAATTTTCGTTATAAAAAAAATTAATACTACCACCTAGTACAACCAAACTCTAGCAAAATCTACCAAAGCTAACCATATGACCCAGACTCTTATTCCTAAGGTGTACACCCAAGAGAAATGAGTGCAAACGTCCACCAAAAGATAAACACAAGACCAAGTGCACCCATGGCAGCTTAGTCATACAGCCAAAACTGGTAAGATCCCAAATGTCTATCAAAACTAGAATAAATAATTGTGGTACATCCAAACAATGAAACATTACATACTGCTACATAAAACATAGATGAATATCCAAACACAATGTTAAGCAAAAGTGGCCAGACCCAAAAGAGTGCATGCAATTTGATGCTATTTATACTCTATTACATGAAACTCAAGAATAGACAAAACTTATCAAGGGAGATAGAAGTCAGAATGAGTAGTTACTTGGACAGCCGGTGCTGATGAGGAAGAAGCACGAGGGAGCCTTCTGGAATTCTGGAAATGTTCTCTATCTTGACCTGATGCATATCTTGATGTGAGTAGTCTTTACAGGACAATATACATACATAAAAAATTCATTGAGTATTTTACTGAAAATCTGTATAATTTACTGTAGATACATCTCAATAATGAACAAATAATGGGAGTAAAAATCAGAATCCTAGGTTATCAGTATTTTATAAAAGCTCTCTAAGCAATTCTAATGTGTAGCCAATACTAAGAACCATTCTTCTACGTCAGCAAGCTCAAACTTAAGACTCCCAAGTCTTCCTACTTCCAGTTCAATAGGAACTGTGAGATAAGGTAATAAGAACTGAAGCTTGAAAAGATGGTGGAGCAGAGAGGAGGGAGAGAGTTATTCCTTTGAAAAGAGGGAGGAATCTAGGGCAAGGGAGGAAAAGTTGAGGTCAGTGCTGATGGAGGTAAGAACAAAGCTGCAAAAGACTGAATAGGACAACTCCTATTTTAATTCTAGCTTTACCACCATCGAGCTATGGGTATGACCTTAGGCAAACTGCTTTATCTCTCCAGGCCTCCCTATGATCTCGTACAGCTTTTAAACAAAGTCTGTAGAAGAAAATGAGAGGACTCAAGTAAGAACAGGCCCTTTTGAAAGACCGTAGGTTTGCCTATACACAGACAGCACTTACCATTCTGTATTGTAATTATCTACTTGGTTATATCCCCCCACCAAACTGAGCTCTTAAAAGACCAAGATTATGTATTTCATCTCCAAATCCAAGCACATGCATAGAACTTGGCACATAGTAATAGTTCAGTAAATGTTCAATGGCTAAACCGCTGAACACTATGAGGAGTGCTTATATTTATATTCTTATAAGTATAGGTATATATACATAAAAAAGAACAATTCATCTCCCATTATATACTCCCTTATTATACTCCCTTTAAATAACATTGAATAATATTATTTTCTTTATTAACACCAACTAAAAGAATTCCCGATTCTAGGATACCCAGAATCATCAGAAAGGCTCCCCAAAGATACCCTGCCAAAGGTCTCAAAAGTCCATGCCTCCCCCTCCCTAAAAAATATAATAAATAATAATATCTAATGCTTACACATTTCATACTTCAAAGCACTTTCACTCCCATCCACTCAATTCTCACAACTCTATGGAGCGATATTATCAAACCCGTTTTAAAATGTGAGGAAACAGGCTCGTGTTTTAAATAATTTCCTAATCTAAGGCAAGCTGAAAGCTACAAAAGGAAGGCTTTCATAGGCAGCCCCAAATTTCTTCAGTGCCCAGAAGGAGGAACATCACCACTTCCACTCCCCTAGCCTCCCTAAATAAGATGGACCTGTCAGTTCACTAGCTGCTTTATTAAGCTAACTACCTCTTAGGTTTTCCTTGTCCCCATGAGACTCCGTTATACAGATTACTTTCATTATGTTTTAAGCAAAAACTAAAGCCAGCACAGGGAGAAAAATCCCAAGACTACAAAAAGCCACACTCAAGAGCTGCTGGCTAACCTCCTTGTATATAAAGCTAAAGAAATAAGAGCAAAAATTGCTCCAACAGCAAGATCTAAAACCTACTGACCAGAGAACTCTACAGCACTCAGGGTATTCATTATGCACAGCTGATTCAGTCTGTACTTGCTTCAGTATTTTCTTCAATAATTTATACTATCATTTTCTCCACACCACTGTAAATTCTTACAAAGGCAAAGGTCACATCTTCCACTTAGGAAGATCCAGTTCCTATAACTAAGTATATAGTACCCCAAATCACACAACTAGACATGTTTTTCTGCCCTAGTAATTGATATAAAGAGTCTTTCCCAAAATTAAAAAATTAAAATACTTTAACAAGTTGACATTCTTGAACAGAACAACACATATAGAATCTAGAGCCTCTAAGAAACAAAGATGAAAGGGTACTTGGTACTACAACAATGCCAGGCACACATTTTAGTGGGCTCTAAATCAAACTGTACTGAATAAAGTTAACTAGGAGCTTAAAATTCGTTAAAACTCAAGGACCAAAGACCAAGAAAGATGGGTACATCTCATGCCAAGTTAACTGGAAAAACAGCAAATCAGCGTCTAAGGCAATTCCACCCAAGGTCATGCTGGAGGTCCCATAAGGGAACACTCTGGATTTAAGCACCAGAGACCTAGAGTCCCAGTGCATGCATCAGAACAGGGGCCTGGCACACAGGTTCCTTCTCCTTGAGGAGCATCTCAAACAACAGCAGTTTGTCCCCTTCCCCCAATTACCCTCCACTCACTTGCCGTGAGGCCAGGCCATAGGACTGCAGGAATTAAGCCAGACAGAACTAAAAGTTGGAGGAAATTAGCACATCACCTGACACTTTTCTGGCATAGCCTAAACTGATTAGTTTAAGTTATAAACATGACTGCAAGATTCCACTATGCTGGTGAGACTACTCATTTTCTGCTAACTAAAAATAACCTATTTATCAAATAAGGAGCATTCCTCAAGTTCTTTCTGCCCTGTCAGCAACCCAATGTTCCATTTCCTCAACTCCATCTACGGTGTTTTTTGGATCAAGTCTCCTCACCTCTCCCAATTTCCCAAATCCTCACCCTAATCCCATGAACACAGCACAAGAGACCTAAACTCCTTTCTAACTCAAGCTTTTAAAGTTTCTTTCCAGTTACAAACATTTACAAAGGTCGGAGGCTCCTGCCTTTTGTAAAGCCACAACTAGAAGATGGGTTGAGCTGCAGCAAATAATAATGAAAAGCAAAGAAAAAATGAAGAACAAGACAGGGCATGATCAGGAAATCAGCTAAAGGCTTTTCATTCAGGCAGGAATGGATGGAACCCCACCCACTGAGAAGAATAAAGCACGAAAGTGAATGGTTTCCAGTAAAGAGCCAGACTGTGTCTGGCTTTATCTCCTTACAACACAGCCATCAAGTCTGCTATGGGACAGACTCAAAGAGTTCTGAGTAACCTACAAGAATCATTAAGCTGTCCTGGGGTTGCAGTGACATTTTCAGGGGGAACAAATTCCCATCATTTAAGCCAAATAAGCCAAGATTAAAGTGCAGCTCTGGTCACACAGAGCTGAGTGAGGGGCTCAAAGCATTCCACTAGGAGTGGGAGTTCCAAGGAAGCTAGAAACCCTATCCTCAGTAGCTCTCCCACCTGTTGGGTCCTGAGGTAAGCTGGCACGCCTTTTCCAAAGGTAGAAACTAACTATGTGGACTTTGAACTTCCTTATAGCCCCTTGTTCTTTGCAATAGCATTGGGAGACTGCCACAATACTATGCCACCCTACACAGACCGAACAAAGCATCTGCTATTCTAGAACAGTTACTTGGGACACACATAAATATATTCCTCACAGATCTAACTTTAAAATCTTCTCTCACTCTTACTTTTAACCTTTCATATTCTCTTTAAAAATAATAACAAAAACAAAACTCACGCATCTATAGGATCCACACTCTCAGAAATATTCTCACTGGAAAAAAAAAAATTAGCCTGACACTACCCAAGGTACACTGTGATAAAGTTCCAACGCAACATCTATACTGTGTGTCAGAGCAAACCGCAAGCTGTGGCCCTTCATCAAAGAGCATCATAACCTTTCAGGATTCATGAAATCAAAGAATACCAGAAACGAAAAGCTCTTGGAGGATCAATAACCCAGTCTTTCATTTTAAAGATGGGGGAAATAAGGTCCAAAGAGGAAAATGGAGGCTTGGAGCAAAGTTGGACCTAAAAGCTAGACGTCCAGAATCCCAACTCAAACCTCTTAAGCTACACCATACCTTTTCATAAGATTGAGTTTATGGGAGTTCAGTGGCAAAGGAAAGGAAGGGAAAAGAAAGTTAAGTATATGGTTCCAAGCAGAGACCAACTCTGTGAACTCTCCTCCTCTTCTGTTGCTTTGTAGTGTGACTCAGAGACAGTTTCTACTCCTCCATATGCCTTAACTTTAAGAGATTTTCTTTTTTTTTTATTATTTTATTTTGAAAGAGAGTGCAAAGAAGGGACCGAGGCAAAGCCTGACATGGGGCTCAATCTCACAACCATGAGATCATGACCTGAGCCAAAATCATGAGTAGGACGTTCAACCAACTGAGGACCCAGGCACCCCTAAAAAGCTTTTCTCTTTAACATTACATAATTTTTACTACAAAGCAAGATATAAATTCCCACTCACACCTTAAACAGGCCTCCCAATCACTAGTCAGGCAAAGTCAAAAACAACCAACTGCCAAGATAAAGTGACTACAAGAACTCTTAAGCATAAAGATAACAGCCCCTGGGGGAAGGAACATATTTTAAAAAGATGACTCAATTGGATGACCCTAATAAAGGAAACTACATTACTAGACTTCATGTTCTAGTGTCTAGCATCTAGGTCTTAGAGAAAATCTCAATTCTCTGAATCTTGGTTTCTTTAACAGTAAAATAAAAATAAAGACTATCAGGGGCACCTGGGTGGCTCAGTCGGTTGAGCGTCCGACTTCAGCTTCGGCTCAGGTCATGATCTCATGGTTCGTGGGTATGAGCCCCACGTCGGGCTCTGTGCAGACAGCTAGCTCAGAGCCGAGCTTGGAGCCTGCTTCAGATTCTGTGTCTCCCTCTCTCTCTGACCCTCCCCTGCTCACGCTGTCTGTCTTTCTCTCTCTCTCTCTCTCTCTCAGAAATTAAAAAATAACAATTTTAAAAAAATAAAGACTTTTCATTCTAAGGCCCTTTCAAGTTCTAAAAGGCTCAACCTCTTTCCAAGAGGCCCCTGATAAAAGAAGACACTACCCATGTTAATATCCAAAAGGCAAGGTACAAAAATCGTAAGCTTGGCCACTAGCCTGGCCCTGGAAGATAGGTTCCTATCACTATCCTTCCCACAACCTGACAGTGAATCGCAATGGTACCACTAAAATTAAACATGGGGGAAATAGTGCATACTGTCTAACAGTGTGCCCACTAGAATGTTGGCTACGACGCCTTTAAGGATCTGCCTTGACCATCTACAGATGGTTTAAATTTACCACTGATTGTTTCCATCCTCTCAACTGAAATCAAACTGATTATTTATTGATTGTCTACCACTAACTATATTAAATACATTCTCAGAGTGTCTTCATTCTCTATTTTCTCTGATTTAGCATTTTGCATGTTAAAAACCTATGGAAAAAACTTAAAAACCTAATCAGAAGTAAACAACTAGACATTTCAATTAATAGAAAACAAAGCAATTGAGCACCAGCAAGCTTCTTCTATAGCATCTAAGTCTACATAGCCAGTGCAGCATTCTCTCAGAGACTGCTCCTTCCCAGGGATGTGGCTGATGCTGAAAATGCCAAATAATATGAGCAAAGAGGACCAGAGTTTGGTTTTCTGCTGGCTCATCAACAACACATCTTAATATAAAGGCTACAGTACATCAGTGATTAAAGCCAACAAGTGAACTGAAGCAAAAGGAAATGCAAGCTCCAATGTAAATTATGAAAAGTAATGAATCTTAAATAAGTACTTGCCTGCCCACCCACTAAGCCTGGGATAAAGATGATTTCTATCAACAAGATTACAAACAGTAATTTTCAAACCCCAGTATGGATATGGAATTACTTGTTAAAACTGCAGATTCCCAGGCACCATCCTTGAATATTCTCATTAATTGGCTCTGTTGTGGAGTCCATAGTCCATGCATTTGTATTCTGATACAGAAGGTCCAAAGACTATGCTTTTTAAAATACGAAGATGAATCCAAAATCTATAAGGAACTCACCAAACTCCACACCCGAAAAACAAACAACCCAGTGAAGAAATAGGCAGAAGATATGAACAGACACTTCTCCAAAGAGGACATCCAGATGGCCAACAGACACATGAAACTCAGCATCCCTCCTCATCGGGGAAATACAAATAAAAACCACACTGAGATACCATCTCACACCAGTCAGAGTGGCTAAAATGAGCAAATCAGAGAATTCTAGATGCTGGCGAGGATGTGGAGAAACGGGCACCCTCCTACACTGTTGGTGGGAATGCAAACGGGTGCAGCCCCTCTGGAAAACAGTGTGGAGGTTCCTCAGGAAAATAACAATAGAACTCCCCTATGACCCAGCAATAGCACTGCTAAGAATTTATCCAAGGGATACAGAAATGCTGATGCATAGGAGCACATGTACCCCAATGTTCACAGCAGCACTCTCAACAATAGCCAAAACATGGAAAGAGCCCAAGTGTCTATCAACAGACGAATGGATCAGGAAGATGTGGTTTATCTATGTCATGGAATACTACATGGCAATGAGAAACAATGAAATCTGGCCATGTGTAACAACATGGATGGACCTTGAGGGTGTAATGCTGAGCGAAATAAGTCAGGCAGAGAAGGACAAATATCACATGTTTGCGTGTATAGGAGGATTAGGAGGAACTTAACGGAGTACCATGAGGGAGAAGAAGGGGGGGAAATTGTGGGAGAAAGGGAGAGCAGCAAACCATGAGTGACCCTTGAATGCTGAGAACAAACTAAGGACTGATGGGTGTGTGTGTGGGGGGAGATGGGCATGGAGGAGNGGATTAGGAGGAACTTAACGGAGGACCGTGGGGGAGAAAAAGGGGGGAAATGGTGGGGGAGAGGGAGAGAGGCAAACCATGAGAGACTGTTGAATGCTGAGAACAAACTGAGGACTGATGGGATGAGCACTGGGTGTTATATGGAAACCAATTTGACAATAAACTATTTGTAAATAAATAAATAAATAAAATATGAAGATGAAAAAGGACATCATTAGGTCTCCTAGATACCTAAATGTACATTTTCTGGGTAGTGTAACCTACATTATGTGTTCCAAAGATGCCGGGTTGATTTTCAACAGTACCAGACTCACTCTCTCCCATAATGAAAATCAAAATGGGCTGATTTCAAGCACTTATTTTTTTTTTTAATGTTTTATTTATTTTTGAGAGAGAGAGTGAGAGAGAGAGAGAGAGCATGAGCCAGGGAAGGGCAGAGAGAGAGGGAGACACAGAATCTGAAGCAGGCTCCAGGCTTTGAGCTATCAACACAGAGCCTGACACAGGGCTTGAACTCACGAGCTATGAGATCATGTCCTGAGCTGAAGTTGGACGCTTCACCGTCTTAGCCACCCAGGCGCCCCTCAAGCACTTTAAACAAGGTAATACTCCCATTCACTTCCTGAAGCAACTTATGAAGTCAGTGTTACTCCACTCCTCACACCAAAGACTCTTCTAAAGGTTACTGAAACACACTGGCTGGGCTCCTTTTCTTGGATGGTCACTCAATGGCTTTATTCTGGGCTGTATGTGTGTTTATTACTTATCAGAAAAGTATTCCATTCCATCCTATCTAAAGTGAGATCCTCTCTTTAAAAATAAGCACCCCTTATTCAACTTAGTTCTTGCTTCTCCTGTTCTATTTCTCTTCATGGTACTTAACATTACCGGAGATTCATTATATTTTATATTTATTTACACTCTTCCCTACTAGAATATGAGCTGTATTAGAAAAGGGGCTTTCCCAAGGCACCTGGGTGGCTCAGTCAGTTAAGCATCTGACTTCAGCTCAAGTCATGATCTCACGGTCTGTGGGTTCGAGCCCCACATCAGGCTGTGAGCTGTCAGCACAGCCTGCTTTGGATTCTGTGTCTCCCTCTCTCTGTGCCCCTCCTCCACTTGTGCTCTGTCTCTGTCTCTCTCAAAAATAAACATTGAAAAATAATTTTTTTTTAATGAGGGGGCCTTCCTAAAACTAACACTGTATTCCTAGCACCGAGAACAGCATCTGATACATAGTAGGTGCTCAATAAATGTTTACAAATTAATAAAGCATCATTTCAGTAAACAAAATAAGTCCTTGGTCTTTCATCCCATTCAGTTTGCCTACAATATGCACGGTCACCAGTGTCATCCTTTAGATGGCTACATCATTAAGGAAGCTGAATCTAGGTGCCAACCCAGAGAGGTTTCCTACCACGTGACTTTGAGTCCCCTATGGTAATGTGAGATTTTTTTTTTCTCCTAACTGAACTGCAACACAGGTTTAAAGGTCCAGCCCACAGATGTTTCCAAATGACTTATACTCCATAGGAATGACTTGGCCTCTACTATGTGAGAAGTTATATGCAATGTTGGCAAACACCAGCGTGAGAGCTGCAAGTTTCAACAAAAGCAGAACATAGTACGTTGGCAGCCAAAAATCCCTTCACTCGATTCTGCGTTAGGTCAGCCAAACACTTCCTGTCAAAACGCAGCTAACTCTCACCACATACATCTGCCTATTAATTCACTTATGCGTAATGACTTATAAAACACATACTATATACTAAGTGCTTCATATACATCACCCAATCCGCAAAACAATCCTACAAAATAGATGTTATTATCCCCATTTAATAGATTAGAAATTGGAAGCTCCAAGGAGTTAAATAATTTGCAACTAATAAATAAGTAGGCAGACTGGAATCTGAATTCAGGTTTACCAGACTTTAAATTCTTGCTTTTATCATTTCAACACTTTCATTCCTAAGGCTCCCCCCATCTCCCATCCCCTACACTAAGCCCGGCACAATAAGACATTTGATAAATGTTTCCTGAATCCCTGATAGTTAAATAGAACATTTTAACTCAAACTCAAGAAGCTGCCTAAGATCAAATTCTTCAATCCAACTTTAGTTTAAAAGAAAGAAAGAAAGAAAGAAAGAAAGAAAGAAAGAAAGAAAGAAAGAAAGGAAGAAAGAAAGAAAGAAAGAAAGAAAGAAAGAAAGATGTTCATTCAACTCCCTTTGAATAATAAGTAATGGAAAACATAGCTTTTTCAGTTTTTAAAAAAATACTGAGGTTATTCCAAAATGGAACCTATCAAAACATAATTCATTACTATGGAAATCTGGATAAAAGCAAGTGAAATCATAAAAGCAGTGTTGTTTAGTACATTAGGAGGACAGGAAGTAAAAGCTAAGTTCAAGTTTCAACTATAAAAGAGCCACCCAACCGTGGTGCCCTGTAATTTGAATGTGATAATGCTTATAAAAATACTTTATAAACTGCAAAGCATTATACAGAGATAATTTGAACCTTGACAGCAGAGTAAAAATCTGACATAAGACTGAATCTATAAGGCCAGCATTATTAAAAGTTCCACTATAGGGGCACCTGGGTGGCTCAGTCGGTGAAGCATCCAGCTTCAGCTCAGGTCATGATCTCGTGGTTTGTGGGTTCAAGCCCCGCGTTGGGCTCTGTGTTGATAGCTAGCTCAAAGCCTGGAGTTTCTCTTCAGATTCTGTGTCTCCCTCTCTTTCTGTACCTCTCCCGGTCACACTGTTTCTCTCTCAAAAATAAATAAAACATAAAAAAAAAAAAAAAAAGTTCCACTACATATGGGAGCAATGTAAGAGGTAAATGTCCTAAACTCCAACTATTCCTACCTAAACTTTAAGAAAAGGATGTGGGGTACCTGGGTAGCTCAGTTGGTTAAGAATCCAGTTTCAGCTCAGGTCATGATCTCACAATTCGTTGAGTTTGAGCCCCACGTTGGGCTCTGTGCTGACTGACAGCTCAGAGCCTGGGAACCTGTTTGGGATTCTGTGTCTCCCTCTTTCTCTGCTCATGCTCTGTCTCTCTCAAAAATAAACATTTTTTAAAAACTCTTTTTAAAAAGGAAGGAAGGATGTGACCTAGCGAGTACTATGCTAAGTAAAGTAAGTCAGACAGAGAAGGACAAATACCATGTGATTTCACTTATATACAGAATCCAAAAAACAAAACAAACAAATAACAAAGAGAGAAACAGATTGATAAATACAGACAATAAGCTAGCGGTTGGTTAACAGCAGGGAGAAGGGTGGAAAAATAGGTGAAGTTATAAAATAAATAATCTTCCTCCAAAATCTATAAAGAACTTAACAAACTCAACACCCAAAAAACAAATAATCCAATGAAGAAATGGGCAAAAGACATGAATAGACATTTCTCCAAAGTCAGTTGGCCAACTGATACATGAAAAATGCTCAACATCACTCATCATCAAGGAAATACAAATCAAAACTACAATGAGATACCACCTCACATCTGTCAGAATGGGTAACATTAACAACTCAGGCAACAACAGATGTTGGTGAGGATGCAGAGAAAGAGGATTTCCTTTGCACTGCTGGTGGGAATACAAACTGGTGCAGCCACTCTGGAAAACAATATGGAGGTTCCTCAAAAAATTAAAAATAGAACTACTCTATGACCCAGCAATTGCACTACTAGGTATTTATCCAAAGGATACAGGTATGCTGTTTCAAAGGGGCACATGCACCCCAATGTTTATAGCAGCACTATCAACAATAGCCAAAGTACGGAAAGAGCCCAAATGTCCATCAACTGATAAATGGATAAAAAAAGATGTGGTATATATTTACAATGAAGTATTACCTGGCAATCAAAAGAAATAAAATCTTGCCACTTGCAATTATGTGGATGGAACTAGAGGGTATCATGCTAAGCGAAATTATTAAGTCAGAGAAACACAAATATCATATGACTTCACTCATATGGGGAATTTAAGATGCAAAATAGATGAACATAAGGGAAGGGAAGCAAAAATATAAACAGGGAGGGGGAAAAAATAAGAGACTCTTAAATACAGAGAACAAACAGGGTTGCTGGAGGGGTTATGGGAGGGGGGATGGGCTAAATGGGTAAGGGGCATTAAGCAATCTACTCTTGAAATCATTGTTGCACTAGATGCTAACTTGGTTGTAAATTAAAAAATAAATTATAAAAAAATAAATAAAACAAACCTCCAGTTATAAAATTAACAAATCACAGGGATAAAAAGTACAGCATAGGGAATATAGCTAAAAAGAAAAAAAAAAAGGGAAGGATGTGACTTAACCATTATTAATCTTTTTATGTCTTAAGTTCTATTTCTCCAACTGCACAATGGCAAAGAACTGATATATAAACATCAATATGTTGTTTTATTTTGAGAAGGCCCATGAATGATTTCACAATAAAGTACAGAGGGGAGAGGGAAGAAGAGCCTGGGTTCCTCTATATGCAGATAATTCCTTCCTTTCATTCTAAGGCACTTATCCATTTGGGTAAGTCAGAGCTATAAACCAGGGTGATTAAAACAAGAATCCAGACGATTTATTGTAGCTACAAAAGCTCTTGGGGTGCCTGGGTGGCTTAGTCAGTTAAACATCCGACTTCGGCTCAGGTCATGATCTCACGGTTTGTGGGTTCGAGCCCCGAATCGGGCTCTGTGCTGACAGCTGCTGAAGCAGAGCCTGGATCCTGCTTCGGACTCTGTGTCTCCCTCTCTCTCTGACCCTCCCCTGCTCAAGCTGCCTGCCTGCCTCCCTCCCTCCCTCTCTCTCAAAAATAAATAAAACATTTAAAAAAATAAAATAAATTAAATAAAATAAAAGCTCTGACTCAGGGACAGCCAATAAACACTAGCAGCATAAACCTATATGGCTTAGTCCTCCATAAGCTAAAGAGAAAATAAAAGAATCTAGAAAAGATTCCCAATAATCTTGAGTAAAAGACTATGTAGCATTAGTCCTAATTAATGCAATATAGTACATTTATCAATGACATTGCTGAGATTGTAAGAAACAATCAAATCTTTCTTAAACCACTGTGGTTTGGGTAGGTGAGACAGAGAGTTAATTACTTAAGGAGCTACTGGGATTGTATGTGTAGGTGATTGTATTTTAAATAATGATCAAGATAAGAAAATCTCACCAGTAAAGCTCACATTCTCTTATTTTCAGCCCTTAAACATAAGGGACCACTGCTTTATCAAAATCCAGATTATAAAGACGATGAGATTTAGAATCTTGCAATACATTTTAACATCAGCATAACCTTATAGTTTCAACAATCCATCTCTCCACAACAAAGTCCTCCAACTACTCAGCCCCTACTGGTAATACAACTCCCACCCCATCAAACTTTCTTAAGAAAGAAAGATCACTTAGAAGAATTTGTTTTTGGGACACTTGGGTGGCTCAGTGGGTTAAGCATCCGACTCTCAATTTTGGCTTCAGGTTGTAATTTCACTATTTGTGAGATCAAGCCCCTCATCAGGCTCTGCACTGACAGCGTGGAGCCTGCTTGGGATTCTCTGTTTCCCTCTCTCTCTGCCCTTCCTCTGCTCGTTCTGTCTCTCTCTCTTTCTCTCTCTCTCAAAAATAAATAAACTTAAAGAAAAAAAGAAATGTGCTGTCCTTGTCCACTATGTTTTCTGCAGGTTTCTATATCTGCATACAAATCATGTGCCAGAATCACAATTTCACATCTGCAAGTGACCAAGACTGTTAGGATTTCAAAGAATACAATGCACATGGTAGCACATAGCACATAATCTGTTGATTAACAGATTCAGAATACCAGAGACTAATGCATAAATAAGAGTATATGAGCAACACCCATTACAACTACAGACTGAAGTTTAAATTCTTCAGTTTGTCAATCAAGGTCCAGCCATGTCAGCCATTATCTTTCTCTTTCCTTGGACAGACAGACCTACTCATTATTTCCTGAGGACAAATTCCTTCATGCAATACCTTTGCCTGGACATCTCCCCTGCTCGGAATGGCTGCCATCTCTTCCATCTCATGAAATCTGTTCAAGAAACAATTCAATGCCATGTCCTCTTCAGTGGAACTCTTCCATACCCACTACTCATTAACTTTCCCCTTCTTGGGGCACCTGGGTGGATTGGTCAGTTAAGTGTTTGACTCTTGATTTTGGCTCAGGTTATGACCTCATGGTTTGTGAGTTGGAGCCCTGCATCAGGCTCTGCGCTGACAGCACGGAGCCTGCTTGGGATTCTCTCGTTCCCTCCCTCCCTACCTCCCCCCAAGCTCTCTCAAAAATAAACAACATAAAAGAAAAAAAGTCTTCCCTTCTTGAACTGCCATCTAGCATATAAGCATATACTTCCAAGATGGAAGTATTGTTCTCCTCTACAATACACTCATTTTTTTTTATGTGTTTAGACCATATTACTCCAACTATTATGTAAAAGTCCTTAAGGTTAGTATAGACTTGTCTTTCCTTTATATTCCCACCAGTACTATGTTATGAATATAATAGTTATTAAATAAAGGCCTGCTTAAGGAAAAGAGCAAAAGAGGAAAGAAGAGTTGGAGTAGCCTCAGGATACACCAAGTTAACAGTTAAAACTGAGGTCTTGATGGGGCGCCTGGGTGGCTTAGTCGGTTAAGCATCCGACTTTCGCTTAGGTCATGATCTTGCGTTCGTGGGTTCGAGCCCCGCGTCGGGCTCTGTGCTGACTGCCAGCTCAGAGCCTGGAGCCTGTTTCAGAGTCTGTGTCTCCCTCTCTCTCTGACCCTCTCTCGCTCGCGCTGTCTCTCTCTCTCTCTCTCTCTCCTAGAAATAAATAAAAATTTAAAAAAATTAAAAAATAAAAAAATAAATAAAAAACTGAGGTCTTGAAAAATGATCTGAGGGGCACCTGGGTGGCTCAGTCGGTTGGGAAGCCGACTTTGGCTCAGGTCATGATCTCATGGTTCATGGGTTCAAGCCCTACGTAGGGCTCTGTGCTGACAGCTAATTCAGAGCCTGGAGACTGATTCAGATTCTGTGTCTTCCTCTCTCTCTGACCCTCCCCTGCTCAGGCTCTCTCTCTCTCTCTCTCTCTCTCTCTCTCTCAGAAAAAAATTTTTAAAAAATGATCTGGATCCTTCAGATATTTAATGGAGTACAGTTTGTATTTCTCAGTGGTTTCCAATCACTTAAAATAAATTAAAACCCTATACAACCCAGTCATTGCCTTTCTGTCCTGCTTCATCTCCTGTCATATTCTTCTGCCACTCTCTCTGATCCTTCTCACTCTGCTCCTCCATACATACTGGCCTCCTTGAGTCCTCACAATGGCCAGCTTATAAAGCCTTAGGATCTCTGTACTTATAGCTTCCTCCGCCTTCCCCTAGATCTTCCCATAGCTATTATCTCCTCATCACTCATCAAGTTCGGTGTCACTTCCTCACAAATGCCTCTCCTGACAATGCTAGCTAAAGCTGAACTCTCCACCTCCTATTACTACCTACTGTATCAAACTTTTATTTTCTCTATCTGAAATTATTATGTTGATATGTAGTCTTTCTTGATTAGCATGTAAGCTCCACACAGGCAAGAATTTTGTTACTGTTGTTGACCACTGTATCCCAGTGCCAAGAACACGACCTGGCATACAGAAAACAGTCCAGAAATAGTACCCAAAAGAAGTGTTTGTTTCCTCTCACCTAATAGTATAGTCCTCCACAAGAGCATGAATACTATTTCCTATTTCATCTCCCACAACACCTAACAGACTAAATATACTGAAATGCACTAAAATAAATATTCAGTTATAATCTTCTGGCACATGACTCCAATTACATCTTTAAATAAGCCAACAAATATTAAGTACCTACTAAAAGTCAGGCACTAGGCTAGACATCATTCTAATTTCTTGTTTTCAATTTATCATGTCCATGGATATTCTGAAAGGTCCAACACTTGACCATAAACCAAAGAAGCCCTGAATATCCTCCCCTGCAATCAGATGACCTCATTTTATTGACCAATGAAATGCAACTAAGTGCAGTTACCTGCAGGGCATCATACAAACTTATAGTTATTTCTGTATCAGAAAACACACAAAGCACTTCATTGCTCAACTGTATGTCAATCTCTTATCTATTACTATTCTTCAAAAGAATATTCCTCAAAAAACAACTATAAAAGACAATCTCGAGAAATCTGGAAACGTGAATATGAACATAGGAACCTAATTAGGAATTATGTACATGAGGGGCTCCTGGGTGGCTTAGTCGGTTAAGCGTCCGACTTTCGCTTGGGTCATGATCTCGCGGTTCGTGGGTTTGAGCCCCGCATCGGTCTCTGTGCTGACTGCCAGCTCAGAGCCTGGAGCCTGTTTCAGAGTCTGTGATTCCCTCTCTCTCTGACCCTCCCCTGCTCACGCTGTCTCTCTCTCTCTCTCTCCTAGAAATAAATAAAAAAAATTAAAAAAAAAAAGGAATTATGTACATGAAATTAGGAACATAATTTTTTCAGGTGTAATAAACTGGTATGGCGGTTATGCAGTAGATTGCCTTTATTCTAGGGGGTTACACATCTGCAGGTTTTCAAATAGTTAAGAAAAAAATGGATACATATATAGAGATATACATATAAACTACATAAGTACAATAAGGCAAAAAGTTCACAATTACTGAATCCAGCAAAAAGGTAGTATTTATTAGACTATTAATTTTTTCTGTAAGTTTCAAAATTTTTCATAAGAAAGTAGTAGAGGAAAAATGTTCCTCTTAAAAAATTAAATACATACATTTTTCTAAGCTATAACTACTTGGTTTTCAGCACAGCCTTTAATATATAATTAGACAAAAATTGATCCAGATAGTACTATTAAGATCCACAAAGTGAAACACTAAAACAGAAAAAATATTGACAACAAAGGTAAGGAACAGGTAAAACTAGCCATGGTAAAGACAACTTCTAGTCCAGACTAGGCGAGATCCCTTCTTAAACAGCCTTGGGCTCAGAAGACGACACCATATTTTGGAACCCCGCTTCTTGAAGGTAGCTGTTCAGTACAACACATGCAGACCCAATCTTTCAGCCTCATCCTCCCTGAAAGAGAGTCTATGATGGTGAACTCAACCACATAACATAACAATACATATTAATAGGGCTTTCTAAATACACTCAGGGGTACTTGTCTAAAATTACAATTTGTTTTTTATTGCTATTGTTAAGCAGATGTTAAGAACTATACCAACATCACCAATGTAATAACTGATTCAGGCAAGGATCATCAGTGGATGCTAAAAAACCATTTGGGAGGAGAAAAAGATATTCACAATGTCTCAAACTCACCCCACAAATTACTTACAAAGTGGAGTAAGTACCTTTTTAATGAAGAGGTCAAAGTTTACCATCAACAATGGAGCAGACTAACATCATGTGTCTCCCAATTATGATACAAGAAGAACTTCACAGCATCATCCATGCACTATTTCTTACAAAAAATGTTTACCCTGCATCTAAGCATGAGAAAACAATCAGACAAATCCAACTTGAGACATTACAACTGGCCTAGACTCTTCAAAAGAGAAAGTGTTATTAAAGACACACACATACACAAGAGTGGAGATTTTCTAGGTCAGGGATCTTCAAACTGAAGTGTTCCTGGAGAACAGCCATACCCATTCATTCACATATTGTCTATGGGTGCTTTTCTCTTCAAGAAATAGTATGGCCCACAGAGCCAAAAAATATTTACTATGTGGTCTTTTACAGAAAAATCTTGCCAATCCCTGCTCTAGATTAAAAGGGACACAGGGACCAAATGTAAAAATAAATCCTTGAAGTGGAAGCTATAAAGAACACTTACTAAACAACTGGGATATGTGAATATGAACTAACATTAAACACTGTTGTATCAATGTTGAATGCAGAATTATTTAGGGGTTAGAGGTTATGATGTATGCAACTTGCTTTCAAAAGTTTCATTAAAAAACATTAGACAAACGGGGCGCCTGGGTGGCTCAGTCAGTTAAGCGTTCAACTTCAGCTCAAGTCATGATCTCACGGTTCGTGGGTTCGAGCCCCACGTCGGGCTCTGTGCTGACAGCTAGCTCAGAGACTGGAGCCTGCTTCAGATTCTGTGTCTCCCTCTCTCTCTGACCCTCCCCTGCTCACGCTGTCTCTCTCTCTCAGAAATAAGTAAAACATTTTTAAAAAAATTAGACAAACAGAAAAAGCAAATATTACTTAAATATTAATCATGAGCCTGGGTCAGCAGTTCTCACAATTTTTGATTCAGGACTCCTTTGCACTCTTAAAAATTACTGAATGGGAGGCCTAGGTGGCTCAGTCAGTTGAGCATCTGACTCTTGATTTTGGCTTGGGTCATGATCCCAAGGTCATAGGACTGAGCCCCACAGCAGGCTCCATGCTCAGCATAGGATTCTCTCTCTCTCCCTCTGGCCCTCTCCCCTGCTCTCTTATGTTCTCTCTAAAATAAAAATTAAAATATAGAAGTTACTGAAGACCCCCAAAGGGCTTTTGTGTGTATGAGTTACATCTATCTGTATTTGCCATATTAGAAAACTGAGAAAATTTTAAGACATGTATTAATTTTCAAATCATATAAGCTCATTACAGGTTACCATAAGTTATATATTTTTATGAAAAGTAATTCTCCAAAACCAAAATATTTAACGAGTAGAGTGGCACTGGTTTTTGCACTTTGGCAAATCTCTTTAAAATCTGTTGTTGTAGTATCATACCTGCTTCTGTGTCCATGCACATCATATTTTGATTGAAGTATACAAAGAAAATACAACTTCACACAACATGCACTTGAAACAGGAGTGTTTTAATAGCCTTTTAAGATTAGAGATATTCTTATATGATACTACACCAAAACTTGACAAGTAGTAGTTTCTCACAGGTTACCTGTAATATGGAATCTGAAGCCACATCAATTTTTCATACTCTGTTATATTAAAATCCATTGGTATATCTTGCACTGTGAATGGATCTTTTACCCAAGTGTCATTTTATAAAATCATGCCTCGATCACTTGGCAAATACTAGTTCACTAAGTTAACAGGCAGCTTTTTTTTTTTATCTTTTATTTATTTCTGAGAGAGAGAGAGAGAGAGAGAGGGTGAGCAGGGGAGGGTCAGAGAGAGAGGGAGATATAGAATCTGAAACAGGCTCCAGGCTCTGAGCTAGCTGACAGCACAGAGCCTGATGTGGGGCTCGAACCCACGAACCATGAGATCACGACCTGAGCCAAAGTCGGACGCTTAACCAACTGAGCCACCCAGGTGCCCCAAAAGGCAGATCTTCTTAAATACTGACACATTCCATCATATAGTATCAAAAATTCACTATTTTTACTATCCCCACCAAACTCCAAACTCATTAAAAAAGATTTGAGTATTGGGAAGTTGATAAGCTTATAGTAAAGAATGTAAGTAACACAAAATTCTAACTTTTGCCTGAAAGCCTGAATTTTATCATTGGCAATAGATACTGTCAGTTGTTTTCCCTGAAGTGACAAACTTAATTTCATTCATTTCCAAAAACTGTCTCCCAAATACCCAAACCTGAATAACCAGTATGTCACTCATACTTTCAAGTAAAAATGATGTCATGAAAGAGGTTAGTAACTAAATTCAATCAGCCAGTGTTTATCCTCAAATAAACGCTATATCCTGATATACAGAAGTTATTTCATAGAACTCCCCATTTCATTTCAAATGGAATACTAAAAAGATGTATACTCAAGAATCAAAATTTAATAGGGGCGCCTGGGTGGCTTAGTCGGTTGAGCGTCCGACTTTCGCTTAGGTCATGATCTCGCGATTCGTGGGTTCGAGCCCCGCGTCGGGCTCTGTGCTGACTGCCAGCTCAGAGCCTGGAGCCTAGTTCAGATTCTGTGTCTCCCTCTCTCTCTGACCCTCCCCTGCTCACGCTGTCTCTCTCTCTCTCTCTCCTAGAAATAAATAAAAATAAAAAAATAAATAAAAAAAAGAATAGGCATAGTGCCAGTATAAATCAGGAGTCAGTACCAAGGAGACCATGGGCTGGGTCAGTGTAATACCAATGGTGTTAGAATAAATCACAGGTAGCCAACTGGAAAACTTAGAGCCACGTATAACTCTCTAAAAGTGAAAACAGGTCCCTGAAGGAAAGAAAAATGATTAAAAATTAAAACTATCCATCAACTTATACCTAAAATATGTAACAAATATATGTCAATTCCATATGATGCCACGAATTATTTAAAGATCAGAATTTGGAGGCAAATTATTGCAAACTTTCATTGAAACACTGGCAAATTCCTGATACTACTGTTTAATCAGACTCTAACATAGTAACCCATGGCAAAGTGGTATACTAGAAATAGTGAACTGGAAGTACAGGAGACCTGAGTTCTCATCTCAATTCTGCCACTAACTACACAGCCTGAGTGAAGAACACAGCAGACACTAGGAAAATGTGATGTTAAATCAATGACCCTAACTTTTTTATGCCTCTAACTAATCACCTGTAATAAAGAACACTTAATTAAAAGATCTTTAAAGGTCTCTTTTATTTTTTTTTTCTTACAAATAGTTTATTGTCAAGTTGGTTTCCATATAACACCCAGTGCTCATCCCCACAAGTGCCCTCCTCCATGCCCATCTCCCCACTCCCCCCTTACGCCCATCAGTCCTCAGTTTGTTCTCAGTCTCTCATGGTTTGCCTCTCTCCCTCTCCCCCACCATTTCCCCCCTTCTTCTCCCCCATGGCCCTCCGTTAAGTTCCTCCTAATCCTCCTATACGTGCAAACATATGGTATTTGTCCTTCTCTGCCTGACTTATTTCGCTCAGCATAACACCCTCAAGGTCCATCCATGTTGCTACACATGGCCAGATTTCATTCTTCCTCATTGCCATGTAGTATTCCATCGCATAGATAAACCGCATCTTCTTGATCCATTCGTCTGTTGATGGACACTTAGGCTCTTTCCATGTTTTGGCTATTGTTGAGAGTGCTACTGTGAACATTGGGGTACATGTGCTCCTATGCATCAGCACTCCTATATCCCTTGGGTAAATTCCTAGCAGTGCTATTGCTGGGTCATAGGGGAGTTCTATTGTTAATTTTTTGAGGAACCTCCACACTGTTTTCCAGAGGGGCTGCACCCGTTTACATTCCCATCAACAGTGTAGGAGGGTGCCTGTTTCTCCACATCCTCGCCAGCATCTAGGATTCTCTGATTTGCTCATTTTAGCCACTCTGACTGGTGTGAGATGGTATCTCAGTGTGGTTTTGATTTGTAGTTCCCTCATTTATTTATTTTAAATGTATTTATTTTGAGAGCATGAGTGCACGTGTGTGTGTGAGCAGGGGAGGGCTAGAGAGAGGGGGAGAGAGAATCCCAAGCAGGCTCCTTGGTGTCAGTGCAGAGCCAGATGTAGGGCTTGATCTCACAACTGGTGAGATCATGACCTGAGCTGAAAATCAAGAGTCAGATGCTCAACCCACTAAGCCATCCAGGTGCCCCTAGAGTCTAGCATATTTAGTCCCATTTTACAAATGAAAATTCCATGAAGCAACTTGTCTTAAAGACACCAGATCAGACTGGTGTGAGGTGGTATCTCAGTGTGGTTTTTATTTGTATTTCCCTGATGAGGGATGCTGAGCATCGTTTCATGTGTCTATTGGCCTTCTGGATGTCCTCTTTGGAGAAGTGTCTGTTCATATCTTCTGTCCATTTCTTTACAGGGTTGTTTTTCGGGTGTGGAGTTTGGTGAGTTCCTTATAGATTTTGGATATTAACCCTTTGTCTGACATGTCATTTGCAACTATCTTTTCCCATTCTGCTGGTTGCCTGTTAGTTTTGTGGATTGTTTCCTTTGCTGTACAGAAGCTTTTAATCTTGATGAGGTCCCAATGGTTTATTTTTGCTCTTGTTTCCCTTGCTTTTGGGGATGTGTCAAGTAAGAAGTTGCTGCGGTGGAGGTCAAGGAGGTGGTTTCCTGCTTTCTTCTCTAGGGTTTTGATTATCTCCTGTCTCACGTTCAGGTCCTTTATCCATTTTAAAGGTCTCTTTTAGTTATAAATTTTTTAAAAATTTTTTAATGTTTTTATCTTCTTTTTAAGAGAGAGCGTGCGCATATGCACATGCACACCCACAAGCAGGGGAGAAGCAGAAAGAGGAGGAGACACGGTATATGAAGCAGGTTCCAAGCTCTGAGCTGTTAGCACAGAGCCTGATGCAGGGCTTGAACTCACGAGCTGTAAGATCATGACCCAAGTCAAAGTCGGACACTTAACCCACAGAGCCACCCGTGCCCCCATATACCTATAAATTCTTTAATAAAAACCCAGGTTTATTCCTATGACTGGAGAGGGTCAGAATTTATTATGACTAGTTTTAAAGAAAGCCAGGGTTGGAGAGAAAAAAATAGAAAGTTTTCTAGCAAAAGTAGCAGCATGACCTATAACACATGTGTCCAAAGGACCTTATCAATTCAAGCAACTTTCGTGAAGACCTTAAGTACTACCTAGTCCAAATCATTCACTTTACAAGTGAGAAAACGAAGACCCTGAAATATTACATTATATGCCCAAGGTCATATCATACTATCTAGCTGTGGCAATGCTAGGACTAAAACTCCAATTTCTCTAGTCCCCGGTCAAATAATCACTATGTTTCTTGTAACCCAAGACCTCTAGAACTGCATACCTTAAGTGCTACCTGTAGTATGGCCATCCCTTCAATCAACATATGCTCTTTCAGGACCTCTAGTTCTACTATATCATATAGATGTACGAGGTAGGCCGTGAGTTATAGGCAAAGAGATCCAAAAACTCATAGAGAAAAGATCTGCAAATGATATATCTGATGAGAACTAGTATCCAAAATATAAAGGGAACTCTTTTTTTTTTTTTTTAATGTTTTTTTTTTATTCATTTCTGGGAG